>NW_021703783.1:78201547-78439886 GCF_005190385.1 Monodon monoceros | reverse complement strand
TGCCTCTGAGCATCTTTCTGGGCACCCCCAGCGGGGGCCGGGCGCGTGCGAGGGCGCGCGGCGGGGTGGGGGGCGCCGCGGGGGGCGCGCACGCGGGCCCGGGGACCTCGCCGGGAGAGCCCGGCGCTCGGCGCGGCGCGGCCAGGCTCGGCGCCTCTCCGCCCCGTTCCTCGGCGCGCTCGCCCTCGCCTCGCGGCTCGCATTCGCTGGGGGTGCCCAGAAAGATGCTCAGAGGCAACGGCTAGGGGAGCGGAGGTTCCTGCCACATGTCCGCGTCCTCGGGGGCCAGAGCCCGCCAGCCCTCGCGGATCCCGGCTCGCAGCCAGCCCGCGACCGCTGCCGTCGCTAGTGCCGAGGGGCTCGGGTGAGTAGCGGCGTGACTGCGGGCGGCGTGGGGTACAGCTACCCCGTCCACGGCCCCAGCTTGCCAAGATGCGGTTGCGGGAGAAAAAAAGGAAGCCGGGTCGGAGATCCGGAAAGGCTGCGATAAGGGCATTTGTTGCAGCCAGGCTGGCGGTCTCCACTGTGTGGGCCTTTTTTTGGTTTTTTTTCCCCCTCAAAAAACATGGTTTGGTTATTGTTTTTCTCTCTCGGGTTGGGCGCATTTTCCCTTTCCTTTCCTCATCTTCGGGGTTGCAAGGAGTTTGAAGCGGTAAATTGCCGGATGTCTTTCCAAATGGTTTGACTTTCACGAGTAGATATTTTCCAAAGGTCATTTGTCTTCAGTATTAAAAAGCCACACCAATCCATGTAATTTCCAGGTGCGCTTTGAGTCACTTTTGAGGAGTAGCTGGAAAAACAGACCCTGGAAGGGTTGCTGTTGAGTGTGCCCTCTCTCCTCGTATTTTTTATACATTATTAATCGGAGGGGAAAGTGGGCTTGGACTTAACCACTCTACGCCTTGGCGAACTGTATTAGAGCAGCAAAGACTGCAATTTGCTGCTTTCGTGAAGGTCGGATCAACATTTCCATTGACATCCCAATTTCGGTGGTTGCAACTTGGGTGTAATTTTACTCCAGGCTAAAACTTGCCAAAGGCAAACAAGATGTTGTTTTTATAAGGATGCTGCCACCGCCGCGGTTTGAGGGTTTTTGTCGTTGCTGCTTCCCTCCAAGAAAACCAGCCACCTACAAACATGAGCCCCTAAAACAAATGGGCAGCTCAGGAAGGCTTTACATTTTCAGAGATTGTCCAGGAAGAATCGTTCTCGCTGCAGTTATCATTTCTCCTCCCTGAGCGACTGAGATGTTAGTTTTAGGAGGCTAAAAATTCAGCCCCCAGGCTGCAGATAAGCACCCAACATATATGGGTAGATCGAAGGCATGTGAGCTTTGGGGTCCTAAACGATTCTTAAACACTTACTAGATTAGGATACTTGCTACTTGGACTCTTGCATGGAAAGGCAACGTGAGGAATTTAGGTACAACATAAAGACTTTCCTCAACGTTGACACGATTACCAAAGGAGTCTATAAATCTCTCTGGGAGTCTTTACACTAGGGTAGCTTCACGTTGAAGTTTGGAGCCAGTTCTGAGCTTGTTTGGAGCTGGAAGGGAGAGAGAAAAGGAGATTAGGAAACCTCCCAGAGGTTCCTTCCAAACCTGTGTTCTTTGTACTCAGCAGATGAGCTTGGGCAAGGAGATGCCACTGGTGTCTGGGTTATTTGAGTCCGTGGTGTCGATGGCTCTGTGACAGAATACACTATAATGACTGGTGCTGGCATTGTCCCACTGCAAAGAAAGACTTCACAAGTGTGCCATTCTGTCATTCCACCCTGTCAGTCCTGAATAGTGCTTGGTGTGGTTGCAGTGATCCTCCTGGACTCAGATGGAGGAGAAAGGAGTAACTGGTACAAATGAAATTAAAACAGATTCATGCTACCTGGGCGACTTTGTGACGTATTTTAAAAAACATCGTTACAAAGACTTTTTTAACTTCAGAATGCAGGGGGAAATAATAATGTTGGATAAAAGCAGTGAAGAGTCAGTGCTCCTTGCTCAAGGATAGGAACTTCCTCCTGCAGTTGCTAATTGCCAAAACTTAATTTTACTGCATTAGAGTTACTTTGCTTGAAGCACTTTGGCACTTTTAGTAGAAGTAATATTTTTCTTCTTAATCAGTGACAGTAGAGTGATAATATATCCATGTATGAGGAATGAGCGACTCTGTATCATTACAGTTCCCCAAAGGGGGACCAGAGAAAGAGAACAAAGTATCTCACCTCTACTTGGAGATCAAATCTCCATTAAAATACTTTTGAAATATAGATACAGCATGGTACAATATTTAATAAGATATTTGGGGGTAACTAATTTTTAACAAAACTTTGTAAGTACATTTATTTGTCAGCAGTTTAAAATTATAATCACTGGACAGTTAGTATCAATCTAAAAGTTTGCAGGTTTAACTAAATTTGTATACATGTATTGAATTCTGATACATTTCTTTTCTGTTAATTTACTGCGTATGGTATAATTGGTCTGAAATGTTAGGGAATGGCTTTCTTTAAAATAGTAGTATTTGTTTAAAGTTACTGTACATATTCTAAATAGAGTAAAAATTAGCAGACATTGTTCAGGAAAGGCATTCCCAATAATCATTTGCGATGTTATTGTCCTCTTTTAAATGTTGGCAAATGTTTACCAGTTTATTATTAACTCATACTCATTGCATCATTCATTGAATGAGGATTTTTGAGCACCATGTGTTTTGAAGCAGGTTTATCCTTTCTCTAAATGGAAGGCAGACATGTTCTTTAAATATTATATTGAAATAAATGTTTTGGCATTATCAGTGTTTATAGCATTGGCAGAGTCTGTATAAACACCGGGTAGAGTTTACTGATGTCCCTAGTTCTAACCAGATGCTAATGTCAACATATGTCACATTAATATCCATCAAGCCAGTTAATGTCCCAGGAAGAATGAACAATTAGCAAAATTAATTAGGAGTTCTGCTTGACTGAAGTCATTAATGGTCATCAGTAAAACATTTGTATTACCATAGGCATGTTTGATTTTTATACATTTTGGATTTATAGCAATAATTCAGATTTAGCATTTACAAGTGCCACTACCAGTAATCAAAGTACAAGGTCTTCCATAAGCCACCAGTAATTAACAGAAGTATGAACAGAAACCAGATTTATTTATTGGTTACCTATTTTTTTTTCCTTTCATGGACAATAGCCAGTAACAAAGCATAAGTGTTTGCGGTGGAATTTAATGGCAGTGGATAGCAGTAAGCCTTGGAAAAAGTGTTGCATGTGTATTTCTTTAAGTGAAAGAGTACATTAGCTGTGATGTCTTTACTCTTGTATTAATATTTGATTTCTTTAAAATGATTGTTTTCAAAGTGCAATGCTGTCAATATATTTAATAATTTGCTTGAGAAAGAACATTTACATGAATGCATTTATCTTCCCACATATCTGTCAATAATGCATTGTTCCAGAAATCTATTTTTATGTAGATGGAATTTTCATGTAAAAATTAGCCTTTCTTATAATTCTAGTGTGATCTGAAAACGATTCTTGTTCATCTGATTTTTGCTTTCTCTCCATGAAATCATGAGACGGTTTTTTTAGAAGTCAAACTATGATTAAGCTGAGTCTTTTTTTTCTTTAAAAAACTGTGAGAATAGTTTGTTTAGAAGAAAATTCAAAATTAATTCCCTTAAAAATTTTATGTTTAGGCAGTATCTCCCGATTCTGGTATTTACTGGTAGTTTTCTCATATGGGAATAGGAAGGAGTGCAGAGAAGATCAATACAAGATTTGATCTGGAAGAAGCAAAACTGCATATTCTGATCCTCTCTGTTACTAAATGCTTTATAGTGTGTTTTTAGGTGAATCTCAAAACAGAATTTTTCTATAAATGGCTTTTGTGGATACGTCTCTTTGGGGTTTGGAATTAAGGTAACTAAACTGAAATGACTTACTTCACAAGACTAACCACAAGAACATGCTCTGGAAAATCAATGGCTGCGTTGAGATTGTCCAGATACCCATGTTTACCACGTTCCAGCCCCTCTGTCACTATAGACAGCCACCTTTGAAGCATACAGAAATCAGTGGGCAACCCCAGCACAGTCTCAGCACTGCTTGGCCATATGTTTAAGTGATACTCAGTTCTGTAGCTCTTATAACATTGGTCAGGGCTAGGTTTTGTGACCCTGTGAAAACTAAGACACTTGGCAGGAGAAAATTGTATTTTAAGACTATTTGAGCATCCTGTCATTTGAGCACATTTCAGTTAGAAGAATTTTTTTGTAACTATAAGTTTTATGGTCTGTTTTTGGTTTCAATTAAGGCTTGAGCGTGACTTGCACATAGTCGTAATTGCAGCAGGTGGTATGTTTTGTGTTGTGTAATGTTCATAAAAGTCTCGTTTCCTGATGTTTAGAAATCATGACCATTTTGTAGTTATTTTTCCAGAAATACAAAATGTAACTGTAAAAATAAGCTGCTCCTCTTTATCTCCATCATTCATTTCTTCAGAAAAGATGTGCAGACCATATGCAGCATCTCTTGGCTCTTAATACGGTTTTTTTCTATCTTAACTGTCAATTTAGTGTAAAAATAATTGGTTCAAATTGTTTTCTAGTAGTATAGCTTTCTCTCTGGAATGAAAGGTCTGGCATTGCGTCCTAAATATTTCCCAAGGCTTAGTTGGTACTCTTGATATGAGTGATGCTATTTTTTTCACCCTACTGGTAGATCAGTCGTGCACACTCATGCCAAACCAAATTTGGTACAAAGCTTCAAATTAGAAATAAATAGTCCCTCCCAAGTTTCAACATTATTTACACACTGGCTCTCCCTCCTTTTACATCCCCAGAGCTATTCCAGATAGGAACCAAGCTGTCTTGGAAGATGCAAATTCCTAGTAGCTAACAGAAGAAACTTTTTCCCCTTCTTTTCCTGACCACTCATCACTGACCTTTTCTCTCCTCTCATTCACTGCTCTTAGCTCAGGTATCTTTCAAATCACATAATCTCTTTAATCCCTTTCATTAGGTTTCTCACTACTAAAACCTCCAGAAAATCTGTTATTTCCTCTTTTACGTTTTTGATACAGTGACCCAAGTCATGGCTGATAAGTATTTAGGGTGGTAACAGTGTTATGTCTGTTATCAAAGGAGCTGAAATCTATAAATTTTAAAGTTCTATGAATAAAAAACCAGGACCGGGAAGCTCTACAGCCCTTGAAAATGGACCTGAAGCCCCCTTCAGAATATCCATAAATGTCTCCACCAATATGAAAGATAAATAATAATTGTAATTTGTTCATATTAAATAAATTAAAATATTTCTTTTAAATTGTATATTATGCCAGTGATAATTCATCATGTTGATTTTCTAGTATTTTTGATTTTTCTAGAAAAAATTTTATTTTCTAGAATCTATTTTCTAGAATTTTTGTTGCATATATACAGAATTTTAGCCCAGTAGACATTCGTGGGCTCTAACCCTAATATTTAATTATTGTTTATACTGTGGCTTAGTTGAAGGAATTTGCATTCTGAATTCTAAACAACTGACCTAAAAGAGATTTGCCAACACAACCCTTTGAGAAACAGTATCTGTGTGTATTCAATTCATTCACTTGAGAAATTTTTACGGAATGTCTACTGTCTTCAAGGCACTGTTGTTAGGGCAGGAGATATAATGATGAACAGAATAGACAAGGTCTCTGTTTTGTAGAGCACATATTTAATGGGGGAAGTTTAATACAAAACAAGTAAATAAATAAATGGAGAAGATGATCTCAGACAGTGGTAAGTGCTGTGAAGGGCATATAACAGGGTGAAGTGCTTGAGGGTGTTCTGGAGGGGAATGATGCTACTTTTAAAAAGTTGTTCAGAGAAGGTCTCCCTAAGAAGGTGTCCGTCAAACGGAGAATGGTGAGCAGGAACCAGCCATGCAGAGAAACCTGGGGAAGGAGCATTCAGTCAAAGGTACCCACTCACCTAAGCGCCCTTGGGGGACAGTCACAGTATGTTTGGGTAACAGAGAGCAGTACAGTGTGCCTGGGTCCCTGCCCACTCAGGTCAGCCTTGCTGGTCATGGCAAAGGGTTTGGGTTTTATTCTAAAAGCAACATGAAGCAAATGGAGAATTTAAAGCAGAAGTACAACAGCTTTACCTTTGGAAAGAACACACTGGCTGCCGTGGGAAGACTGGACAAAACCAGAGGCAGAACGGACATAGAGGAACCACATAGAAGGCTATTATAATAGTCCAGGTGAGAATTGATAGAGATTTGGGCTAGGGTAGTGACAGTTAACAAAGAAGAGCTGTGGGAAGATTCGGAGTGTCAAATTGTGAAAAGCTTTTGTGAAGTTCTACAAATATAGGAAAATACAAAAAAGAAAATAACAATTCTCACAGTTCTCACCATCCAAAGTAATGTCTTGGCATTTTTTAAGGAAAAATAATCACCACATTATTTTTTGTATTTTGATATTTGATCATAAGACATAATTCAGGCGATGCACATAATAAAAATACTATAATTTTTAAATTACGCTAAACCCCACCACCCAGAAATAACCATCTTTAACATTAGACTAATATCATTTAAGGCATGTTTCTATGCATATATACAGAGGGATTGGTAGATGGATGCATGAATAGAAAGAAATGTTGATACTTTTATGGTAATGGCAATAAGGAATCATACTGGAGATGCTATTTCTAAATAAAAAGTATTAAAATTTGTTTTCTTATGTTTAACAGCATAAAAAAATGGAAGTAAGAAAAGCTAAATAACTGTTGAACTTCAAACAAAGTTCTCCTTCCTACAGGTTATTTCCTAAAAGATCTCCCTTTATGCTTAAGAGAAATGGTTATGATTAACGGTTATTAAATGTCTATGGTTAAGAGAAATGAAAAATGTTAAGAGGTTTGAGCAGGAGTGGATTGAGATTTTGTAAGAAGGTTATTACAAGTTGGGACTCCTCTTTAAGAAAACAGAGTATATTTTACAAAAACATGATCATGTGAATGCTTTGCTGTGACCACCCCCAGGGCCAACGAAAAACAAATCACCCATGTAGGTGAAAGGCCTTGAAACTTAAGTAGCTTTACAGTAAATCCACCTCAGGGTTGCAATTATTATGCTTTTTAAACTACATATTCCAGCTTTAAGTACATTATCACCCATCTCCTCTCCTCAGCTAATAATTTTAATTAATTTATATTGATCATGTTGTAATGCTTGCTATTATGTAATCATAAAATCATAATTACTAAGCTTATTTAATATAAATTCTTCTATTCAAATTGACCCAGTGTTTCCCAGTCCTTTAGTATAGCTTCTCCATTTCTAAATGAGTTCTTTGATTCATCTCTTAATTGCCTAGATGTCATTGTCAATTGCTTTCTGTTCTTATTTCAAGAAAGACTTGTAGCTATTGCATTTCTGAGAGTTTTTGTTTTTGTTTTTTTAATATTCGAGGGTATCTTTCTGTTACTTTTATAATTGAAACAACATTGAGGCTGAGTATAATACTCTTGTGTTGTGCTCTCTTTCCCTTATAGTTTTGCAGCCATTACCCCATTGTTGAGTAGCATTCACTATTACTGTGCAGTCTGAAGCCACCCTTTGTAGGTGTTTGCTTTTTCTGCCTGGATAGCAAAGAATTCTTTCTTCATCCTCATAGTTCAGTAGAATAGCTAGGATATGTCTTGTTGAATGTTCTGTGTCAGAATTTTCTGCAATACAGTGTGCTCTTTAAATCTGCTGACATTGTATCATATATTTTATTATACATTTTTTTCCATTTGTATTGTTACCTACTTTGGGGCCATCAATTATCCTTATTTTGGATCATCTCTGTCTCTCTTCCATATCTCTTAATTTCTTTATACTTTAATCTTTTTGTCATTTTCACCAGCATTCACAGTGATTATGTCAATCCTTTCCTCTGTGTTAGTAATTCCATTTTCAGAAGTGTCTACTCTGTTTCTTGATGTTTCTAATTTATTGATTGATTCTAAAATGATGCTCTTTGGTCCTTAAATAGTTTCATTAGGTCCACAATCTCTCTTTTCATCTCATTCATTTGTTTCATTATTCTGTCTTTAGCTTCAATTTTTACTGAAATCATTCTTCTCTAGTAGAAAGTTTGTGTGAGGAGGTCCTTCCTCTTATTTGAATAAATTTATTCTAGATTTGCTTCCTCATGCTATGACCCTTGCATTTTATATTCTTCCCTTCCCTCCTTCCTCTCTCCCTCCTTCCTTTCGTCCTCTCTCCTTCTCTCCTTTCCTCCTTCCTCCCTTCCTTGCATATCTGCCTTGCTATTTTTTTTCATCTGGCTGGTGCTTGGGGAGCTTTGCCCAGACGTGCTGTAAGTAACTCCTTAGATCACTTCCCACCTTTTGGGGGACCAGTTTGATTTTTTTCTTTGAGCTATGTTTTACTGCCTGGACCTGTCCACTTTTCTGAAGTGGGAGGGAGTTGCCAAGGGAGGTAGAAATCGTGGAGAGAGGTAGCTCATGCCCTGTGCAGCCTTGATTATGTTTCCAGGGCTTTGCCTTCTCAGGTTTTGCAGAATGTCCCTGTTATCAGCATTCATTTCACCAAACTGGGAGGGGGTAGGTGGGAGATACCAAGGACAGTCTTTTTATAATCAACTAAAGGGTTCCATATGAGCTGGCAGCTACCCTGGAGGTAACCTAGGACTTCATGGGTCTCCTTATCACAGTGGGCAGCCCTGGAGTCTTCAATTCCATGGAGTCAGCCCTTTACTCCCTTTTTCTCATTTCACATGTTTCCATCACTCCTCCATAGAGAGAGGAAACAGATAAGGATATTCACTGAGTGTGTGCTTTCTCTAAATTCAGGGTTATTACTGAGAATTCTCAGAGTTTTGTTGACTCTCTGGGCAGTGAGAACAGGGTTGGGAATCAAGCAACACTGTGCCTCTTCATCCTGCTCCGGAATCTTCTCTTTCTTTCCTTGGCTGCCAGTGTTGAAGTTTGTTTATATTTGTTTATGTTCCTTTCCTTGATTGGTTACTGTTGGTATTTTTTTCATACTGTTTACTATTTTTTTTCCACATTTTGTTGGGTATTTGGGAAGGGAAGTTCTGTGAGGCAGTTTAAATTTGCCATCTTAAATCAGACTCTGGGATATATTTTGGAGATAGAATTTAGATGTCTTGCTGATGAATTAATCTGAAAGATGAAGGGAAGGGAGGAGTTATGGATGATGCCTAAATTTTTGGCCTTAGCAACTGGGTGGGTGATGAACAGATTGGGCCAGTGTTGGGAGAAGGAATCAAGAGTTCTGTTTTAAGCATTTTAAATCTAAGAAACTTGATATCCATGTGGAAATGTCAAGCAGGTGGTTGGATCTACTAGCCTGAAACCCAGGGGAAAGATGCTCAGCATATAGGTGGTACCTAAAAGCACATGCCTGGATGAGATCACCTAGGGAGAGAGAATATAATATTGGGAAATGTATAATGAATATGTACTAATCAGGATGTGTGGGTGTGTGGACTCTTCAGGCTCAGTGTAAACTCTTCTCAATCTGACAAATGTCTGAAATCTTTCAGTATAAATGTATCAGGTTAATGTTTGGTATGAATTAGTGAGAAATGTAGGTCAGGGAACATTTTGAAAGATGGGAAATTTTATACTTCTAGATCTACACAGTAACACAGTAAAGTACTGCCTTTCAAAGATGGTTTAGACTTGCTTTTTCGCTCTTACCACATCAATTATCTGTATTTGAGGATGATAAAGATTAAATTTTAAATATATAACTTATTAGTTATGAAGACTCAATTTTTTCTTTCAAAATGAATCTATATATACATTTTTATTTAATACATACTTTTACAATTAAAATATAGCTTTTGCTTATAGTAGATGTACATTGTACATTTTAAAGCATTGCTATGTTTGGAGGGAATGTGCTTAATGAAAAGGATACTGTTCTGGAAATTAGGAAACAAATTCTAGAGCCAACTCCATCAGTAATAAAAATCAGCAGTATGAAACACACATAATCCTTTCAGTGTGACAGGTGCTGTTCTAAACACTTTACATAATATTTACTTTTTTAAGAAGTTGTATAGTCACGCAGCTTTCAGCTACTTAATCTCCCAGGACTTTAGCCTCCTCATTTGTAAAGCCAGTGTTCCCTCTAGCTCTAAAATTCAGCACGATTTATCTTTAATTGTACAATTTTATCAAGAAACGTAAAAATGTTTTAATGATCTTATTAACCAAAGCAAATGGTAACAGACTCTTTTATAGTCAGGGGAAAATGAACCATTATATCACAAAGGTTGACCAGTAAATGATGGAGATTTTGGTCGACTAGGATTGCATCCCAAACATACCTCCCCTTCTGCTTTTGGTCACACTTTACCTAAAAAATAAGGATTTTTTTTTTTTTTTTTGCAGTATGGCAGTTACTTGCCCAGTTGCTAGGTAACAAGGCAGATCTCTATAGCTTTGTCTGAACACACAGCAGATGACTTTTTAGTGACAGTTGTTTATATCCAATATATTAAAGTATGCTGTACTGATCATGATTAAACTGTTGATTTATCTACTGTGCATTTGCAAGAAAGTGTGCAGTAGTTCACAAAGCTAGTTTTGTTCTAATCTTTCTCAAAAGCATTATTAATATTTGCCACTAAGAATGATCAGTTGGCTAGCAAAGAAGCAATAGCTAGGTTGTTTATTTGATAATCCTTCCAGGTGGCTGATCACAATCAAAAGCATTGCCACACCTTTCTGATTAATTATGCTGTACATCTTCTGGGAGGGATGTTTTGTTCTTCTGTGGGGTCCATTCATATGTTATCAAGTTTGAATTTTGTGAAAATTGATATTCTTTATATTGCTTGTCATTCCTCGTACTATAATCATTCAGGAGATCTAGCTGTACACTGAGAAGTAGCAGTTGATTTAGAAGTATTTAGAAGAATTGTTATTTTAAAACATTATCCAAATTTATTATTTTTTTTGTCTTTTGGTACAGAGGGGAGAAATCATAGCTGCACATCACCAATGTTACATAATCAGCAATGGTGTGTTGTTAGAGATCTTTTAACAAAAGTTACAATTAAAGAAAAGATCTGGGGGCTTCCCTGGTGGTGCAGTGGTAGAGAGTCCACCTGCCATTGCAGGGGATACGGGTTCGTGCCCCGGTCCGGGAAGATCCCACATGCCACGGAGCAGCTAGGCCCGTGAGCCATGGCCACTGAGCCTGCGCATCCAGAGCCTGTGCTCGGCGACGGGAGAGGCCACAACAAGTGAGAGGCCCGCGTACCACGAAAAGAAAAAAAAAAAAAAAAAAAAAAGAAAAGATCTGCAATTTAAGTATTATAACCAGTAAATTTCCATAATAAGGAAGGAAAAAATCTCTTTCCACTCTTTGTGGATTTTGTTCACAATATTTGCCTTTAATCAGGTGGATTTATTTGCTTGAATGTTTCTTAGTATATGCCAGGAAACGTGAAGTATATGCTTATTCCAAATTCATTTTCCTCCCGACATTTATATTGGTAAATTTGGATGATTATTATATAGAAGTTATCCACTGAGTTAATAGTCATTTGTCACAGTCTTTTCAACTAAAAGTCAAAAGGCTATTTTATACTGTAATGGAGAAAAGGTATCTGTTGAGCATTGCACTTTTGTGGTAGAGTGGCTGTAATTAGTACATCAGCTATGGGATAATTCAAAATTATGGTACAGTTTCCTTTGTAGCATAAGAAATATCACAATAGGTAATGTTAGGATTCAGGTTTGTCTTAAAAGATTTAGTTTATAGGACAGTGACATAAGAAAGTTCTTGGAGATTATTTGTTCACAAGTTATTTTTTGATACAGCAGAAAGAATGCTTTCTGTAGAATCAGAAATTACAGAGACAAAAATGAGTTATTACCTGTCTCTTGGGAGAACTCAAGGTAACCCTGTCTTTACAAGTCAGCACACCAGGAAGCTAGTTTATATAGAAAATAGTTTAATACGGAAAATTGTGCTTTAATAATACCTACTAATTAAATGCCTGCATTCAATAAAATACAGTTCTCGCTGCCTGAAAGCTATAAAAGCCACCTGGAATGATTCTGAATTTCTGTAGTCTTGAGTAAACCACAGGCAAGGCGTATATTTTATTTACTGTGGACTGAAGGCCCGAGCTATTTTCAAGACAATTAAACAGTAATTTATTTGACTCTTTATAGTGTTCAGTTATCACTATGGCATTTAAATACCAAAAGTGAAATGGAAATCAGCCCTCTGATTTCTCCACTTTTCATATTCTCAGTGACATACAGTTTTGCCTAGTTTTTAGAAAACATTCTGTTATACAAGCCATCACTTATTATACAAAAATTTTTAAATCATTTCAGGCAGGGAGTCGAAGCAGATGTCTGTTTGCCATATAACAGTAGTTCTCTCCTTATAGGGAAACTCACTGCAAGATTTCATTAGGTTTTTTTTATCTTTCTCATAGTAATTTTGGGAGAAAAAAACAAACCTGTGTTTATACAGAACTTTTAGAAACTTATCCATCTTGTTAAGCTAGGTGAACTTGTGAATTCCAGTTAAGGTTGATTTATTTCATATTCTTATTTTTGATTGTCATATTGTTACCAAAACCCAACTCCATGTGATTGCTACCTTCTTTTGTGTCTTATTTTAGACACATTACTTGAATGGACTTTCTTCGTCATCCTGTGTGTCTTTGTGATTATTGTTGCTGTATCATTTTAAATGATTTTAATGGAAATCTTTTTTCTCTCTCTCAATACTGGAGCCTATCTCCTATAGAGAAACTAGGTAAACCTAAATATGAGCTGTTATTGTCTCATTTTTAGGCTTTACTTACTTTTAAAAAGGGTTCTGTGGCCATAGAAAATAACACATAGATTTGTCAGCAGATTAGCATCCTAGGATATGAAAGCTACATTCTGCAGAGCATTGGAGTTGGTTCTGTTTTGTATTGTTAACATATATTTTATACTTTTAATCATCGTTTATCACACTGTGCAAAAAAGAAAAAAGCCGAATAATCTAGTGTTCACCTCCCGTTTTGTTTACCCAGGCATTATGGGAATTTTAGCTGAGGATGAGACTAATACTGAATAATCATTTCAAAGGCAAATGTCATTTCTGATTTTAAAAAATGATTCTAATGTGTGTGTGTGTGTGTGTGACTATGAAGATTCCAAGAGAATTTATTTGTCCAATATTCAGGGTGCCTGAAAGCCTAAATATATTTATCCATACTATATGGATTAATAATTATTTTTAAGGATTTAAAGATTATTTTATGGCTCTTGATTATTTTATGGCTCTTTTTCTCAGAACACCCTCAGACACTGTTTAAAGAATTTTCAACTGAGGTTTATCAAATGCCACAAAATCATAGGAGGGATAGGAATTGAAAAAAGGGAGGGGGGGAGAGAAAGGAAGAGAAAGCAGCAGAAATACATAAAGAAAAATGAGGAAGAGCAAAAAGTTTAAATTTTTATTATATGTCAACAGAACACTTGGTACAAGTTGCTTCATTTCTTCTGAAGGATGGTGAGGAAGGATGGGCTTGGGAGTGCTTGTGATTCCCCGAATTGCGACTTACCTCCACCACTAATTGGCTGTGTGTGCTTTGGGGAAGTTACCAAACTGAACCTTTCAGAGCCTTATTTTCCTCATCTGTAAAACAGTCATGATGTTTACCTTGCACGGTTATTCTGAGGACTAAGAGGTTGGACAGACAGGTAGATGGATAGCCCTCTTATGCACAGCAGGTGCTGAATAAACCTCTAGCTGCTATTTTTGATAGTTCTTATATTTGTGAGAGACATTTTCTTTCATCCTTAGCCACCAAATATCAATACAGAACCAATGTTAGGACCATGAGTGTTGCTTTCAAACCAACAGATCTGAAAACTTATAGCCAGGACAAGAACTTAAAGCCCAAAGCAAACCTAGAGTGGCTGACTGTGGCCTCCAGTTGTCCTCTGCATTGCCCCAGGGTGCCACTCCCACAGACAATCTGTGCAGTGTGATGCCAATTCAGTTGATCTGTTCTTGGTCTCTGCTTTTAAAGAAGCATAAGAATCAAGGCATGAAAAAAAAAAAAAAAAAATCAAGGCATGAAAAACTTTTTTTTTGTTCAAAACTACTTATGTGTTGTAAGTCCCCTTGTATAAAAGATGGGAAAATAACTTGTTTCCAGATCTGTTGGCTTTGGCATCCTCATATGAACCATCATCTCTCAAGGGGGTGCTCTGGCCAACAAGAGTGTTGATTGAGATATATATATATATATATACATACATACACAGAGAGAGAGAGAGAGAGAGAGCACGAAAGCAGTCTTGAGAAAGAAGAACAGAGCTGGAGGTATCATGCTCCCTGATTTCCGACTATACTACAAAGCTACAGTAATCAAAACAGTGTGGTAGTGGCACAAAAACAGACACATATATCAATGGAACAGAATAGAGAGCTCAGAAATCAACCAACACACTTAGGGTCAATTAATCTATGACAAAGGAGGCGAGAATATACAATGGAGAAAAGATAGTCTATTCAATAAGTGGTGCTAGGAATACTGGACAGCTACATGTAAAAGAATGAAATTAGAACATTTTCTCACACCATATACAAAAATAAACTCAAAATGGATTAAAGACCTAAACGTAAGACCAGAAACGATATAACTCCTAGAATAAAATATAGGCAGAACAGTCTTTGACATAAATCATATCAATATTTTTTTTATCTGTCTCCCATGACAAAGGAAACAAAATCAGTGGGACCTAATTAAACTTAAAAGCTTTTGCACAGCAAAAGAAGCCATCAAGAAAACAAAAAGACATCCTGCTGAATGGGAGAAACTATTTGCAAATGATATGACCAATAAGGGGTTAATATCCAAAATATATAAATATCTCATACAACTCAATATCAAAAAAAACCTTTTAAAAATGGGCAGAAGACCTGAATAGACATTTTTCCAAAGAAGACATAACAGATGGCCAACAGGCACAAGAAAAGATGCTCAACATTGCTAATCATCAGGGAAATGTAAATCAAAACCACAATGAGGTATCACCTCACACCTGTCAGAATGGCTATAGTCAAAACAAATGTTAGCAAGAATGTGGGGAAAAGGGAAGCCTTGTACACTGTTGGTGAGAATGTAAATTGGTTCAGCCACTGTGGAAAACAGTATGGAGGTTCCTTAGAAAACTAAAAATAGAACTACCATACGACCCAGCAATCCCACTACTAGGCATATACCCAGAGAAAACGAAAACACTGATTCAAAAAGATACATGCACCACAATGTTCATAGCACTATTATTTACAATAGCCAAAATAGGGAGCCAACCTACGTGTCCATCAACAGATGAAGATGTGGTGTATATCTACAATGGAATATTACTGAGCCATAAAAAAGAATGAAATTTTGCCATTTGCAACAACATGAATGGACCTGGAGGGCATTATGCTTAGTGAAATTAGTCAGACAGAGAAAGAGAAATTCTGTACATTATCAATTATATGTGGAATCTAAAAAATAAACTAAACAAATGAATATAACAAAAGTTACCAATGGGGGGAAGGAGGGGGGAAGGGACACCATAGGGGTAGGGGATTAAGAGGTACAAACTACTATGTATAAAATAAATAAGCTACAGTATCTGAGGGTCTTCTGAGAAGAAGAGCCATAAAATAATCTTTAAATCCTTAAAAATAATCGTTAATCCACATAGTATGGATAAATATATTTAGGCTTTCAGGCACCCTTCACGTTCCCACCTAGGCCTAGAGTATTTATGTTCAGTGAATATGTGTAGAATAAATAATATTGGAGATTGGGGGACAGGTTTGTGTGTAATGGCTATATTGTTTTATCTCTCACTTAAAAATCTAAAATAAAAAGTTAATTGTTGCCCCATTAGCCAGTATGACATTTGCTAGATTCTTCTTGATAAAGCTAAGGGTAGATAAACAGTTCTTAAAGGATGCCTTCTTGTTCCTAGCTTGAATCCTAACAAAACTAGAATGCCTTCATATACTAAACAAGCAAACACAAACAAAACCAATCCCCCAAAACAAAACACAACAACCAAAAAAAAAAATTCTTGATCATTAAAAAAGAAATAATATTTCTTGTTTGTGCCTTTATTAATTCACTCATGCTTACCATGTATAAGTCATCAAAGAAGAAGGGAGAAAGCCATTTTGGACTTCCTCTGCCACTAGTTTCCACTTACTAAACATTCAACCGGTTGTACTACCCCAGTAATAATAGGTCAGGAAGTATTTCTTCAGATTGATTTAAAATAAGCTTTGACTGATGTTGTTTTCCTATTATTTCTAGTAATGGAAGGGTCAACCTGATAATGTTGATATCAGTTGTTTGGAGGTAGTTCCTATCTCATTAGAAGTTTTAGATAATAAGAATCAAGATGGCATCACAACTCCTTCCTGGGCAGAACTTCCAATGATACTGCCCCATCGCTGAGACTGCTCTTTCCATATCTCTTTAGTCTCAGGAGGGATTTGTTAGGCTGTAGGTAGACCGCAACTCATCGTCTTCATAGGTGCCTATAGCTTAACCACATAGTGTTTTTATGAGCCACTCAGACCCAAACTGGCCCCATTAGATTGGCCGTGTTGCTATTCTGGTTAATTACTTGTCATCTAGTTGCATTATTTAGCTATATATGCATAGTGACCCGAAGGCCAAGTGCTTTTCTTTATTGTACAATTACTCTGAATAAACTCACTGTGAAAGTAGAATTTAAATACCTGTTGTAAAATACCACTTCTGAAAGCCTGTTTTGGACTTTTTGCCAATGCTTTGATGCATTTTTAAAGAAAGCAATCTAAAAATATCATGTGATTTCTACCTGTACCCTAAAGCCATTAAATATTCTTTTCTGTGATTGCTCTTATGTTCAGTTTATTTAACTAAAAAGTTTGGTATCCCCATAGTTTCTGATTGTGAAGGTCTTTCTGCACATTCTTGATCATTTTAGTTTATTCTAATAATGTTCCCTATAGTCAAATGAAACACAAAAGTATAACCACTTTAGTTTTTCAGGCTTTCGGTAAGTGTTCTCTTCCATGTGAATTCAACAGATTCAATTTAACAGATAATTTATTGAGTTCTTTTTTTTTTTTTTTTTGGCTGCCTTGGGTCTTCGTTGCTGTGCGCGGGCTTTCTCTAGTTGTGGCGAGGGGGTGCTGCTCTTCGTTGTGGTGCACAGGCTTCTCACTGCGACGGCTTCTCTTGTTGTGGAGCACGGGCTCTAGGTGTGTGGGCTTCAGTAGTTGTGGCACGCGGGCTCAGTAGTTGTGGTTTGTGGGCTCTAGAGCACAGGCTCAGTAGTTGTGGCGCACGGGCTTAGTTGCTCTGCGGCATGTGGGATCTTCCCGGACCAGGGCTCGAACCTGAGTCCCCTGCACTGGCAGGCAGATTCTTAACCACTGCATCACCAGGGAAGCTCCATTTATTGAGTTCTTAATCTGGGATGAGCATTCTGCTAGTATCCCAGAATACAAAAATGTGTTAAGTCCTGCCATGTGGGGAAGGAACAGCATGTAAACAGACAATCTATTCAATTACATGGTAGATTACAAGGTGTATTGGAGGCATCAAGGAGGCATTTCAGCTCTACCTAGAGAGTTCATGGAAGACTTCTCAGAGGAGGTGACAGTTGAGATGAGACTTTAAAGATGATCAGGAGTTCACCAGGAAAACCTGAGAAGAGGATGAGGGAAGAAGGCACTGTAGGCAGAGAAAACAGCATGTGCAAAGGCACAGAGGAGTGCGTGGTGCCACTAGCAATGTAGTGTGGGTGGGTATGAGGAAGAGGAGAGAAAGGAGGCTGTTAGACTTCAGCCTTCCTATGATGGGGAGGTGTGAAGCAGAGGTGTGATGTGATCATGCTTGTAGTTGGGAAGAGTCACTCTGGTGCAATCTGCATTCCTCATCCTCTGTTGTTTGTATTTAAAGACCAGCCCCTCCTTCAGTTTTTATTACAGTTTCTGCAAGGCTTGATCTAAACTGTAACATATTCCAGGCCAGATGAGCTGAGGAAGGCTGAATTTAAGGGCCACAGGCCAACGGGTGCCTACAGCAGTTATCCCCTACCTTGTTATAGCAACGTTTAGGTTGTGTCATCCCTGTGGTTCTTTTGTGGGCCATTCCTACCTCCTGTACACTGCTCACAAAACCAATGAGCTTTGGATCACAAGCCCAGACTTGGCTTGATATTGGGTGCAGCCCCTGATTATGTAGATGATCTGGGTCCACTCACTCAGCATATACCTGAGGACCTGCTATGTGTCCCAGGCTGGGAGCACAGAGCAGTGAGACAGCTCCTGCCTCCCACTATTTATTTGCAAACACGTAAACAATTCCAGTAGAGTACAATAAATGCCATAGTAGAGAAACTAAAGGAACAGAAAGGAGAGGAGAAAGACCAGGAAGGCTTCCTGCAGGAGATGGCATCTGCATCTCCTGAAGGAGGAAGCAAATGAAGGTGGACAGTGTTGTCCAGGTGCCAGGCAAACAGACTGAAGAGCTGCTGAGAACTGAAGTGTGTCAGGCCAGAGTGTGATAAGAGAAGGAGCTAAAAGGTCAGAGGGGACCAGAGCCTCCAGGGCTGTACACAGTGCCACCTGGAGGGTTTTAAACAGAGAGAATTAACACGTTCAGCTTTGCAGAAAGATTGTTCTGAGAGCAGAGAGAGCACATTGGAGGACAAGATGGAGACAAGGAAACTGTCTCTGTTTCCCTCTGTTACTGAGCTCTGAGAGTGATGCTGGTAAAAAAAATAATGAGAGCTGTAGCCAAGTTAGCATCTACGGAACGTAGAGGTAAAGATGGGTCTAAAAGAGAGGCAAGGAAGCAGAATCGCCAGAGGCTGGAGGTTCAGTGGATGTGGAGAGGAATAAGAGGGCCAAGCTGAGGATGAAGAAGGGTGGTCCATAGTCCACGGATGGTGCAGGTTTTCAGTGGCTGCCACTGTTGTGATAGTTACATTACTGGCTGGATTTGAATGCCACACTGGAATCCCGTAACCCTTAATATGCCTTCTCCTCCTTGATTCATTTTCATATTCTTGTCCAAAGAACGCTTCTTTTATAAGCCCTGAAAATTGTTTCCACCTCTTTTATATCATTTTTCCTTCAAAACCTGGGAGGAAGGTTAGACAAGTGTCAGTTTCTTCATTTTGTAGATACACATGTCACGCACAGAACCACACAGCTAGCATGCAGAGTAGCGTTAGAATCCTTGCCTATTTCCTGCTCCTAGACCACATTGCCTGCTTTGAAGATATGTCATGAGTTTATGTAATTCTAACAAAACAGAATTCATTTTTTGGTTTTCAGCAAATAGTCATCGATGAGCATCCAGAGGCAAATAGCATGTTTTTCTCTGAAATTCATCTCTTTTAAATGTGTTGTCTGCCCACAGTGAGTCTAGCGGGGAATGGCTAACATTTACACGGGGCTCACTATGTGCGCTACACAGCGTCCATTCATTTAATCATTTCACCTGTGGACTGGATACTAGCGTTAGCCCCTTGTTAAGTGAGGAAACCAAGGCACTGAAATGTTAAGTGACTTACTCAAGGTCACCGGCCAGCAGCAGTTGAGCCAAGGTTCACACCAGGCATGGCGGCTTCCAGACTTCTCACCTAGCTTCTAACAAATACGTGAACTTAAGAGTGGACAAGTCCAGGACACAATCATTATTTTTCAGAACCTGCTCTGTTTGGTTAAGGTTTTTTTTTTAAACTTTGAAAAGAGATTTCTGAAAGCAGCAGCAGCAAACCTTCACAGGGGTGCTCAGGATCCTTTTAGAATTGGTCACGACTGCGCTGGAGAAGGTTCATTTATCCAGAAATAGTTACAGGCAAGCTGGGCCTCATCGAGGACCAGATAAAAAGCAAGGGAGCATCTCAGAGAGAGACTGAATGAGTTGTCCCTGCCCCAGAAATAGTTCATTTCAACTGTTTTAGTAGTTTTATTGCTAAACTTGAGGGTTCAAATTCATAATGGTAAAATCCAAAGTGAGTAAAAATCAGCCCTTTGGCACCTAAAAAATTATTTTGGGGTGAGTACATAATATGTCTTCGTTATGACATGGTATAAGTCATTAAAATCTCTACTTTCAATCTGTGTTACAGTTCACGTTTACAGCAAAGAGCTTCTGGGTAACTTTCAGTGTTATTAATTTCTGGTTTCTTCTTTTATGTGTGCATTTTTACAAATATGTTTCCAACTGTATTTACTTTTCTAAATATATAAATATATTTGTTAGCTCTCATTTTTCTCTATGTTCAGATCATTTTAACCGTGTCTCTCATCCCTTTGTCCATTAAATCTCCGTGTTTCCTGTCTGCAACTCTCATCCTTCCTTCTGCACAGATCATTAAAAAGAATATTCTGTCCACCCTACACAGCAGGGACCCTTGTGCCACCTCTTAACCACCTTCCTCCCAATGAGATTGATTGCACTGTATTGTTCCCCTCATTTATTATCTCCTCAGTCCTGGTTCAAGCCAAAGTTACTTCATTTTATGTAGGAAGTTGTATGAGATGTTCTTCCAAATGCTCTAATAAAATTCAAATATATCACATCTGCTCCATTCCCTTAAACTAATAATCTTGTAATTCCATCAGAAAAGCAGTCAAATTTGGCGTGCTTTTTTCTTTTTTCCTTCCTAAAGCTCACCTTCTTATTTTTTGGGGGGGTTTTTTTTTGCGGTACACGGGCCTCTCACTGTTGTGGCCTTTCCCGTTGCAGAGCACAGGCTCCGGACGCGCAGCCTCTGGACGCGCAGGCTCAGCGGCCATGGCTCACGGGCCCAGCCACTCTGTGGCATGTGGGATCTTCCTGGACCGGGGCACGAACCCGCATCCCCTGCATTGGCAGGCGAACTCTCAACCACTGCGCCACCAGGGAAGCCCATCACCTTCTTATTACTTTTGGTTTATTCCCTCTAGATGTTAACAGATTTTTTATTACTCTCACAATATTGCAAACTTGCCAAATTACAATTTCCAGGGTCACTTTCATCGTTTGAAAATCGGGCTCTCTTTTCCTTTTACCTCATTTCGTGGTGCCTAAATATGTGGATTCCTGTCGATTTTGTGTATCCTATATTAACCAGGCTCATTATTGATAGGGGATGGTGGTAAAAGTGAGGAGAGGCGGGCAGAGGCTGAGTCCCTGCTGCCTGTTATCTGAAGCCACCTTCTCACACTACTCCCCAGTCACCCTGACTGACTGCATCGTCTCCTTCTTACCACCTGTTGGGTCTCTGCCCCATTCCTGAGTTCTGTGATTTGTAACCTCCTTTCCCCCTTGCATGATCCATTAACATACGCTCATCTGCTTCTGCTGCCCTTTAGAAGAAAACACACACAGTTCATTTTTATCTCCTTGTTCCCCATTCTCTCATGGTTCTGTTTATGGGTAAGGTGATTTTTACCTCCAGGGCCATGACTGTCTTTTTTCAACTGCACGTGGAGTATCCTTTGAATCTGTGCTTCTTGAACTTCAAAACGAGGGCATTGTTTTCAGGCTGGATGCTCGAGGGCCTGGTTCAGAACAACAGACCCTGTGATTCCTTCCCTCAAGTGAGCGTTTGTCTAAACAAGTCTACACCCAGGTGTAGCCCTTTTGGGTTATGTTGTTCTGTCCCAAGCTCTCTGGTTCCACTTTTTTCAACTTCTCATCTGCAATTACTTTCTTCACTGTTCTTAAACTCATCGACAGGCACTTTCTCTCTGTAGAGTTTACTACGTTTTTTTTTAGCTTCATATAACTTAATACTTTTATTCCCTCAATGAACACACACAACTTTTCTTCGAACTGTATTGGATATTTATTACTCTAGGCTTATTCCAGGAGGAGTGGAGACCTTGTTATTTCATTTATTCATTCATTTGTTCATTCTTTAAACCAACATTTGATGAGTACCTTCTAGGTTTCAAACACTGGGCTACAAAGATGAGTCTCTCCTTTGCAAGCAGTCACAGGATCTCGAAGGGAGGCAGCAGTGGAAACGATTCTAACATGGTGTGATAGGTGCTATGACAGAGGTGGATTTACAAGTGTAGCAGGGGCACCACTCTGAGGAGATGAAAGCTCTGAAGAAGCATCTAACCATAGATCTGGGGGAATTGGGATGAGTTTTCTAGGCAGACAAGGGGGGAATGGCATTTCATGGGAAGATGTAGTCTTACAAGACGGTACTCTCAACTTATCCTGATTCCTCCTTCCATATCTGCCCATCTTTGTATTATTGGCAGATCAAGGATAAACTAAAAGTCTGTGGGAAACACAGGCACAGAGACTGGAGAGAGAAAAATAAGTATTAGATTTGTGTATTAGTTTGTTAAGTTGCCATGCAAAATACCACAGACTGGTTGGCTTAAACAACAAATTTATTTTCTCACAGTTCTGGAAGCTCAAGAACAGGATTAATGTGTCACCAAGTTTAGCGTCTTCTAAGCCCTCTCCCTTTGCCTTGCAGATACGCATCTTCTCACTGTGCCCTCACATGGTCATCTCTCTGTGATGTCTGTGTCCTCATCTTCTCTTCTTATAAGGACATCAGTCTTATTGGGTGAGGACTCATCCTAGCAACCTCACTTTAACCCAGTTACCTCTTTAAAGGCCCTATCTCCAAATTCAGTCACATTCAGAGGTACTGGGCTTCAACATAGGAATTGTGGTGGGGAGACACGATTCAGCCCATAAGAGTTTGGATTTAGTCTTTGGTAGTGTTTGAACTAATGGCATAACTGAACTTCAGAGTCACTTGACGTAACTAAAAGGGTATATGGTGAGTTGTTATCTGCTGAGCAAAGCTATTTAAATGTTTTAAGTTTATACTGAATGTTACCATCTATGTCCTAGATTTTCCATGTGGCTCTGTTTAGAACTAAAATATTACAGAAGTCCTACCTCATAAAGTCCTATGTCCCTGAAGGCCCAGGACACGTGGCTGTATGTGAACCCTTTCAGTACTGCAGTGGAAGCCACGTCACGTTCAGTAGCGCTGATAAAATGATTCAGCGTCACATTGCTTAATTTCCAGTAATTTGTTCCCACTGCAGAGATAAATTCATTTGTCTTGATTTGGATGGATCACTGTATAGAATTTCAATATAGATAAGAATATAGTTAGTTAAAAACAGCTGCTCAAAGAGTGTAACTGCTTTTTGGATCTCCTCTATGGAAAAAAAAATATATATTGTTAAATATGAAAGTTTGAAAGGTCTTTGCATTATTAGACGTTCATAATTTTTCTAGTTTGCCTTTGGTGGTCTGACAGGAAAAGCGGTGTAACGACCACGTGATGTCAGTTCTGCTTTCAGCTGGGCGCCACACACCTTCGTGACTTGTGCAAGACCTTTAATTTTCCTGAGCTTTTGTTCTTCATTGGGCAAATGTGGATGATTATATCCACATCCATCAAACTTATTTCATATTTTATACTCTTGTGCATTTTTCCAGTGTAGAAATTGTTACTGAAGTAATATGCAAGACAGTACTTAGATTTTAAATACCAGAGCTTATTTTTAAATATGAATATGTTATGTTTTCTAATGGAAGAGAATTGTGGTTGATAGTATTTATAATGGGCAAAAAGTAATAATGTCTTGCCAAGAGGGAATTGATTTAGAAAAAAATTGGAAATTCAAAAGGTGTAAGAAACCTCACAGGTCGCTTATATTACATGAGGAAGCAGTCAAAAATTAGACCATTAGAGTCATTCCTCAGGTAAAATGAAAAAGATGTCTTTGAGGCAAATTTTTGAAAGGGAAAAAGACCTGGGCCCGCGGTTCAAAGAGGTAGGAGGAAGACGTGAAATGGTGACACCTTTCTTGCCCCTATCCCAAGTCTGAATAATCAAAGGAATGACACAGGCAAGCCCAGAGTAAGTCTCCTCTTATAAAATCCCCTGGGAGGGACCTGTCTCGTTATTGTCATGCAGAAGCATTTTGTAAGCACCACTGGAGCCGGCACAGCATTGAGCGTAGCACACAGGAGGTTGTGGTCCTGGTCCTGCCTCCTTGTGCTGACTCAGGTGTGGAAGGATGTGATGGATATCCAGGCCATTGGATGCTGACAGCCAAGCGTTTGCATTTGTTATACAAGCTTTGTTAGGAGCAGAAAGTGGAACTTTGTTAGGAGATCACTGCCTCACTTCCAGTTAATTGGGGAAGATTGAGTGGATGGGGTGGAATAGCAGGGGTTTAGCCTGTTTCCTCATCAACTCACAGCTGGACTCCCAGCTGCCCTAGCATCTCCTCCTAGGCAGCCCTGAATTCTGCGGCTTATTTAAATAGAGAAGAAAACATAACAGGAAGGACAGAGGGAGGGAGGAAAAGGAAATAAAGAGCACATACCCCAAAAAGTTCTTCTATCTGGGTCCTCTCTGTCTGGCAAAATGACCACCTTTATTGGATTGCGGGTGGGCCTGGGTCTGCATACCCCTCAACCCGCCCATTACTGGGGACATCTGTGAACATCCCCTTCCAGTGCTCAGGAAGCATGTAACTGGCCAGAATCGACATTTGTGTGCTGATCGTGAAAGCAGAGTAATAATCACAGTTAACATTTTTTTTTTTAACATTTCTCATGGGTTGGGCCTCTTCTGCCTTCTTTAGGTGCATTATCTTGAATCTCTCTAACAATTCTAGGAGCTGGGTCCATGATTACCCTCCTGTTACAGGTAAAGAAACTGAGGCACGGGTTCTCCTAAACTCGCTTGAGAACACAGCCAGCAGGTGGCTAAGCCAGGGCAGGGGCCCAGGGCCTCCCTCTTAGCTTCTGCAGCCAGAGTGAGAAAGATAGACAAAGCCCTGCTGTTGAGAGACTGTTTTCTGGTTTTCGGGGCATTTTAGCGTATTCCAGCGTGCACTCATCACATGAAGCAGAAGGTTTTATTATACCCATTTTACGGAAAGAACTGAGGCTCAAAGGAGTTAAATGACAATGAGTGGTTGAATAACCAAATTATTAGAAAAGTAATGATGGACATGGTTTCTTTTTGTTTTAAAATTCGATTTCCCACATAAGACAAGGGTTGGCAAATATATATGTGCGTGTATACTATTGTGTGCTATTTGTAGCACAAAATCAGAATATTGCAAAACTTTAATTAGATTGTTGGTTGCTAAACCAATTAAAGATGGTTGTCACAATTCTGGGACTCTCTAGATCTCCAGGACTTTAGTTATTTTGATTTTCATCAGGACTGGGAATTAAATAGTAAAAGACAGGCCCCCAGGCATATCTTCCAGATGTAACTCCATCCCGAGTCTCCCAGCTCCTTTGTCATCTGGGTTGACCCAAGTCTCATCTTGACTAAGGAGTCCTTAAACTCCCCAGTCAAAAACTTCCTTCTCCCCAGGAAGGCCTGGGCTCAGGCCCTGCCCTCCTAAGCGAAAAGCTCACTCTCGTATGGATGGAAAGTGGCGCTGGGGGCAGAACACTTCTCCCCAGGCCCAGAGTCTGCTCATTTCTCAGCAAGTATTTACTGAGCACCAAGCATGGACTCACTGTGGATGGCACTGAGGGTGTAATTAACGATGAAGAGAAGCATAAAAGTTCCTGTCCTCGTGGAGCTTACTGTCTGTCTTTTGGAAGTCCACAAGAGAAGAGGCAGATGCGAGGTTTGCTCTGCAAGAGAACAAAGCAGTCTGGGACTCAGCAATGGGGCTCCTGATGGAATTTGGAGTCAGGCACCTGCATGCATATCTTCACTCTCCACCAGTCATCTTTGTGCTCTTGGACGCGCTTAACATCTCCAGAGCCTTCTTATAAAAAATGGGTATACAGGGACTTCCCTGGTGGCGCAGTGGTTGAGAATCTGCCTGCTAATGCAGGGGACACGGGTTCGAGCCCTGGTCTGGGAGGATCCCACATGCCGCGGAGCAACTGGGCCCGTGAACCACAACTACTGAGCCTGCGCGTCTGGAGCCTGTGCTCCGCAACAAGAGAGGCCGCGATAGTGAGAGGCCCACGCACCGCGACGAAGAGTGGCCCCCGCTTGCCACAACTAGAAAAGCCCTCGCACAGAAACGAAGACCCAACACAGGAAAAATAAATAAATTAATTAATAAACTCCTACCCCCAACATCTAAAAAAAAATTTTAAATGGGTATACAGCATGTCTCTGAAAGGACAGTTTAGAAGATCAAATGAGAACAGCACATGAAGCAGCTAGCAGAGTGCCTAAAACGGGCAAGGTATTGAGTAAAGGTTAGTTCTATGGCACCAAGTCCCCCATCCCTGCTTTTGTTCAGGCACAGAGGCTTTTCCCATCCCAGTGCTCAGCTGGTAGGCTGTTGGACAGCTAGTCATAAATCGTAATAATAATCGCCCTCATTTGTCAAGCATTTCTCACACAGGGCCAGGTCTCATGCTAAGTGTGTTAGCTACATCACCCCATTTTGTAGATCTGCTTTTGGTGATTTCAGGTCTGTTTGGGGGCTTCTCTTCCTTCCTAGAGCTACCCAGCACATTCAGGGAAGTCTGTGTTTCTCATATGTGGTCTGTTTTCCCAAGAGTCAGTCAATCATGCCGTCAGTATTTGAGATAATTTGGGAAACCCCTTGTCTACATGGCCAGAGATTAATACCTGAATGCTCTGTACTCATTTAAAGCCATTAGAGGGTTTTTGCTGTTGTGTTGTTTTTTGTTTTTTTTTTGAGGACTTCTTTCCTAACATGTGCATCCTGCAAAAGATTTTGAAACCATGTCTCTGCAATATGCACCATGCATGGATCCTTCCACCTCCAGACAGCTGGATTCCTAGTCTGTAACACGAGGCAAGCCACTCCTGGGACGTTCCAAGCAGCCCACTCCTAACACCAGTGTTCCCGTTGCCTGTGCAGCCCACACTTGGTGGCTCTCCTCCAGCCTCCTCAGGCCCAGGGTGTGCTCTGCCATGAGTTGTGGCTTTACTTATCTGAGTCTAGACCTTTTTCCCTCTAGACTTGGAGCACCCGGAGCCGCTAAAACATGTTTATTAATCAGTCAACACAGAATGCCTTTTGCCTCCTATCAAAGCACTGATGGTTTGATAGGAGACAAAGGGAGAAGACTGTCACATTGAGGTGTTCGGGGAAGATGCTCTGCTAAAAGAGGCGGGCTCTTCTGAAGAAAACGCCTGGGTGGGATTCCGAGGCAGTTTCTAACTGGGGGTGGGGGAGGGGAGCAGAGAATGCTTTACCTTCCATAAATGGCAGAAGCATTCAGAAGTAATATCCAGAAAGGAAACTGACTTATATTCCAGAAGATGCAATTTGCTTTAAGAAGTTTATGAAAGGAATGAAGATGACAGCTGCCTTTTTCCTACTGTTAGTTGCTGATTGCATTTGGTCATATTTCATTTTTCTGGATTCAGCTCTTTCCTGGCTGTGTGATATTACCATTACATTTTTACGCCGTTTTAGGTTTTCTTTTGTTGTCACGTGCGGGAAATGGATTACATTCTTCTTGTCTGTGAAGCCAAAGAGACTGTATTGTTTGAGGATAGGCCTCACCCTGTGAGTACTAAAGCGTACAAAAGCGATCAGGTGCTAGAAACGTCTGTGCTCAAGATGAGGCTTATTGTAATGGGTCCGGGTAATCCAGTTGACCTGAAAACTCATCCTAACCCATAGTGACAAAAGCAGCACAGATTATTCCTCTGCTCCTCTAGATGGCTGACTGTGGTTACAGATTCTGCTTCTGTAAGAAATTCCTTTTTAGAGGAGGTTATATGCAGTTTCTACATTTATTTTTTCCCTAGCTTATCCACCTATATAATCCTCAACTTTCTGTGTGGGGACTATTCATTTGTTCATTCATTCGAGAAACATTGATGTAGCACCTCCTATGTGTCAAGCCAGGTGCTAAGTGCTGGGACATTAAAAAAAAGCACAGTCCCCACCCTTACTTAAAACCTAGCTGAGAGACCAAGAGAAGAAGAAACTGTGGAGATACAGTGTGAATTTGCTGCAGGAGATATGCAACAGTTCTCCTGGAAGCATGGTGGAGGGGTACCTAAACCAGAGAGAGGAAGGTCAGGAGAAGCTTTCTACAGAAAGCAGCGTTGCAAGGAGAAAGGGGAGATGAGGCTGAGCTGACCAGACCATGCTTCTTAGCATGAGGAAGGTTCAGGAAGGGATGAAGGAGGGTTGGGGAAGGTGTTTCAGGCAGAGGCACAGGTGCCAGAGAGAATGCATTGTGTTCAGAGAATCTCATGCAGGGCCACGTGGCTGAGCACCAAGGATGGGTGAGGCATGGCAAGAGATGACAGTGGAGCGGGGGGCTTGAGCCAGGTGGGGGAGGGTCCCTAAGCCCTGCTTGAGGACTGCACACATCACCTCACAGGCAGTGGGGCTCCATGGGCCAATTCTAAGCTCATCTTAGCTACAGTGCTGTGTAGGAAACAGATGGGGGTGGGACAAGACTGGACAAGAGAAAACCACCTGGAAAATCAGCATATTAGTGGAGCTGAGAAAGGACCAGGGCCTGGATTGAGGTAGTAGTGAGATGGACCGATTGGGGCTCATCTGAGTGCTACAAAGGAAGGAGCATGGCGGCTCTGCTCAAGCCACACTGGCCTCTTTGCTGCTTCTTAAACGTGCCGGGGACATTTCTGCTTTGGACCTTTACGCTAGCTGTTATCTCAGCCTGAAGTGATTTGCACCCAGATATCTGTATGGTTCCCTCCTAATTTCCCCAAGTCTTGGCTCCAATACCACCCTCTCATCGAAGCCTACTATGATCACACTGTTTAAAACTGCACCCCACCTCCCCGCCACGTACCTGAATCCCCATCACCCTGTCTTTCCCTGTGTCATTTGTTCACCTCCTAATATCCTCTGTAAATTTAATTTTTTTTATGTTCATTGTTTATGATCTTTCTCCCCTGGCAGAATATAAGCTTCTTGAGGGCAGGAGTGGCTTGGTTTTGTTTGTTCACTCTTATATCCCAAGCTCTAGAACAATGCCAGGTGCATAGTAGCCACTCAACTAAGTAACATTTGTTGAATGCACAACCGGATGGATATTGAGATCAAAGATGAAAGAAGAGGCATAGATGTTGCCTAGTTCTCTTCTGCTTTGGACAGATGAATGAGGAGAGTAGGTAGCGAACTCCTCAAAATGGAGAAAAGAGAAGGGGAACAGGAAATAGGGAAGACGGTGAGTCCCACTTGAAGCATTTGCCAAGTGGTCCAATCAAGCATCCCAAGATAGAAATGGAAGAGGACCTGAGGAAGATCACAGAAGGTTTAGGGTAAGGACTCGGGCGGGGCTGACTAGGAATCACAGTTAGCCATTAGCCATCATGAATATGTAGTGGCTGGTGGTGGGACTTTTCTCCAGTAGAAGGCAGCTCTGTGGGAGTGGAGAAGATGCTTGATTTGATTAGAGGCTGAAGACTTGGAAGGCCTGAGCAGAGGAAAGACAGGGGCAGTAAGCTGCAGGTATAAGCAGCATCCTGGGGTTTATCCTGGCGGAGGAAGGAAGGTGACTCATGAACAGGATAAATGGCAGGGAAATAAAGGAGGAAGTGAAGGGAGGGAGGTCTGGATGAGGTCTAACAGCTCGGGTACCGAGAGTCCAGGTGACAGTTGGGAGGATAGAAGGAAGCAGCCAGTCATTTTTCAGTCATCAGTCAAGAGATTATTATCAGGCACTATATTAGTCAGTGTTCTCCAGAGAAACTAAGCCAATAGAATGTAAATACGGAGAGACTTATGTTAAGGAATTGGCTCACGTGATTATGGAAGCTGACAAGTCCAAAATCTACAGTTGAAGTGCTCATGCCTTCAGGCTGGCAACCCGTGGAAGAGCCAATGCTGCAGTCCGGCCTCAAAGGCCATCTGCTGGCAGAATTCCCTCTTCCTCGGGGGAGGACAGTGTTTTGTTCTATTCAGGCCTTCAGTTGATCAGCTGAAGCCCACCTGCATTATGGAAGGTCATCTGCTTTACTCAGAGTCCACTGATGTTGATCTCTTCCAATAACACTCTCACAGAAACATCCTGAGTAATGTCTGACCACATATCTGGGTGCTAACTAGGAGTCCAGCTGTCTGAAGGTGGAAGGATCCATGGATGGTGCATATTGCAGAGACACACGAGAAAACCTCTAGTGGTTTTAAAGGAGCACAGAGCATTCGGATATTAATTTTTGGCTGTGTGGACAAGGTGTTTTTCAAAATATTTTAAATACTGATGGCATGACTGATTGTCCCTTGGAAAAAAAATAGCAAATACACGAAAAACAGACTTCCTTGAACGTTCTGGTTATCTTTGGGAAAGAAGAGAAGAAATCTAGCAGAGCTGACACTGAAAATTAACCAGGCACCTGCTATGGGCCAGGTCTTATTGGGGAAACAGTAAGGATAAGATAGCTCCTTCCTTGGTGCAACATAGAGTCTGGAGGAAGACAGTGGCTCCTATGGCTACTGAGGTGAATAGCACTGAAGTCGTGCATCCAGGCCACCTCCAAGACCATGAACATACTTTTATGTTTAAGATAAATCCAGTGCAGTGCATGCCTGTGTAAGTAATGCAAAATGTTGAAAGATGTTTATCCAACCCTTTTGTATCATTTACATTACAGTTAACTTTCTATCAAGATGACCATGGAAAGAGAATTCACTGATATTTGTGCACTATTTCCCTACCCCCAGAATTTCACCAGTCACATCTTTAGCATTCTGTTCCTCAGTAACTAATATTCCAGTTTATTTCTATTCTGGTTAGGTCTCAGTGGTCCGTAGATGACATGAGAAAACAACATCTGTCAATCAAGTTGACATGAAAAGTAACAAGTTTTATTTATATGTAAGAATGTCCTCTTCCGCTCTTTCCCCTAATATTGAACCTATACAACCAACATACGTTATCCAATCCCTCCTTTAGAAAAGGGAGAGTAACAAATAACTTTCATGTGCCCTGTAAAGGAATTAAAAATTTACCGCCATAATCTGACTCATCAGGGTCCCCACCTAACAGGGCATGGGACACAGAAATGCCTCGCTTGGCTTATACTCAGGGCCATTTGGGTTTTGCAGCCGATAGAACATCAGTGCTCTAATTTGCATAGCTGGTGTCTCCTGTCCATTGCCTGTGGAGAGGCTGTTAGCAGCAGAGGTCACAGAGGTTGGGGTCACACAGAGCTGCAGGAGAACCCTGCTGTTTTGTTCTTCTTAGGTGAGAGAGTTCAGAACCTCTTTATTATTAGTTATTATCGTTAATAAACATTTACTAATCCATTGAGGGGGTGAACTCCACTCACAGAACCTACAAACTTTATTATGCAGGGCAAGACTGGAATTGCTTGTATCCCTAAAAGTAGCTGGAAAAGCCTATCTTTATATCTTTGTGATGAGGGTCTCCGGTCATACATAAGTCAAGGACCTCACAGTTGGTGAAAACCCCCAATGACATGGATGGGCTTTAGACCGTGTGGTCCACTGCAAGTGTGTTGGAGGTTATGTTTCATGATCTGTCGGTTTTCACATAGGGACTATACTGGATCATTAAATTGTGAAACTCTGTGGTGGAGATCTATTATTTTGTACTAGGGCCAAAAAAAATCTGTGGGGACATACTTCTATCAAAATGCTCACGTTGCACATCGCATTTCGGAACTCTAAATGAGTCTTGAATGTGTGTTAATATGTATAATATGTAAAGCAAGGTTTTCCTGAACAGTTTTTTGGGGAGGAAGAAACAGAGAGAAGGGGATGGGCATCTTGATTCATGCTTGAGAATTTAAGCCTATTCTTTTTTTTTTTTAATTTTCATTGGAGTATAGTTGATTTACAATGTTGTGTTAGTTTCCAGTGTACAACAAGGTGAATCAGTTATACATATACATATATCCATGCTTTTTTAGAGTCATTCCTATATAGGCCATTACAGAGTACTGAGTAGAGTTCCCTGTGCTATACAGTAGGTCCTTATTATCTATTTTATATATAATAGTGTGTATATGTCAATCCCAATCTATCCCCCCCACTTCTCCCCTGGTAACCATAAATTTGTTTTCTACATCTGTAACTCTATTCCTGTTTTGTAGATAAGTTCATCTGTACCCTTTTATTAGATTCCACATTTAGGCGATATCATATGGTATTTGTCTTTCTCTGTCTGACTTACTTCACTCAGTATGACAATCTCTCAGTCCATCCATGTTGCTGCAAATGGCATTATTTCATTCTTTCTCATGGCCGAGTAATATTCCATTGAATATAGGTACCACATCTTCTTTATCCATTCCTCTGTTGATGGGCATTTAGGTTGCTTCCATGTCTTGGCTGTTGTAAATAGTGAACATTGGGATGCATGTATTTTTTCAAATTATGGTTTTCTCCAAATATATGCCCAAGAGTGGGACTGCTGGATCATATGGTAGCTCTATTTTTAGTTTTTAAGGAACCTCCATACTGTTCTCCTTAGTAAGCCTATTGTTTTTCAATAAACAGATTTTCAGACTGCCGAACTTGTTCATATTAATACATATTAATACATTTCCCCAATATCTGAAAGTCAGTCATTGCTGAGTTACATTATTTGAGCAAAGGATTTTGTGTAAAAATTATCTATTCAGATTTAATGATGAAATTTCATGTTCTCATAGTGTGTTGTGAAGCGGAGTTCCCACTAATATAAATAATAACTACATAAAATTATTTTTCTTTTTTTATAAATTTATTTATTTATGGCTGCATTTGGTCTTCACTGCCGCACGCAGGCTTTCCCTAGTTGCGTTGAGCGGGGGCTTCTCTTCGTTGCAGTGCGCGGGCTTCTCATTGTGGTGGCTTCTCTTGCTGTGGAGCACGGGCTCTAGGTGCACGGGCTTCAGTAGTTGTGGCACACGGGCTCAGTACTTGTGGCATGTGGGCTCTAGAGCACAAGCTCAGTAGTTGTAGCACATGGGCTTAGCTGCTCCACGGCATGTGAGATCTTCCCAGACCAGGGCTCGAACCCATGTCCCCTGCATTGGCAGGCGGACTCTCAACCACTGAGCCACAAGGGAAGCCCCTCAATTTTTCTTTTCTAGTAATAATAATAACTATGTTGAGTACTTACTATGTGCCAGTCACTGCTTACATACTCTGCATTGATAAGCTCATTTGATTCTCACCCAAACAACCTTATTATTAGCATTTTACAGATGAGACAACTGAAATGCAGAGAAAGTTAAGTAGCTCTCCCATGGATACACTGCTGGGAAGTGATAGGATAGGGTCTGAGCTCATTCCGACTGACCCCAGAGTCTGTGCTCTTATACTATGCCAAGGTCAAGTCATTACTTTTCTTTAAGAAAAGGAAACTTCAATGTCAGCATAACCACAACAAAATTTTATTACACTGAGGGATGACTAATGCAGTATAGAATAAAAGAGAACTGACACAAACTCTTAACCTCTAGAAATTGATACAGCAAATTTATCTGAATTTTAGAAAGAAGGAAAATGAGATTTAAAATATTAGTAGCATTTAAAACATGGGGAAACAGGAAGGTCAAGATATTTTTTAAAAATCATCTGTTAGAGGAGAAAGCTAACCCCAAAATGACAGTGTTACTTTATGTCGTTCTTTTTCAAAGTGTGACTCTCAAAAACTGTGATTTGCAGTAGAAAAGCAGCATAGCAGAACTCAGAAGCCCCAAGATTCACTCCTGTCCTTTCTGTTAACTCCGGGTGACCTTGAACACGTCACCCTCTGAGTTTGTTTCCACAACCTTAAAATCTTCTAGTTTCTTCTAGTAACTGCCAGAGTTCATGCCGGCTCTAATACTTTGTATCTTCAGACTAAGAATTAGTGGAGAACTTGCACATGTTGTCTTAGAATCAAAATGCATTAACCTCTTTTCTAAGATGCTTATTCTGTTGTTTTCCTGATGAGGTCAACAGCTAGACAAACTTTTTTTTTCAAACATTATTCATTGATCACATTAACTTCACCATCAGTGGCTCTTTGGTCATTTGATGAGGCTGGTGAAGTCTTCTATTTCTCCTCAAGGAGGTACTGTCGAGTCTTCGGAGCCCTATGGAACCGTTAGAGCAGCAAGCAATAAGGATGATCTAGTAAATAAGCAGTGCCTTCTCTTCCTCCCTTCTTTTTTTTCCCCAAAGACACTAAATCTGTTTTCTCTTTATATCAGAAATTAGACTCCAAAAAGGTCCTCCCAGGAAATTGATAGGAGAAATGTTAAAATCAAGATACAGAGCCTGATCCATCTGTATTAACAACACCTCTCCTGAGAGCTGGAAATCATGAAGTAGTAGCATAAATTTGGAAGGAGAATCTGTCATGATTTTACCATAAGAGAATCTAGTGGAAAAATTCGGGGTCCTTCCCACCTCAGTTAACCCAGGCAGGGGTGGGACAGATGAACTGTGAAGTTTTTCAAATCGCTACAGTTCAGTCAATAATCCTTTTATGGACTTTTAAACCACTCTGTTCCTGTTGCCCCTTCACCTCTCAGAAAACAGCAACAATAGCAACTCATGTCAATGAAGGAGAAATGAGAGCACTTTTCATTTTTAGGGCCTTCAGCAGAAAAGCAGTCTGAGGAAGTCTTTTTCAATGCGCCTTTGACACTGTGACTCTCTTCTTCCTTTGACGGGCCTACAAAGTCCTGATCTTTTTCAACCCCTTCTAATTTTGTGCATCTTTTAAGTGTGGGCTGTAGTGTGCTTCTCTATCAAGGTTTAATTAAGACATTAGTATTCATTCAGTAAGCACAAGGCAAGCTTTTATCTCCAAGGAGCAGAGATAGACCACAAAGGGTCAAACTAACTGAAGTAAAAGTATGGCATCTTGTCTTGAAATTCAGAGGCCCTGTGTTCGGCATTTGTGTGAAAAGCTGACACAGGACAGCTTCAGCATACAATGAGAAATTTGTGGTCCCTTTCCAATTCCTTTGTTAGAAGAATATATTTCAGTGTCTGTGCTCAGCATCCAGGTATGAAAACTGTGTGTATTAGGGTGTTCAGGACTGTGAAAACGCATAGGTTTTTAAATCTTTGAGATTGCAGAAATTGCATACATACATTAGCAGAACAGGTTTTTAAAGTCATTTTGGAATGAGGGAAAAACGTGAGTAGCCTACGTGAAACATATGGTAAGAATTGTTCATTCCATTTGCGTTTGTTTCCGAGAGCTGTACTTATTGCAGCTTATAAAATCAATTAAATTTGGCTTCTGTTTCTCTGGGCAATAAATTATTTTCTGCGTAATAAAGAAAACATGAGCCCAAAATATGGATGTGAAAATGTTTCTGTCACAAATAAAAATGTCAGCATTTTGACGCAAATATAAGCAAGATTGAAAAGTCTCTCTCCCCAAAAGCCAAAATATTAGGGAGCCTTTTCCATTTTGCTTACACTGATCTTAAGAAAAATAGAATATATAAATGTCAGTTGTTTAGAAGACCACATAAGCCTGTACTTTTATATCTCCTGGGCTGAAGTGATCTAAATGTCATCTCATACGTTATCAATTTTAATTTGAGCAACTAGAATGCGTTGCGTAGAAGATAATTTGTCCCTATTGTTACCACTGAAAACATTGAACCAACATTCAAATTATACTTTTCTAATCAAATTCTTAGTCTGATGAGTCCTGTTTGTTGTCATTCATAGCTTTACTTTTGATTCGTTATTAATCACAGCTCACATGTTCAACTCCTGTAAACAGTTCATAATGGCTTATTTGTAGCTTGTAGGTTTTCTTTAATCTCCCCACAATGAATTGCAGTAGAACTCAATTCATTTGCTGGCATTATTAAATAGTTGATTAATGCCCAGGTTTTATATTGTTAATCTTTGCTTTTTTTCTATAAAGAACTGAAAAATCAGGATTTGCTGTCCTTGCCAGAAGCCAGTGAGAATTTTCAAAATATTTCTCTTTGAAGACTTGGGCTCTGATACTCTCACATATGTGAATGTTCTGTTGAAGTCGCTTTTGGTAGCTTGAGCTCCCGTAACTGTCTGTTCTTACTTGTCAGGTCAGAAGTGCTGGCATTAGACCCCAAAGCTCTTCTAGAACTCAGCCCTTATTTTCCTCAGGAACCAAATGAGTTCACGGGGATGAAATGTCTTTGGCAAAATGTATCACAGCAAGCTAGACACAACATTCTTTAGCAAAAAGAAAGTCCATGAAAGTAAGCATTTACCCACTTGCCTGAAGTTCCAGAAAGAGACAGTAACCCTAAGAGAAACAGGAAGTCTTTTCAATAGAATTGGGTAATATATGCTCCTCTCATCCCATGGGAAACAGATGGCTCACAAGACTTGCTTCCTCAAGGAACACTGGGATAAGCTAAGGCTGTGTTTAGTTAGATCTGCCGGAGAGCCTAGGTTCAGACGTCAGTTACCAGCAGTGCAAGAGCAGCATCCTGTCCCTGTTCCGTGGCTCCTTATCACCCATGGAGTAAGGGTCAGATGCACGAGCAAAGCATTAAGACACCGAGTCTAACCCCAACCTATTCTTCCAGCCTCACCTCTCAAAGCACGGTTGAAAGAACCTTCTCTTCCATTCAGCTGGCCACCTTTTCCTCTGAACATGCTGTGCACGTCCCAGACTCTCTCTTCTACTCTGAGCTATGCTTTCTCATTGATTCAAAGAGCTTTTTTTTCCAGAGCTACAATCCAGTGCTGTCTTCTCAGTGCAGTCCTCTCTAATCACCCCCATTTCCCTTTGGGGAGCATCGTAGTGCAATAGGTCCCAAACTGTGACCTGAAGACCCTGGGGGTGGGGAGAGGGCTTCAGGGAGAAAGTGGAGAGTACACTGAACTACTAAAACCACCCGAATCTGTCTGTGTACCAAACATTGTTAGGAACACGAATACAACTAAAAGTACAACTAATGTCACATAGAGGCAAGCTATGACAGTAAGGTGGGAAAAACTCACGGAGAAAAATCAGGATACATCATAGTGTATTATATAAAATGTAGCTACAAGCTTTTCCCTTTGAATATTCTTATTATTTTATGAACCATTCATTAAACTTTCTCTGCTTTGAAAATATGTATTATGGCCTTACATATGTTTCTTCAACTCACTTGCAAATACCTTGAGATCAGAAGCCATGCCATGCCTTCATTCGTTTCATGTTTACTGATCCCCATAAATACTCCAAACCTTTATTTTATACTTCTTAAGCCTTTACTCCGGCCACCTTCATTCATTCATTCAATGACATTGCCTCTCACCGCACCAAGAGCGTGACGGTAACTAGACATGTTCTCTTAGAACTTACTGCCAGAGGGCAGAAGGAAACTTTTGGGGGTGAGGGGTATGTTTAGGGCATAGGTAGTGGTGGCAATTTCACAGTTATATACTTATCTCCAAACTCGTTGAGTTGTACCCATTAAATATGTACAGAGTTTTGTATGTCAGTCATACCTCAATAAGGTGGTTTTTTAACTGAAGTATAGTTGATTTACAATGTTACAGGTGTACGGCAAAGTGATTCAGTTATATATATATATTCTTTTTCAGATTCTTTTCCATTATAGGTTATTACAAGATAGTGAATATAATCCCCTGTGTTCTACAGTAGGACTCTGTTGTTTATCTACTTTATATATAGTAGTGTGTATCTGTTAATCCCAAACTCCTAATTTATCCCTCCCCCACGTTCCCCTTTGGTAATCATAAATTTGTTTTCTATCTCTGTGAGTCTGTTTCTGTTTTGTAAGTTCATTTGTATCATTATTTAGATTCCACATATAAGTGATATCATATGATATTGGTTTTTCTCTGTCTGACTAAAGCGATATTTTAAAAAAAGAACTTACCATTGCTCCATCTCTGGACTTACTCAGTTAACACCCAGACTCACCTGCTCACAGAAACATGTGTCCCTCCTTCTCTCCAAAGCTAATCATTCTCTCTGTGTGCTGGGTCCATCCCCATCCTCCCTCTCCAAAGTCCATCCATTCTTCCCTCCTTCTTTTAGCTTCAAGGCTCCCTGTAGTGTCCCCCTCACCCAGGTCCCCACTGCTGAAATCACTGTGCTTCTGCAGTATCAGAATATCTGCGATGCTCCAAGCATTGCTCACACCGTATCCCGTTCCTGACCCCCTCCTTCCCTGTGATCATCTTATATCTCCTCCAAGACCTAGCTTAAAATATCCTTAGCTCCTTGGAAATCTCTTTTTAAGTATCTTTTGATATAGGACTAATCACAGCCTGGCGCGTGCTTTCTTATGTACGTACAGCCTTCTCCATTAGACTGAGAACTCACTGTACACGGGTTACGTCTTATGAATCGTTGTCTTCCCTACTGTGTGGCTTTCTCACAGAGTTGGTATTTTAACAAATGCTTGTGGCATAATTTTGCTTTCTTTTCTCTCACCAGGTAGGACTTAATAAAAGTAAACACTCATGCCATATGTCGTTTGTGTTCTCAAATATAAACTTTCTTTTGATAACGTGCCTTCCTAAAGATTCTTCTAGACATAGAAGAAAATATGCTTTAAGAACTATTTTGTTTCATGCTCCTTTTGTTCCTAGATGGTTGCAATCATCTGTCCTCCTAGGCTCACAGAGGTTATTCTGGATCTGCCTGTGGCCGCCCTCCCTCGTCTTACACAAACCATAGAACCTCTAGAAGGAAAAGGCAAATAATAGCACTCACCACTGTCCTCACAGTCATAGTAAATCATAAAGCATAAGGGAAAGGCAATATTTACTACTCCTGCACCAGACACATGCACACATGTACATGCATGCACACAGCAGATCTATGAAGGAGGTATGAATATCAGCTCCATTTCACAGATGCAGAAAGCAAAGCTGGGAAAGGGGATCACCTTCCCTGAGATACAGCCTTAAATATTAGAGCTAGGAATCAAACTTGGATCAACTTTGCATCAAAGCCAGTGTGCTTTCTATTCCTCATACTGCCTCAAAAATAGGGGGAAGTGATTAACGTTAATGGTTGTAAGGCTCATATGTACAACTGTGGTAGATTATTCATAGCTACACTGGGTATACATCATAAAAATATAAATTAGTCACTAAACTATGATGTATCAGGCCTCACATATGTTCCCAACTGCTGATATAAGTACCTTGCAGAACATCATTCGCTGAGGCATTATGTAATCTATGTTTGCCACCTTCATCTGAGACAGAGGACGCTCCATGATTCAGATGAGAAAATCAAGGCCCAGAGAAGAGCAGATGCTTCCCAAAAGTCAGAATGATAGTCTCAGAGCATAACTCCATCCTGGACTTGAGTGTATAGGTCTGACTAACCATGCTTTTTGAGAAACACAGTGCCTCAACCAGTTTTTCTTGAGGGAGCAAAATTGACACTCCCCATGATTAAGGATTCCAAACCACAGACTAATTTGGAAGGGACACCAGGTTCACACAACAATACCAGTTGTAAGAAGAGGACAGCAAAGGCATTTTGCAGTTCAAAAATATTTGAAGACCTTGTTTTTAAAAAATCACCGGCCAAGAGCCAGTTTTGAATTCTGCATCCCACTTTCCCAAACTTTTCACGCTGGTTATATATTTATATAAGTGGGCCCAGTTTTTAAGCCAATGCAATTCTAGATATTGTATATGGGTAGAATTATGAAAAAACAGATTATTTTAGCCTCCATTTATTTTCTTCATTTAGTACCTACTTTCTGTCAGCTATTCCATATAGTATGAGTGAAGAACCAGAAATGATCCTTTTCAACATCAGAAAATTAAATATGTTGCAGAATAGGCTTCTATTTTAAAAAATTGATGAATAAGCACATAAGCAGTAACAAATGATGTGTAGGGATATTCAAGGCACTGAAGCCCTTCGGGATGAGAAGTTTAGCAAAATACAGCATCAGAAGAACAGGTTTTGGCGCTATAAATATGGCTACTGCATATTTCAACTCTCTTGGCAGCTATAGCTAGGATGCAGAATTCATGTACCTTTATTTAGAATTGTCAGAGAAGATATTTACTGAAAAACAAGTATTTTGCAAGGAAACAGTTTGTAAGGAGATAGTTTCTTTAAAAAAAAAAAAAGGACTGTTTAGTAGGATTAAAATCATTCAGTGGGAAATGGGTGAAATTCTCAATGACTGCCATTGTAGTCAACACTGAGAAAGTAAAACTGTTGCTTCCCTGATGTGTTTCCAAATGGAAGATGCACCCCACCTCTTGGAAGCCACCATTTTTGCAATGTCACTGGGCCATCAGAAGTATATTCCTAGTATATCAAAAGTGTATAAAAAATATGTAAGAAATGACATTGCAATAAGGAACTTAGAATTCTGTTCTGAACGGTGATCTGGCTTTGGCTCCAATGGTAAGGAAAGTGCAAGTGTTGAAATGTAACAGACTCAACTGCTTGCATAAGCTCCCTGAACCTCTTTCCTCACTTGTAAAATAGGGGATAATACTCCTTTCCATGCAGGTTGTAAGGATCTGATGTGATAAACTATGCGTAGAGCCTGGCTGTAAACTAGTCTTACGTGGCTTTCCAGCCATATCACTACATATCATCTACTCGTTTTAACTCTTAACAATTTATTTCACTGGTAGAAATGCAGGGGAACAAATGCAGTTCCAGAACCTCCCATGCCCTGAAATATGTAAATTGTTTCCTACAGTACCATTTCCTGGAGTAGTTTCTATTCCCACCCCTGGCACATTCCAGATTCTCCTAGCAGTCGCACCACCCACTGAATGGTCCAAACACCTTCCTGGTCTACTTTGAGCAACTGTGAGTCCTTCTGTCTGCACAATTATTTTTATATGCCATGCATATTTAACTAGGAGAGCAAGGAAACTACTCCGAGGTTGAGGAAGAGTGGTGTTTCTGTGCTCCTCCTTTGGGGCTTGTGTGAGGATCATTCAGTTCCTTTGGTTAGCATGTCTTGCTAATGAGACCAGAGAGGTGGCCTCGGTCCACATGTGAGCCAATCCACTGCTCCATTCCTGGTCCCAGATCGTAACGAAGCCTAACTGTGGAACAAGATCCCCCAGGTGCTGTGTGGCCCTCTGCTTTCCTGTCACTGGTCTCACCATCTCAGGCTCAGCATCATTTTTTCATTAGAACAACACATAGGTTCTAACAGGCTTCAACATGCCAGGCCCATGCTAGGTGCTGAGTTGAATCAAGTAGAGACACATCACCGTACTCTCCACGGGCCCTCAGTGGTGTTCAAAGCCTTTGTCCGGCACAAGGATAACGCACATCCCACCCAATGGCCACTTGCTCCCCACCCAGTCCCCGAGGGAATTTTGCAGACACAAGTCGTATGAATATAGGTTTATTCAGAACCAAGGCTCTTTGAGAAAGTATTGAAAGCAAAAGAGTTGTAAACTCTCTGACTTTGGAAGGCAAAATTCATTCTTTTCCCATACCTCAAATCCAGATTTTCATGTTTTAGGAAAATTGACAGAAAAAACAACTCAGCAAGTTCTCTGAACTGTGGTTGCCAGTCAGATGGTCCTAATACAGCATCCAGCTCCTCTCATCTTTTGCACTTTTCTAGAATTCCTTAACAGGAATCTGAACATATTTTCTTCTTTTTCTTTTTTATATCACCTTTTATAGAATGTTTTATATTTTTCAAAAGATTTCCATGTCTTTTTTGGTTCCTCATAATACCTCTGTGAATGAGGAAGGCAGGTTGTGGAGTATTAATGAAGCAAAAGTTAAGTTATGCTTTGGTTTCTTTGCAGAGGTACCTCTCCTCCCCAGCCACAAGCTGTCTGAATGTGGAATATACCTTATTCCAAATGTTCATTTTAAGAGGGGAGGCAATGTGATGGACTGACAAAAGCACAGGCCTTGTGGCAGAAAGATGTGTGTGTTTCTAATCTGGACTCTGCCACCTAGTTAATATGTCATCTTATTCCTCAGTTTCCCTACCTGTAACCAGGGATAACAATACTGAACTCAGGGAGGGTTTGTGGGGATTAAACAAGGTGCCTGTGAGAGGCTCCTTTGCCCTCCCATGGCCACTTTTTCTCAACACTCAGGAGAGGCTGAACCCAGCAGCTACATGGAAAGAAATCCTCATTCACAAGAGCCTTGTCTTCCCCACCGACGCTGTTCCTCCCCCTTTCTGCAACACTGTTCTCCCAAGCCCAGTTTTCTGGAGTCATCCTTAAAAAACTTTCCTTTCCCTCACCATTTACAGCCAACACTCCCCATCCCTGCCCTTTCTGCTGCCAAATGTTTCTCAGATCTGCTCCCTCCTCTCATTGACACTCATTTGTTCATTCAGTGACTATGTATTGGGTACTTACTACATGCAGCCACTTCACTGGACTCTGGGGGTACACAGTGAACAAGAACTCATTCCTGGCCCTCATCCTCACTCACTTGAATTACTTCAATGCACCGGCCTGTGGACAGGATCTCCTTGCTCCAGTGCATTCTCAGCACTGACGTCAAATCCAGTATTACAGAGCAATAGTGATCTCTGATCTCATCAACTCTAATCTCATCCTTTCCCTTCTTTAAAACTTTGGTTGACTTTCCAAAGATTTCACCATAATAAAAACAGTCCATATTTACTGAGCATGCACACCGTGCCAGGCATTCTTCTAAGCACTTTACATGTGTTGTCAAATATAATATATTTGATATAATATAATACATAATATAATTAAGTTGGAAGACCAAATTTCTTTCAAATGCCCTTAAATCTGGCCACAACCCACCTTCAAGCCTCCTGTCCTGCCACTCACATATACAGTTCTCCCTTGCCCAAAGCGAGCAGGGACATAAATAAAATTGTAAAACCACAAACAGACATGTCATGTTCTTATGTTCTTGCACACGTCTGCACTTTTGCACGTGATATCTCTTTTGCCTGAATTCCCTTCCCTGACTCCTCTACCTGGAAAACTCCTACTCATCCCTGAAAGCCTGTCTCCTACACCATGAAGATCTCCCACAGGCAGAGATCGTCACTCCCTACCCTGAGCTTTCATAACAGTGAAGATACTCACTTGGAGCATCTGTCACTTCATTTTCCCCACTGGACCGGGGAGCACCTCGAGGCAATAATTACGTCCCATTCATTTCTGTATGCCCCTAAGCACGACACACCCGACGCTGGATACATATTTGCTGATGGATAACTGCGTGCTACAGGCTGCATTGTTGGGGTGTGACTCTCAGAGCAGAAGCTGCCAGTAAGAACCTAGAACCGTGGGACCGTAACAGTTCTTTCAAGGGCACAGTGACCAGCTTCTGTACAACATGCTGTGGTTCCTTAACAAGCTTTCTTGCTTTAGTGTTTTGCACTTTAAGTAGCAAAAGTAATAGAACTCCACACTTAATTAAAACGTTGTTCCCCAAATGTAAAATAGGTAGCTAGTGGGAAGCAGTCCCATAGCACAGAGAGATCAGCTCGGTGCTTTGTGACCACCTAGAGGGGTGGGAGGGAGATGCAAGAGGGAGGGGATATGGGGATATATGTATATGTATAGCTGATTCACTTTGTTATAAAGCAGAAACTAACACACCACTGTAAAGCAATTATACTCCAATAAAAATGTTTTTAAAAAAATACTTTAAAAAAAACAAAGAAAAACGTTGTTCCCTTGTTCAGTGTGAGGTTAGGTCTTGGCCAGCCTGGGTGCTGTGAAGATGGCAGTATTGGCAGGCTGGGCAGAAAGAACTGGAGAGAGTCTTTTTTCCCCTTAAATGTTGCCCCTATCATCTCCATCACCTCCATTATGTGGAAAATAACTTCCAAGCCTCCAAAGGAAACCTTCTGCTGAAATTTTAATCAAAGATCGAACTGAACATTTTGAAGAGGAGTATTTGCTAACGGAAGACCCGCCACTTATAATTTCTGATATTTAATACCTAATTATCCATCTTCCCAAAAGTCTCCAGTTGTGGAGAACATGACAGTAGATCAGGAAGGATGGCAACACGAAGCTCTTCCACTTCCTGAGAGGTAATTCGGCAAAGAAATAAGCAACAAAAAATGCTTAATGCTGAGCTTTTGAAAATTGACTTTTTTCATTTAATTAAGATAGGGTTCTAAATAGTAAGTATGTCATGGGGGTGACTGTCCGTCTGTCTGTCTCATTTGTAAGTCAAGTAAATTTTCTGCAGGCATAATGATTTAATCGTCAAGTAAACTGAACTAATCAGACAAAGCCCATTTGTTCTCTTGTCTTAATGATCAATTCAGATACTCCAGCTTCCTAATAAATTGCTTGGCAGTCAGTCCAAATTAACCGGAGACGTAAATCTATTTTGACCTTGTATATAGACAAGATACTAGCCATGAGGCCATTCCAAGGGATAACTTCAAATTCTAAGTTTAAACACTCTTGAATTTAAGCCCTTTCGTATTGAAACGAATAGTTTATAAAACTCTTCTCCCTGCAAAAATCCTCATAAATGAGTGCAGTGTTACTATTTTAAAATTAAAACCATATTTTTCAGCTTCTGCGTGACTAGAGATTTTGCAAGTAGCCATGTAAATGATTATAAAATGGGGGAAAAGTGTTTGAAAGTTGCATTTTATTAAATTCCTAGCTAGATGCAATTTGTTTTTCTTTCAAATTCACAATTTAAATTATTCAGCTTTTGGTTTGCCCAAATGCTGTCTTTTTTTAGGAAACAAAAACTAAGCCATGCTTATGTAAGATTTAAGTGCTTCATAAAACCACTGTATTAATAATACTTGGTTTTTAAATGTTGTGTTTGGAAAGGTAACATCTCTTTTCTCCCAGCCTCCTTAATTAGCATCTCTCATAAGCAACATTTCCCTAAGAGACACTGCAGTCAAGGAGCTAAGGATCTTGCAATATTTACCTCTGCTCATGGTTTTCCCACAGGGAGCCTTCAACACATTCTGTCCGTGTTCAAGAGATATAAATACCATTTTTTATGAACCTTGATGAGAGAAGAGATTAAACCTAAATAAAAACAAGAATGAACTGTAAATGTCAAGTATCCTGTTTTTTGGGGGTTTTATGCTTTATTATACTTTGTTAAAAAGGAAAAATTGTACATTTTTAGAATGTTTTTATCAGTTTAATGTACTGAAAATAAAAAATTTTTTTAAATGCTGGGGAAAGGAAGCCACTTTCATCTCAAGGAATTAAAATATGAGATTTCAGTAATTGAGGCATTTTGCCTGAAATACTGTTAGGAAATTCTTTTTTAAAATTGAGATTAAATACTTCTGTGGCAAACAGTCATTTTTCATATATTGGAAATAAACTTCGGCATTTAAATTCATCATCAAAAATGACAAATTACTTGAATCCCATGAAGATTGAACCAGGAAGATTTAATTTAAGCATGGGTGGAAAATTGTTGATGTAGTCAGTAGGTTTGATATTAACACTATGGCATTTTCATCATTAATTATGCATTTCATGGCTATCAAGTGCCCACTATGTGAATAACATTATATTAATTAATTATTGACATGCCCTGTACTGTCATCATTCTAGGGCAACATAAGAATGAATCACCAAGTTTTCATCATATGTTGTTTTCTGTCCAGCTTAATATTACGATTATCTTGAAGTAAAACTGAATAATCTCTCACTGTGCGAATGACATTATGAAGGTGTAATGAGTTCAGTGACAATTGCATATTAAACCCTGTTTTCAACCACATACTAAATCATTGTTTATTGCTTGGTTTTCATTGGAGGCTTGTAAATTATAATGAATTATATTGACAAGTAGGGATATAACTTTTCCATTTGATAGTTCAGCATCTCCTTTTCAGAAAGCATTGCTCTTTTTGCTTTTTCGCCTTGAGCTCATATATTTGATCAACAAGCTTACAAACCTGATACAAAATAAATATACTTCATTTTTTCATACACTGCGCTAAGTTGATATTTTTTTCTTGGAGCATGACTAATTTGATACTGTCATTCAAAGGTCTATTGCTGTGATTTGTTTTGAGATTTGTTTTGGTCTGGTTTGGTTTAGTTTTGAGCCGTTTTATAATAGCTGCATGTAAGGAATAAGAAAAGAATAAGACTGGGCTTCCCTGGTGGCGCAGTGGTTGAGAGTCCACCTGCCAATGCATGGGACGCGGGTTCGTGCCCCGGTCCAGGAGGGTCCCACATGCCGCAGAGCAGCTGCGCCCGTGGGCCGTGGCCACTGGGCCTGCGCCTCCGGAGCCTGTGCTCCGCCGCGGGGGAGGCCACAGCAGTGAGAGGCCCGCGTACCGCAAAAAAAAAAAAAGAATAAGACTTATTTCTGCCTTCAAGATTTTGGTCTAGAGAAGGAAACATGCAAACACCTAGCTGTAGTACAGTGTGACAGGTGGCAGGGGATTGGGTGACAGGGGTGTTGGTAGAAGTTTCATCTTTCACAAAGTAATATTTGAACTTGGTCTTGACATATTGAAAGATGAGTAGAGGTTCACCAGATAGAGAAGAGGTGAAGGCCATTCCAAAAAGAAGGCACAGCTCATAAGCCTTAAAAACCTGAAGGACGGGTCCCATTTTATCACAGATTAAGTGCTCTGGCCCCCAAAGAATCCTTCAACACCAGAAACATTACTTCTTTGCATATCTTTATAAGAGAGTTTACAGCGGAGGTTCTCATCCACTGCACAGGGCAACCTGGTCGCTCACCGTGGCTATCCCTCTCCACACCAGGATGGGAGAACAGGACTAGGACTGTCAGCCCCTAATGACTCCGTCTTTTTAATGACTCTCCATCCTCCAGCTTTGTGAATCGTGGCTGGCCTAGGCAAGGAGAAGGAAGGAGAGAATATTAAAAGGAGCTTGCCCCTCTGCCTCAAAGAATTATTTTTTTACAATAAACCCTCCATTAACTGGGACTTTTAGATAGCTAATGTTGTCAGCCCTTGCTTTTGGTGCAAGAGACAATGACAAAGCTGCTCCTAAGTATTTATTAAAAAGAGAAAAACCTGGGATGCTGCTGGGGCCAACGTGCATTCCTCGGCCACCTTCTGCAGCGGCACTGTGGCTCAGTGACAAATGGTCTTCACACAGCATGAATCAGATGCCATGTGATATTCCAGATATCAAGGAAAGAATTAAGGACCTTCAATTAACTGCACTTAGGCAGGGGAGGAGCAAAAGTTGTTTATGTATATATATTAGATATATAGAGATTATTACATATTATGTATAATATATATCATATATAATATTTAGAATTCTTCCTAAATATTTACATATATTATACATATAGGCAATATATATTATATGTTTAGGAAGAACATGTATTATATATAACATTTGGAATTCTTACGTATTTTATATATTATATTTATATGTATGTTATATTACTAAATATATATATTTAGGAAGAATGCCAAATATAATATATATAACATATTATGTATAATATAATGTATAAGGTATATATATTTAGAAAAAATTCCAATAAAGGCTCCAACAATGGGAAAAAAGTGTCATATAAACCGTAAGATACACTAATTAAATAATTGAATTAAGTGAAAATTTTGTACATTTTTTATGCGTATCATTATACTAAGGTTACTTAACACAGCACCCCATTATCTAAAGGTAATTGAGGTTTTTTCATGTAAATATGCAACACTGAACCACTAATGCAGTCCTTGAAAATTACCTTAATTAAAAAAAAAGTTTTTATTATCTAGGAATCATTACTGACTGACAGATTTCAGATTGCCCTCAAATTTCCCACTACCTTTTCCTGGCCAGGGCTTCCCCTTCTGGCATGAAGGATTTTGGAATAATAGTGAGAGTAAAAGGAATATAAGAAAACAGAATCATTTCTGTGGTAGATATGTTAATGGATAAACTTGAAAAGACTTAGAATAAACTGCAGGGCTCATACTGTAGTAAATAAAGTACCAGTCTTTTAAATGAGCACATAGCCTTACAGCTAAATGAGTCTCTGGGGAAAGACCAACAACTTCTGAGCAGAAGATGTGGGCTGGGCACCATGCTAGGTACTTCTTTTAAAATTGTCTCACTTGAGCCTCACAGCGCCTCTGAGAGAGAAATGGCAGCAGGATATAATGATATACGTATAAAGAGCACGAATTTTGGAAGTCAACTCCTGACTTTGTCACCTACTTTGGCAGCTTCCTAAAATCCCTGAGCCTCAGTCTGTTCACTTCTAAAATGGAGATAATCACCAAACTTGTAAGACTGAAACAGTAAGGTAAATGAGCTGATCTGTATTATATGTATATTCCTTTCCCCTTCTGACCTGTCATCTTATGTTCTTTCCACTAAAAAGAGGCACTTTTTTTGTGTTCAACTAAAAATTCAGATATTTCTCTGAACTGTGGCAAAGCCATATATTCCTCCATCTTGAACTTGAACAATTGATTTCTTTTGGAACCTTAATGTAGGACATTACATTTATCCATGTTAAATTGCATCCTTTTGGTGTCACCATGGCCTGTCGGCCTGTTGAGGGAATTTTGAATTTTGCATTGGCCTATTACCATATTAAATATCCTTCACAGCCTTATGTCATTGAAAAATCTGATAAACGTCCCTCTTAGGTCTACTTTGATGCCATTAATAAAAATATTGAATAGAGCAGAATCCAGGGGCAGAGGCCTATGGCATTCAATCAGTGGTCCCCCCCTACAGGCTGTGACAGAGTCATTCATCAAGCCTCTTGGGTATAGCTGTACAATCAGCCGTGAATCCACTTAATTTTTCTCTCATAGAGCCCACCATCTTATAGATAATGAAAGACTTCATCAAGTGCTTTATTGAAATCAAAGACACTATATCTATGGCATTCTCCTGGTCTGTCAACCTCATACTAATATCCCTGTCAAAAAGAGGAAATTAATATAGTACAGCAAGAACTTATTTTTAATGAGACCACTGAAGTTTGAAGAGAGGCTGATGGCAGAGGTGTTCTTGCCAGAGAGAAGATGCCTGGCCAGTTGCCGAGGGCTTCGAGTTGTAACATGACGTCGATGAGTGACCAAGTTCCAGGGGTGGGCTCAGTCCTTCTGGTTCAGAAACTGGACTAAATCACACACTGAGTGAACTTACCCTTTATTGAGACTCATTCTGTGCCAGGCACTGGGCTAGGTGCTTTTCATATATCTCATTTAATGCCGACACTAAGAGGGTAAGTACTATTTTTTTAACCCCATTATTCTGAATGAGTTAGGTGAAGCTGAGCGAGGCTAAACAGTTGACCCAAAGCCATATATAGTAAGTGCCAGAATCAAGGCTCACACCCACGTCACCCTGACACCAAGCCCTGCTCCCAGTCACTATGTTCGTCTGATAGAATCTTGTGCTTGCACGGTGTTGAGTTAGTTGACTCGAGAACAGCGTATCAACAAGATTTGCAGTCAGTTAATGTACGGTGGGAAGGCCACCCTAACTGTGGTCAAAGTCTCCCCGCCCTCCATCTTTCACACTTCCTTTCCTGGTATCTGGGTACCAAGAGGACGGATTCTCTGATTGCCTCCTGGTGCACGTGGTATTGGAGGAAAGGGAATTTTGAGAGAGATCTTGTTTGGATCAATAGGAGACCTGATGAAATAGCCTCTGCCCAACGGCAGAGAATGCCTTTTAAGTGATCAAGGAGCTTCCTTTCTCCAGATTCAAACTCTCTGTCCCAACAGTACTACCAAGGCCAGGCTTTTTAATTGTGTTTTATCCACTGTTTTGCTGCTTGAATCTGCCCCCCACCCTTTCTTCCATGCCCACCCCACCCTGACACATACCTTCTTTGTTCAGCTGGGTTTCAGTATCTAAACAAAGTAGTCAAATTGCTGGTCTATTCCATTGGCGCTTTCTGAACCAAGTCATTCTGTCTCCATTCATTCGGTTGGTGTGATTAATTTAGTGCTTAGAATGCAACCTTATTCCCTAGTGCTGAGAGAATCTCATTATCACCACCTGCTACCCCTACAGAGCCCATCATGGCTTCTAGTGAGCACTTCTCTCTTTTCAAACATTCACAAACCATTTGCTGCAAGCATTTAAAAAGCATAAACATTTTTACCAAAGTGTCATCGCTAGGAAGATTAAGACTCTTAAAATATACATATTGAAAGCCATAGGTCCTAATTTACTGTAGACATGTAACAGAGAATGTCCTACTCACCCATTAGCCTGTAGCTAAACAGCACTCGGTACCTAGAGCAAAGCTGCCCTCTGGGTCACATTTCCCTTGAAATATCCTGGACACCCTGCAGTTCGAGTGTTGCTTATCCTTTAGTCCAGGTGGAAAATGGTACATTCCCAGAGGACAGCGGTTTCTCTCTGGAGCCATCTGAATTATAGCCTTCAGGAATGGCCTGTTTACACCACACTTGCTGAATACTGAATACTGAGGGCTTTCTCCCAGCATTACTTTTTAAACAGCTTTATTGCCATACAATTATGGGTCATAAAAATTACCCATTTTAAGTATACAGTTCAGTGAGTTTTAGTAAATTTATACGGTTGTTCACCCATCAGTGCTCTTCGGTTTTAGAACATTTCCATCACTATAAAAAATTCCCGGGCTTCCCTGGTGGCGCAGTGGTTGAGAGTCCGCCTGCCGACGCAGGGGACATGGGTTCGTGCCCCGGTCCGGGAAGATTCCACATGCCGCAGAGCGGCTGGGTCCGTGAGCCATGGCCGCTGAGCCTGCGCGTCCGGAGCCTGTGCTCCGCAACGGGAGAGGCCCACGTACCGCAAAAAAAAAAAAAAAAAATTCCCTCACAGCCGTTGCAGTCAGTCCTCACTCCCATTCCCACCCTAGGCAAATATTGATCTGCTTTCTCTAGATATAGTTTTATATTTTCTAAAAACATCAAAAAATGAATCATACAACATGTAATCTTATGTGTCTGGCTTCTTTCACTTAGCATAATGTTTTTGACACTCACGCATACTGTAGCATGTATCTATAGCCTGTTCTTTTTTATTTCTGAGTAGTACTCCATAGCATGAATATACTAGATTTTACTCATCTATTTGCCAGTTGATGAGACATTTGGATTTTTTCCAGTTTTTAGCTATTATGAATAATGTTGTCTAAACATTCATTTATAAATCTTTGTATGGACATGTCTCCATTTCTCTTGGGTTGCTGACTAGGAGTGTACTTGATGGGTTGTATGATAAGAAACTGAGTCATAATGTGAGATATTGGCAGTTCTCCAAAATGTAGAGGTACCATTTCACATTCCCACTAGCGATATGAAGGTTCCAGTTTCTCCACATCCTCACTGCCACTTGGTATTGTCAACCTTTTTTATTTTAGTCATTCTAGTGAGTATATAGTGACTCCAATTTTATTCTGTTATGTGATTCTTCAGGAGATAAAGATGATAAGGAGATAGGTGATGGGGGTGGGGGAAAGCAATGGAAGAAAAGGATTATAAAAAAAATCTCTCCCTCACTACCATCCTGCTTCCTCATCTTGAGCCTGTCCTTGGGACTAACAACAACATCTGCTTTCCTTAGAAATACTTTTTTTCAACCCTTAACATCCTTTTTCCCACCATATAGGGACTGAGATACAGTGAACACCCAATTCTAAAGTGCAGTAGTAGCTATGTAGGCTAAGTAAAATCCACGCAAGCATTTTTTAAACCTTAATTTGAACTAGTTTTAGATAGATTTTTGCCTCCTCCCATGCCAAATTCTTTTATCAGAGCTGCTGACAAGAAACAGAATCGACTGGTTTCAATTCATTGTCCCTTTCACTGTCCTACCCTCTGATAGAGGGTGTTACATGACAGTAAAGTAGCTAAACAGAAAGAAGGAAGCAGAAAAAGAGCAGAGAAGGAAACCATTTATAATCCAAAAATTGGATAACCAGGACCTCACCTAAGATTGCCTCTTGAGATTCAGTTTGTCTTAGAGCTCTTCTACAAATATGTTATATTCATGTATTTTGTATATCTCAGTTTAATTTATAATAAATGGGTGTGTGTTAATAATGAACTTTGTTAAACATAATTTCATTTACAATGATGAGCACATTGGGCACACAATATAATAGACCGTAAGTTTTATGATCTCAAAAACTGAAAAAAACTAAGTTGAAAAGTACCCTTAATAACCGTAAATATCTTGCATGGTTAGCAAAATATAAGCAAAATTGTGGCCTTTCTACTTCTTCAGATGCAGAGCATTTTTATGTATTAATAATACCTCAAAGAGATTGCAGCTTTCACATGCTATTAGCCCATCATCACATCTATAAGAATAACTTCACATGTGGGATATAGCACATAGTTCCCATTTTCTTTCTTTTTTAAAAAAAATAAATTAATCTATTTATTTATTTATTTTTGGCTGTGTTGGGTCTTCGTTGCTGTGTGCGGGCTTTCTCTAGTTGTGGCGGGCAGGGGCTACTCTTCATTGTGGTGTGCGGGCTTCTCATTGTGGTGGCTTCTCTTGTTGCGGAGCACAGGCTCTAGGCGTGCAGGCTTCAGTAGTTGTGGCATGCAGGCTCAGTAGTTGTGGCTCGTGGGCTCTAGAGCGCAGGCTCAGTAGTTATGGCTCACGGGCTTAGTTGCTCCGTGGCATGTGGGATCTTCCCGGACCAGGGCTCAAATCCATGTCTCCTGCATTGGCAGGCAGATTCTTAACCACTACGACACCAGGGAAGCCCCCCATTTTCTTTCATAACAAATTTTTCCTTCAATAATCCCAACAATTGCTCAATTGCAATGCAAACCGAATTTCTCCTATGAAATTCCGATTTGCAGCAAGCTATACTTACAAGTAACTTACAGGGAATTTAGTTAGGAACTGATTCGTTGGTTGGTTGTTTGGTTGGTTGGTTTGTATTTTTTAAAAATCTTCTGGAGCTATGTTTATATGAAAATATAATCAGAAAATTAGTACTTTCATCAAGAGGTAATTCAGAGAGCTTTGCAAATAAGCCTAAGATTCTCATTGATTTCAAAAAAGGCTTTCTACCTCCAGAACCCTTAAATGCTCAGAGGCAATTATACCATTAAGGCCTCTCTTTCTATGCAGAGATTATCTTGTTTCCTCGTAATTAGTGTTTCCTGTTTACTGAGACAGATTACGTTCAGAAAACACACATATCCCCAACTCCCAGCCCACCTCCACCCCCTTCTCACACTCTCCCTCTTTCTCACCACTCTCTGCTCTCTCTGGAATTGTGTAACTTGGAACCTCTTTTCCTTGCCGTAGGTTAACACAGTTGTGTTTTGGGTCTTGTTTTTGTTTTGTTTTTTATTAAAGTATAGTTGACTTACAATATTATATTGTTTTCAGGTGTACAACATATTGATTAGATATGTTTATGGATTATACTCCACATAAAGTCATTATAAATTATTGGCTGTATTCCCTGTGCTGTACATTACATCCTTGTAACTTATTTATTTTAAAGCTTATAGTTTGTACCTCTTATTCCCCTTCACCTGTCTTGCCTCACCACCCCCCCCCACCTTCTCTCCCCTTTGGTAACCACTAGTTCTCTGTGAGTCTGTTTCTGTTTTGCTATATTCATTTGTTTGTTTTATTTTTCAGATTCCACATATAGGTGAAAATATATAGCATTTGTCACTCTCTAGCTTATTTCACTAAGCATAACACCCTCCAGATTCATCCATGTTGCAAATGGCAAAATTTTATTCTTTTTTTTTATGGCTGTGAAATATTCCATTGTATGTATATACCATATTTTACCTTCTTTATCCATTTATCTGTTGATGGACACAAGTTGCTTTCATATCTTGGCCGTTGTAAATAATGCTCCTACAAACATTGGGGTGCATATATCTTGTTTGAATTATCGTTTTCATTTTCTTCAGATATATACCCAGGAGTGGAATTGCTGGATCATATGGTAGTTTTATTTTTAGTTTTTTGAGGAACCTCCGTACTGTTTTCCATAGTGGTTGTACCAATATACATTCCCACTGACAGTATCCTAAGGTTCCCTTCTCTCCACATCCTCACCAACACTTGTTATGTCTTGTCTTTTTTACTACAGCCATTTTGACATGTGTGAGATGGTATTGTATTATGGTTTTGATTTGTGTTTCCTGGGTGATTAGTGATGTTGAGCACCTTTTCATGTGCCTGTAGGCCAACTGTATGTCTTCTTTGGGAAAATGTCTATTCAGGTCCTTTTCCCACTTCTTTAATTGGGTTGTTTGCTTATTTGATATTGAGTTTTATGAGTTCTTTACATACTTTGGATATTAACCCCTTATCAGACTTATCATTTGAAAATGTCTTCTCCCATTCAGTAGGTTGCCTTTTTGTTTTGTTGATGGTTTCCTTCACTGTGTGAAAGCTTTTAAGTTTGATAAGGTCCCATTTGTTTATTTTTGCTTCTACTTCCCCTGCCTAAGAAGACGGATCCAAAAAAATATTACTAAGACCTATGTCAGACATTGTACTGCCTGTGTTTTCTTCTAGGAGTTTTTTGGTTTCAGGTCTTACATTTAGAATTTTTTATAAAATAAATCCATTTTGAGTTTATTTCTGTATATGGTATAAAATGTTCTAATTTCATTCTTTTACATGTAGCTCTCTAGTTTTCCCAGCACCACTTATTGAAGAGACTGTCTTTTCCTCATTGTATATTTTTGCCTCCTTTGTAGTAGATTAGTTAACCATATGTGCATGGGTTAATTTCTGGGCTCTCTGTTCTGGTCCATTGATCTATGTGTCTTTTTATGTGCCAGTACCACACTGTTTTGATTACTGTAGCTTTGTAGTATAGTCTGAAGTCAGAGCATGTGATACTTCCAGCTTTGTTCTTTTTTCTTAAGATTGCTTTGGCTATTCGGGGTCTTTTGTGATCCATACAAATTTTAGGATTATTTGTTCTAGTTCCATGAAAAATGTCATGGGTATTTTGATAGGGATTGCATTAAATGTGTAGATTGCTTTGGGTAGTATAGACATTTTAACAATACTGATTCTTCCAGTTCACAAACACAGGATATCTTTCCATTTATTTGTATTGTCTCCAATTTCCAACACAGTTGTGTTTTGATGGCATCTGTCATACAAACTGTTATTTGCTGATTATTTAGTAGCAGTTGCTCTAAAGAGTAATAGCAGAAGGAAAGAAAATCTGGAAAATCTAGTCACAGATTTTTTATTTTTTAGTTGAAGTGGTAGAGGTATAGGGAAGGACTTAGAGATGGTGGGAGGTAAGGGAGTTTTACATCACCCTTGGCAAGGCTGTGTAAAGGAATTTGGTGCTAAAATCAGAAGGAATAGAAAACTATTGAGAGTAGAAAGGAAAAGAAATAGGGTATAGTTGTTCCTTTCTTCTCCTCTTTGCCTTTCAGAGGTATCTCCCCTACTTCGTTTGTTGTCCATTGCAAAAGGGATCAGATTTGAGATTTCAGGGATGTCCCTTTAAGGTATACTTGCCTGCCAGATGCCATGAGGGACCCTAGGTTACAGTGACGCTGTACCTGACTTCCCAGAGCTTACAGTCTGGTTGAACAGGTAAGACACATACATATAACAAGAGAGCTAGCAGTACACACCCTTGTATATCAAGTGTCAACAGCACAGGGCAGCCCACAAATACTAGAGAAGTTCAAACAGAGAAGTGAGCAAGGAAGGCTTTAGGTGAATTTTAATTTCATCCTTGCAACATTCTAATGATAAAGAAGACAGGGACATTCTAGAGTATGCAGAGGTGTTATATATTTGGGCCAAAGAGATGCACATGACACAGTTGAAGACATGGAAGAGATTTGTCTGGTTGGAGTTAAAGACATTTTAGATTAATAGGAAAGAGGGCTGGAGAGGTGAAAGGCATGGTTCTTGATCTAAATCTACCCAGAGGTATCCATAATTGCACGTTTAAGTAACGAAGATATTATTCAAAATTTTGCTGATAGGATTATTCAAGGATAGGGTAAGAAAGTTTTAAGTTTCTGTTGCACTTAAAAGAGAAATAATGCCCTAATTTAGTGCTTTATAATTTCCAGAGCAGCTTCCTAGCCATTCTCATTCAGTCCACAGAAATCCCTTTTAGTCTTGGAAGACTGTGTAGTCATATATATTTAGATAGATGGGTGGATGATAGGTAGGTAGGTATGTAGATGGATGGATGGATACATGCATAAATAATATGCAAGAATATATACACACACCCACATTTTAAAAAATATTTTTTCACCTACTGGATTGAGAGCCCTAGAGGACTGAATTTTTTTCTTCTTTGGTGCTCCCAAATTGCATTACATGTGGAAGACATCCAATAAATGTTTGCTGAATAAGATTATTATTGTCCCTTCAATATCACACCTCAAAGATGTTAAAGATCACTTAGCTAGAAGAAGAATTCAGGGCAAGAACAAAATGTCATGACTGTCTGCTCCAGAGGTCCTTCTATCCACCATACCATTCCAGACATGGATTATTACAGCCCAAGAAAGGAGAGAGCAAATATCACAGTCAAAAATCGAATGCAAGTTCAAATGAGGATTTCTGGAATTGTGGGAGTTGAAATTGAATGACACACAGGCACTTTTGCCTTGATGCTCTCAGTAGAAAGTGTTTAGAAATTATTACCAGGAAGGGAGGAAAGCTTTCACATTTAATTGCGATTCCTCTGAGTTCTGCAGAGGAGAACAAACCTGATAAGCTTCCATCTGAGCTTCCATTCTTGGCATTCAGAGCACTAGGAGTTTTGTTAGAAGAGGCCCCTCTGAAGGTAGATGAGCTCTCTAGATTTGCATGGGAGCTGCTGTCCTCACTTGGCAAATATCTAGAAAAGGGAAGGGGGAAATAATCTACCCTTTTAAAATGGAAGGGGGGTTCCGCATGCAACGTGGAGCTGTTTCATCCAAAATACCATTTAAATAAAAATAAAATAAAAATCCCTCCCTAAATAAAAATCCAGAAATAAGAAGGATGCAGACCCACGGTGATAACCAGAATCGCCTGTGTGCTCAGCACTGCCGCACGTGTAATCTCTGGAGGATTCCAGCTACCTGTGTTATTTCACGTCTGTCAGCTAAATCTGAACTCCAAAATATAACAAATGCAAAATGTGACACTGAGGAACATTATGTGGGTTTGTGATTTCTCCCTGGAGGACTGGGTCCAGCCGGCAGCAAACGGATTGAGATTTCATGTGGAACATGGAGACAGACTGTCGCTACATGACTCTTCTTCATGACTCACGTGCATTCCTGCAGCGTTCTCTGGTGTTTTTCATATTGTGTCTATGCAAACATGGCAACGAAAATGGAAGTTGTAAGATGATAGCATTTATAAAGCACGTGGAATGTTTGATATTGAGAAAAGAAGCACAAGCTAAATTTCCAACAGGGAGGGGGGTGGTTAATGAATTATGACATACTTCTCAAAAGCAATAATATGGTAACATGGAGTTACTTTAAATGCCTGCTGAGGGTAGTATAAGTAGGAAAGTTCTTTAGGTTTAATAGTGAGTGAAAAAACTTACAGTGAAAATTGTACTTACAGTATGACAACCACAACACATAATCATGGGGACAAAATGAAAGGAAATGTACCTAAACACTAAGAGCCTAGGATAACTCATCCTCTTATTTGTTTTTCTGTATTTCCTGTCTCTATAATGGGAACACAGTATTGTTATTATAATCAAAACATTAATTTTTAAAAAGAGAAAAACATGTTTAATTTATATCACATTAAATTTAAAGAGTGAAAAAAAAGAAGTCTAGGTACCCTGACTTCCAGTTTGCTGTGACATATATTCTGATGTGACCTATTCAGTGTGAGGGTAATGTCATGATATTGTCTAGCAGAATTCCCACAGCTAAACCCAGAAACATAAATGACAGTGACATAATATTATAGCATTGTCACTCAGCACAGTTATTCACCTATTGCCAGGGTGTGCAAAGGGGTTTATGAAGTTGTCTTCTTTAATTGATACTGGAGAAGATTCCCAGAGGCAGCTACTACTCTGATGAATGAATTACCAATATGCAGCAGGCCTGTGTTGTTTCAATTCCTTCCCTTTAACCCACATTTCTCATGATAGTTGTAATAAAAACCATTAAGAAAACATGCACTAACTTTAATTTTTTACCCATTGGAACTCAGCAGTTGGAACCACTTTCTTATCTTCATATGTATAATAATTTATTCTTTTTTTTTTTTTTTTTTTGCGGTACGCGGGCCTCTCACCGTTGTGGTCTCTCCCGTTGCGGAGCACAGGCTCCGGATGCGCAGGCTCAGCGGCCATGGCTCACGGGCCCAGCGGCTCCGCGGCTTGTGGGATCTTCCCGGACCGGGACACAAACCCATGTCCCCTGCATCGGCAGGCGGACTCTCAACCACTGCGCCACCAGGGAGGCCCAATAATTTATTCTTAGTTAATAGTTTGGCTCTGTAGTTTTTTATGCCCAGTTTCTCTGTGTTTCCTCTTTGAATCCACCAAATAATTTGTGGCAGAAACTTGATATTGGTTTTTTTGTTTGTTTGTTTGTTTTAGCATCTTTATTGGAGTATAATTGCTTTACAATGGTGTGTTAGTTTCTGCTTTATAACAAAGTGAATCAGCTATACATATACATATATCCCCATATCTCCTCCCTCTTGTGTCTCCCTCCCACCCTCCCTACCCCACCCCTCTAGGTGATGACAAAGCACCAAGCTGATCTCCCTGTGCTACGTGGCTGCTTCCCACACATTTGGTAGTATATATAAGTCCATGCCACTCTCTCACTTCATCCCAGCTCTCCCTTCCCCCTTCCCGTGTCCTCAAGTCCATTCTCTACGTCTGCATCTTTATTCCTGTCCTGCCCCTAGGTTCTTCAGAACCTTTTTTTTTTTTTCAGATTCCATATATATGTGTTAGCATACAGTATTTATTTTTCTCTTTCTGACTTAACTTCACTCTGTATGACAGTCTCTAGGTCCATCCACCTCACTACAAATAACTCAATTTCGTTTCTTTTTATGGCTGAGTAATATTCCATTGTATATATGTGCCACATCTTCTTTATCCATTCTTCTGTTAACACTTAGGTTGCTTCCATATCCTGACTATTGTAAATAGAGCTGCAACGAACATTGTGGTACATGACTCTTTTTGAATTATGGTTTTCTCAGGGTATATGCCCAGTAGTGGGATTGCTGGGTCGTATGGTAGTTCTATTTTTAGTTTTTTAAGGAACCTCCATACTGTTCTCCATAGTGGCTGTATCAATTTACATTGCTACCAACAGTGCAAGAGGATTTCCTGTTCTCCACACCCTCTCCAGCATTTATTGTTTGTAGACTTTTTGATGATGGCCATTCTAACTGGTGTGAGATGATACCTCATTGTTGTTTTGATTTGCATTTCTCTAATGATTAGTGATGTTGAACATCCTTTCATGTGTTTGTTCGATATTGTTTTTTGAATTGAGCATAATTGGCTCAATATCTTGGAATAGCTAAATCCTCAGTAGGTTACCATTACTTTACCTTTTACTCCGATGGGGTTCCTTCCTTTTACATGCAGTTAACTTTTCACCCAAGCAGTGATGAAAACCATACAGAATTCTTTTCTACCACAGTAACCATTGCTCCAGCTTTTTGAAAACTGAAGGTTTACAGACTGACTGCTCATGAATTACGGTGCCTGGGGCGGCAGGATCTCACTGTTTCCCTGTCTGCTTACAACGATGCTCAGATGTTAAGCTGTTCTCACTCCAGGCAAACCCAGCTGCCTTTGGACTTAACTCCTCCATAACGACTATCTTTCTTTGGAATAGTCTCTCCGTTGTTTTGCCAGTCGGATTTCTTACTGTCAACTTGGGAGTTTTGAAGCCAAATGTCACCCTCCCTACCTCTCTAACATTAGTCAACTTGAATTGAATCTTAGGTTCATGAGGACTTCTTGTCCTTTGTGTGTATATGCATTTCATGAGGAATTCTGTAAGGTACGCCCACCTGAGCTCTTTTGGCTTGAAGCTTTAACCCTGCCTTGAGCCTTGTCCAAAACTGAAACTGTATTATTTTAATGTTTTCAGATGATCGAGACCCAGTATAAATGTTTCGAACATGATAACTCAAAATAAAAATCACCGTCTTAAGAAGCATCATAATGTGTAACTAATAGTGTGGCTAAGACCAAACAGTATAGAGGTTGATAGCAAGAAGAAGAGTGTGGTGAGTGGTAAAGAGCAGGTTAAGAATCAGGTGCAGATCCCAGACAGGATACCTGTTAGCAGTGAGACCTTCAACACATTCCTCAATATTTCTAAGTCTCAGGTTTGGTATCTCTAAAATGGGAATGATACTGTTATAAGAATCAAATGAGATATTTACACATATATAGTACACTTGGAACAATTTCTGGCACACCTGGAACATAGCAGATGTTCAATAAATGTAATTATCAGTATCTTCTGTGATATGGGATCATTTCTGGACTTCCCTGGCGGCGCAGTGGGTAAGAATCTGCCTGCCAATGCAGGGGTTCGAGCCCTGGTCCGGGAATATCCCACATGCCCCGAGCAACTAAGCCCGTGCACCACAACTACTGAGCCTGTGCTCTAGAGCCCGCGAGCCACAACTGCTGAGCCTGCATGCCACAACTACTGAAGCCCGTGCGCCTAGAGCCCATGCTCCGCAACAAGAGAAGCCACCAGAATGAGAAGCCCGCGCACTGCAACGAAGAGTAGCCCCCGCTGACTACAACTAGAGAAAGCCCGCGCGCAGCAGTGAAAACCCAACACAGCCAAAATATAAATTAAAAAAAAAAAAGGATCATTTCTAATATAGAAGGAGAGTTACCCAGGCGTTCTTGACATGAACCATCACTCTGTGTTAATTTGTTCATTCTGTCCACCCATCTGTCTGTTTCCCTCTTCGGGCTAGTTGTGGTGGAGGAGGCATCAATGGAGTTTAGTGTGGAGGAGGGCCTCAGCTTACCTCCTATTGGAGATTGAATGGTGGGATGGGAGAATAGGATGCATTCTTTTAGATTAGGTCTGCTATTAAACTAATAGCTAGAAACCAGACCCATTACTACCAGTACATGTCACTTCAATGAGGGTTTTTCCAAGCTTAACCACATCTCATGATGCAAGGCACCAGCATATTTGTTTGACATCATTAACTTTATGAAAATGACCAAGTCCCTGTTTTTCCAGGTCAGATTTCCTTGCATCCTTAGAGACCATTAGCTGGAATGAGCACACCGTGAGATTGTGTCTTCTATGTGCCGGCACCATGCTGATTATTCTCACAGTTTCACTCTTCATCTTTCCAACAACATTTGAGATTGGCATTAACTTCCTTATTTTATAGGCAAGAAAACTGGGATCAAAGGAATCAGGTAACTTGCCCAAAACTGAGCTGTCAGAGAGTAAACCAAAAGCAGCAATGGAAGTTACGCCAACTCAATTCTATCACAGTTACTTGTTATTTAGTGTCAGTTTTTTGTCAGAATAATTTTGAGTGGCTTTATTGCTATAAAAACATTTCTTGGCGGCTTCCCTGGTGGCGCAGTGGTTGAGAATCTGCCTGCTAATGCGGGGGACACGGGTTCGAGCCCTGGTCTGGGAGGATCCCACATGCTACGGAGCAACTAGGCCCGTGAGCCACAACTACTGAGCCTGCGCATCTGGAGCCTGTGCTCCGCAACGAGAGAGGCCGCGATAGTGAGAGGCCCACGCACCGCGATGAAGAGTGGCCCCCGCTTGCCACAACTAGAGAAAGCCCGCGCACAGAAACAAAGACCCAACACAGCAAAAATAAATTAATTAATTAATAAACTCCTACCCCCAACATAAAAAAAAAAAAATTTCTTGGGACTTCCCTGGTGGTCCAGTGGTAAAGAATCCGCCTTAAAATGCAGGGGATGTAGGGCTTCCCTGGTGGCGCAGTGGTTGAGAGTCTGCCTGCCGATGCAGGGGACATGGGTTCATGCCCCAGTCCAGGAAGATCCCACATGCCGCGGAGCAGCTGGACCCGTGAGCCATGGCCGCTGAACCTGCGCGTCCGGAGCCTGTGCTCCACAGCGGGAGAGGCCACAACAGTGAGAGGCCCGCGTACCACAAAAAAAAAAAAAAATGCAGGGGACGCGGGTTCAATCCCTGGTCGGGGAACTAGGTTCCCACATGCCACGGGGCAACTAAGCCCACGCGCCACAGCTACTGAGCTTGCGCGCCTCAGCTAGAGAGCCTGCATGCTGCAAACTACAGAGCCCACGCGCTCTGGAACCCATGCACCACAACTACAGTGCCCACGTGCCCTGGAGCCCACGCGCCACAACTAGAGAAGAGAAAACCCACACACCACAACTAGAGAGAAGCCTGCGCGCTGCAACGGAAGATTCTACATGCCTCAACGAAGGTCCCACGTGCCACAACTGAGACCTGATATGGCCAAAAATAAAAAATAAATAATAAATCTTAAAAACGTATATCTTTAAAAAAACCCAAACATTTCTTAGCAGGTTTTAGGGGCCCAAGGCAGCACCATCAGCATCAGGTTCAATTCCCTGCTGAGAGAAAGGCAGTGGGGATTTTGGGGGAGGAATTTATATCTAATAGAAGCTTTGGCAAAGTAATTGAGAATAAGAATAAAAGGGAATAAGAAAATGTAGTGGTTTTTAGACTTGCAGATACACTTGAAAAGGTTAATGTTGTAATTTTCTGAAATGGAGGAATTCTTTGATTTTGATGCTTAAAAAAAAAGAAACAATGAAAGAATATAAGGGTATTTCTCTGGATTGTATGAACAGTATTGCCTGCAAGTAATCAGCCCGCGGACCACACTTAGCGTATTTGTAAATCACCTGAAAAAAGGAGTATATGGTGAAATTCCCAAATTTGCAAGAACTACTAAGCTCCTCTGGGTAGTGAAATGCCAAGCTGGCTAATATGAATATAGAAGGATAACACAGGGTTACATGAGTGGGCAGAAGGATGGCAGATGGGCTTCTGCATGGACAACTGTAAGATAAGGAATGTAGGGAGAAATCATTCAAACCATCCTTCCAAGATTAAAGGGCTTTCAACTATCAGCTATAACAAAATGAAGAGGTTTTACAGTCAGTGTATATTTTTGTGCCTAGTTATTCCTACTGCAGCTAAAAAGCCAGCCCCAAATCAGGAGTGCTTAGAAAGGGCATTTTTAAAGGGGCATTAAAAGCAGGAAATAGTAGCCCACTCATAAGGCCGTGGTTCACTTATACCTGGAATGTTGTGAGTAATGTGTTCAGCAGACCTGAAGCATTTGGAATACAGGAGGAGAAGGTACAGAGAGAGTGGACTAAAAGGACTGCTTTATGAAAACAACCTGCAAAGATGAGAGGCTTTATCAGCCTGGGAAGATGAAGGTTTGTAAAATCAGAGGGATGTGGTGCAGGTAGACACACGCTGATTAACATTTACCATCCCCATCTTCGACAGACATGGGTCAGGGAGTGAGTATAAAAGGAATAGAGCAAATTTGTGGTTATCAGAGGGGAAACATGGTGGGGTTAGGGATAAATTAGGAGTTTGGGATTAACATATACACACTACTATATATAAAATAGACAGCCATCAGGGACCTACTGTATAGCACAGGGAACTCTACTCAATATTCTGTAATAACCTATATGGGAAAAGAATCTGAAAAAGAATGGATATATGTATATGTATAACTGAATCACTTTGCTGTACACCTGAAACTAACACAACATTGTAAATCAGCTATACTCAAATATAAAATAAAAATTAAATTAGAAATTAAAAATAAAAATAAATTTGGGGGCTTCCCTGGTGGCGCAGTGGTTGAGAATCTGCCTGCTAATGCAGGGGACACGGGTTCGAGCCCTGGTCTGGGAAGATCCCACATGCCGTGGAGCAACTAGGCCCATGAGCCACAACTACTGAGCCTGCGCGTCTGGAGCCTGTGTGTCTGGAGCCTGTGCTCCGCAACGAGAGGCCGCGATAGTGAAGAGGCCTGTGCACCGCGATGAAGAGTGGCCCCCACTTGCCACAACTAGAGAAAGCCCTCTCACAGAAACGAAGACCTAACACAACCAAAAATAAATATAAAAATAAATAAAAAAGATTACTATTAAAGAAAACCAGACATCCCAAGTTAATGAATTTAAAAATAAATAAATAAAGTTTTAATTAAAAAATAAAAGGAATAGAGCATCATGCTAGTTTAAAGTTGAAATCAGATTAGGCAGAAAGGCCAATAGGCTAACTGACAAATAGGCCAATAATAGTTCAAGGTAGCTCAGGATGAGTGCCAAGGAAATGCCCACTTCAACCCCTTAAAACTTGAAAAGAGAAATTTTTTTAAAAATCATTTTCACAATGGGTCATTTACTTTGGGAACTAGTTACTCAACAAGGGTTGTTCTATCCTGGTACTACATTTGTGCAGAAAGAGGTGAATATATTTCTTATGAATGGATTTATAATTTGTTGTTTTAAAAAAGTCAGTAATATTTGGAGATATGCCCAAACTTTGCTGTTTGCCTTGGCGTAAAACAAGTTTTGGAGTCAGGCAAACCATATTCAAATCCCAGAGCCACCACTTACTAGCTCTTAGGTGGGCTACTTAACCACTCTGAACCTCAATCTCCTCCTCTAAAGCAAGAAGAACACCTTCCAGTTAGGAATGTTGGGATGAAGGAAAGTAACATTTGTAAAGCTCTGGGAAGGGCTGAGGACAGAGGCTGTCTGCAAGGCTTGGTTTCCTTTGTTATCTCTTCTACACTATGCCCTTTGCAGCCCTGTCAGACTCAAAAATCCCATCCTGGGGAGTCTCTGGTCAGGCAGTACTTGATTCTAATCCTACTTTGCTACTTTCATCTGTATTAACATTCATTCTTTCCTATTCATTGAGCCCCCACTATTTCAAACATTGGTTTAGGTGTTTGGGAAATAGTAATGATAAAGATATACCTGCTGTCTGGAAGCTTACCTGGGGGAGAGGGCTACACAAACACTAAACCTGCAAATAAAGTTATTTCAGAGAATTATATGAAGAGGATCACAGGGTAGAGTGTGACGGGGTGAGGGCTCAGTTCTTTTACAGAGGAGATGGGAAGGGCCTTTGTGAGAAGACAGATAACACTTAAGCAACGTCCAAAGGGATGAGAAGGTGTCATTTGAAAATTGCTGGGGAACATTCCAGGCAGATGGAGAAACAAGGGTGGAGGCCCCAAGGCCAGAATGAGTGTGGAATGTTCAAAGAACAGAGAAGGCTGGAGGGGAGAGAGGAGGGGACACAGAGAAAGACAGAGGGCAGGCAGCCTTGTTGGAACTTGAGGCCAGCTCAGGACTCAGATTTTATTCTGAGCCATAGGAAGCTATTAGAGGGACGAGGCTTGACTTCTACTTTGGAAGGGTCCTGTGGCTGCTTGGTAGAGGGTTAGACCCTAGGGCAGCCTGAGTGACAGCACTGTCCCTGCTTTCTCTTCCTACCCACACTGCCTTGCCATTCTGTTCCTCTCTCTCTGGATCCGAGGGGACACACTGATTTCACACCACATCTCTCCCGGTGCAGAGGTAACTTTGCACAGATCTCTTTCCGCTCCTTTATCTTTTAGGATACGTAAAAATTATTTTTCTCAAGTGAAATATTTAACCCAAATGTATGTCTTTTCAGGTTTTAAAAATCAATTTGATTGGCCACAGGAAACGTATCTTGGCATCTCTAGGAGACAGGCTGCACGACGATCCACCACAGAAGCCCCCTCGGTCCATCACCCTCAGGGTAAGTACCCAGCATGCTTGTTTTGTCCTCCACTCTTATCCTCGAAAATTATTTTGTGCCATAAAATAAAAATGATTGAAGCAGTGGGTCAGGAAGTACAGGCTGTTTTCCATGTAGCCTACCTCACCTGTATAAAAAACTATCTCGCCTTTGATAGTGTTTTCTACGACAAGATTTGTTTTTCTCGCTTGGTTAAATATATATTTTTGAGATTTAAATTAACATCTGAAAAACCACCACCTTTAAAGAACCTCTCCGCTACCCCGCATCCCACACACCCCTCTACACCAAGAGAAGAAATGAGTTTTCTGTCAAACTCCTCAAACCCACAGGTAGAAAATCGATGAGGACCAGAGTTAAGTAAAAGATCAATTTAAAATTAACCTTAGGGTCTTCTGTTTTTTAAGAAGTGAAAATTTTTCAGCTTTGCCCACTTCAAAAATTAAGAACAGAGAATCTAGAACTTTATTTAGTAAACTGTTTCAGCTGTATTTTAGAATTATGGGGTAGAAAAACTAGGAGGAAGAGAGAAATAAAGTGGAAGAGGAACGAAGGCAAGAAAGAGCAGAGGGAAGGAGACAGAGAGAAGATTGCCAGGCAGAATGGCAGCGGAAGGAGTAGCCAGTGGTCGCTGATGTTCATGAGGCCTGTAGAAACGTTTCAAAAATTTACCATAAAGGCAGGATCACCATGACCAGTTGGAGAGTTCCAACTCTGTTCTCTTTATTGAGTCCTGCACTTGCTTGCTTCTGATTCCTTTTCTGCAAGTGTCAGAAAGGGTAGTGATAATAAACGAACACAAAAGTAGCACTTAGATGTCACTGCCAGCGATGAAATGCAGTTGAATGCCTCTTATCAGTGGACTTCAGCAAACAGTAACTACTGTCAGTATCACAGAGGATCGAGCAGGAGAGGAGCTGTTAAGATTTTAAAGCTGATTCAGTTTTAAAGGAAAAGAAAATACACAAAGACTTCAGGAAATGCAAGAGAATTGGCTCCAGGAGGGCCATGAGGAAAACTGACGATTGGGACAGTTGGAATACACTGGTTTATTTGGAGGCTAGTGAGGGCTTAGGGGGTAGTGAAGATAGAAGAGGACCTATTTCTCCCTCAGTAAGAAAAATAAATTGGGGGAAAATAAGGCTAGAAAGGGATTATCGTTTTTGCCTTTGTTTTGCTACACAAAAGAGGAGAAAGATACAGGCACCATCAGTGTAACCATCCTAAAATGACCCTCTCGAGGAGTAATTCCCTGCTACTTACCCTACTGTCTTTCCTTCCTCTGCTGAACCTCTCCCTCTGGCTCTCTGGAAGAGATTTAGGGAAACAACAGACAAATCAAAGACAGAAGTTCCCAAGAAAAAGTGTAGGACCTTAATCCATCAAAGGAGGTCCAGAACATCTTGGGGAGAAGTAGCCTGGAGAATCGGCACGATCCAATCCTCCACTTACTTGCACACATCAGAGCCCAGCTGTCTTCCCCCCTTTATCTTACTTCTTTTTTTTTTTTTTTTTTTTTGCGGCACGCGGGCCTCTCACTGTTGTGGCCTCTCCCGTTGTGGAGCACAGGCTCCAGACGCGCAGGCTCAGCGGCCATGGCTCACGGGCCCAGCCGCTCCGCGGCATGTGGGATCTTCCCGGACCGGGGCACAAACCCGTGTCCCCTGCATCGGCAGGTGGACTCTCAACCACTGTGCCACCAGGGAAGCCCCTATCTTACTTCTTGACCAGTTTCCCCCAATTCTCTTTGCCATTGAAGCCCATCCTCTGTCATTGCATGCATTGCTCTGCAGTCTGTGCGTATGACATGCCACTTCCATACTGTGTCCTCTTCCTGGCAGGGATTGCCAGGCCACTCGCTGATGGAGGATCAACACCCATGAGGTCCCACTTTAGCTTTCTTTTCATGGCATCTACCATGGTGAGGCCCCTCTGTCCACACAGAGACACAGTTCCTTCCCTTGTAAACACAAGTGATAGTGTCAGGGGTGCCCAACATGTGTGTGCCTCTCTCCTGGGATCATCCATGGTGCTGGCTTAAGAAAACAGAGCCTGATTGTTGATACTGTAAACCTTCAACCTGAAATGCTTAGTGGGGAGGTGTTGATTGTGCCATTAATGAAATGGTAGAATGTCATCGATTCCTTGGCAGTTGATTCAAAAATGACTCCCCACCCCCGCAGTGTATCTTGTCCGTATTTCACAGTTTTGAAACCAGAGGTCAGCCACAAGAGCACGGTATTTACTTCATGATGTATTTCCATTCAGGAACCCAGTGGTAATCACACTCCTCCTCAGTTGTCTCCATCACTTAGCCAAAGCACTTACACCGCTGGTGGCTCCCTAGACGTTCCTCACATTATCATGCAGGGCGATGCGAGGAGGAGAAGAAATGAAAACTACTTTGACGATATTCCCCGATCAAAACTGGAGAGGCAGATGGCCCAGGTAAGGTGTTCAAAGCGTCTGTGATGTTTTTGTCTTTCACCCATATCAAGTAATGCATTCCAGTTTTGGACAGTTGCTTACAATGGGTGCCTACTGTGCACCACGTAACTTGAATTTTACCATTTTATGCCATGACTTTCGTTCTCTGCTCAGTTGAACGAGAATGAAATGGACCTTTCTGGGAATGGAATGTATACACAGATCCCTGTTATCCATTTCTTTACTGAAGAAATTATGTCTGATCTCTTGGCACCCAGAAAGTCTTTGCCCTAAAGGGAGTAATACTGTGTAAGAATCAAATCATAATGAAAAAATAAATCATAAAAGTCTAGATTATAGAATGTAAATTGGTCAGATGACAGGGCAAAAGTTGGGGGTGGGGGAGTATTAACTCCGAGAAATGTGGTTCGTTTTCTCCCAAGTTTACACATTTGTGTAGAATTGTACAGTGGGGACTAGTTGCATCCATCTCGTACTGTCACCTTGAGTGGTTGAAAATGATGCTGCTGCCTGACACAAATAACTGAAGAGAGAGGTCTGTCCTGTTCAGACCTTTCCATGTTTTGGGCATCGATGTCCGTGTTTCACCTGTCCGCAGATTGCTGCTCAGGAACTCAGGTCAGCCATAACCAAATAGTGGTGCTCTTCCTAAAGCACATTCAGATGGGCAGCTAGCTCTGCAGTGTCACCCCGAGGCTCAGAGCTATGCATTTGTTGACAGCTGTTGGCAGAATCAACCCTTTTCATCCTCATTCTAGGTTCAGACTGAGCGTTGAGAGGCTTCTCTGCCTCCCACACCTAAGATGAGAATCTTGAGGTGAAAATTTGACTGCAATTGCGTTGCCTTGGTTGTTAAATATTTTCCTCAGCTGTTTGGTGAGATACTGTTTTTTTAAAGCCTTTGGTAAACATTCAGTGCTTGCCGCTCACGAAAGAAAAATGTGAAGAGAATGTTCTGGGAGCCATGGCTATTCTGCCTGCATATGCCCTGGAGAGAAGGGGTCTGAGATATTGTGTCTCCTTTCAACTTGCTCACTATCAAATTGTTCTCAGGGTTCTTTGTGCAAAGAATAGCAATGTTGGGATTATGGAGAATCTTTTATTGAAGGGAGGTGGAAAATGTGGGAGAGACAAGAAAAGAATAATTTTCCCTCTCTCTCTTGTTAAGTATTGTCTTTTAATCCTTATTACTGTTTTCACTGATGTTTTTTTTAAATAAAGAATCTAAAAGCTTTTTTCCCCAAGATGTTCATACATTTCCTGCTATTTGTTAGTATCTGTGGATCACATCTGTGGTTAAATTGCTCTAATGACAGTATTTCAGAGACATGGTTTGTTTTAACCTTGAACCATGTAGTCTTTATGTATTAATGCAAGCTGGGTCTTTCCTGGACCCTTTTCTTCCCTGAATAAGGGCGGATCATCCATTAACAAGCATTATCTGTTATTGACTGTGCCAAATTCAGCAACAGAATCACCTGTCTGAACTGCTCATGTAATTTATGCGAGTTCTCCACATAGTGCAGTTTTTTTCAGAGAGGAAATTAATTACTCTTTTGCCTGAGTATGCACACTCAGAGGTAATCTAGCAATTGCTCCCTTATGATCTTTGTGAGATTCACAACCTAGGGGCAGTATTACCGTCTGAAGAGCCTAGATCTTTTTCTTGTCATTCCAATCAGAATGCATCCCTTTCTGGAATTGCCTTGCCCTTGAGAAAATTGAATGAACTTTTATCTGGCCAGGTGAGAAAGGCCAAAATGCACAAAGAGAAATGAGGTAAGCAGTGGATGAGTTGGGGGCTATGGGAGGTCTGTGTGAATGTGCTTATTTCCCTCCTGTGTACTGTTCACAATGATCGGATGACTGATGGAGACCTAGGCCTCCATCAGCAGCCAGGAGCTTATTAGAAGCTTTCTAATATCCCACTGCTCAATACAGCACTTTTGCTGCAGAATAAATAGGAGATGGCACTACAGGAATCCAATCGATAAGAAAAAGGGATTCTGGGATTGCAGCTCTTTAGGCTGTGTTAATTGCAGTTTTTTATTTGTCTTGAGACTCTTTCCCAGTCTAGAAATGCCAGAAATCGTGGAGAAATGAATGGGTACCTTTTAAAAAATAGAACCATTTCAAAGCTTTAACCTGTCAAAATATGAAATACTCGGTAATTTTGTTGTTGAACAGTTTTATTTATGTGACTTTTTCACCACTCAGCCACCCAATTGATGTTTTTTCTTATTCTTCTGCTTCTGGTCATTTGCTGTAATAATTTTTGAAATCCGTTTGCTTTTTTTTTTTTTAGAACCCATCAAACTGTCTCTAGACCACATCTTCCCCAATGTTATGCCCTTAGCCAGTAAAGCTGAATTCAAGTTTTCTTCCTAAGGGCTTGAATTAGCAATTTTAGCAATTCAAATTCCTGTAAGCAAGCAGCTCCTTACACCTCCTTCCAACCAGGAGCTCAGTCCCTGAGGTTCCTTCCCAAGGGGTTTCTCCCAAGGGGCTTACTTGAGGTTGGGTAACGCTTGCCTAACCAGTCTGTTTCCCACTAAAAGGCAGAAGTCCACCTTCAGGCTTTCTTACTTACTTACTAAAAGAAAGGAAAATGCAATTAAAAGAAAATCACCTGGACAACTCCTTGTTCTCAGAAACCCCTTTACTGCTTCAAGTTTACCTGAGCCCCCAGAAGAGTGATTTGGAATTCTAGCCATAGGCCGGGAACCTTAAGTTCTTGGTGGCTGCAGTAATTCGTAGGAGCATAGCTTTTGCCCAGCAGATGTGGAAGTGCTTTAACTTGAAAAACCAATGCTGAAAGTTAAATTGAGATAAATTTAATGTCCATTCCACCTATTAAATTTGTTCATTAGCAAATATTTTTTTAAAAGGTGACACAGTGTTTGACTACTTGTTTTCAATTCGAACCAATGTTTAAAATACTTGTCTTGGAATCCAGAGGATTTTAAATAGCACGGGTATTGTTTGCTTTTATTCTGATGTAAGCAATATTGTGGCATCAAATTGTCTTAAATAAATATGTGAGAAACAAAATCAAATTCAGTACTGATAGGATTTTTGAAACCATGAAATGTAATGATGTAAACACATCTAAACAATGGATTGCCTATCATGCTGAAAACATAGCTTTCTAGCCTATAATTCTAAATTGGACTCAGCCCAGAAGTTCTGAAAGGCTCCCCTATTTCCATGTCCCTAATAAATAAATGTTGCATTCACATTTGTATAATAATACCTTAATGCGTATAGAGCTTGCTTTTAAATTTCCAAAGTACTGTCACATCTGTCATCTCATTTTAGCACAAACAAGGTATCCTACACAACTATTTATGTGTGTGTAGCACATGGCAGATCAGCTTTTAAGACCAAGTTCTGTGGAGATGAGATGGTAAGTGAAAATATGAAAAATAATAACAGAAGGAGGAAAAATATTTCCAGTATTTAGGACCTAATTGCAATATTTAGAAATTTTCTTGAGTGATATTTAGGAGAAGTCAAAACATTCTTAAAATGAATAATAAATGAGAGTAATGGAATTAATAAAGTTTAGGGACCACATTCTCCAAAGTTATGAAAAAAGGAAACGGAGTTTCCCAAAGTGAAACTTATAACCATTTATTTATAACCAAATACTTATGGAAAAATGAAATAATACTTCTATTTTCACAAAATAAAAAAGACTCCTAAACAGTAAGAGAAAACCCACACTACAGAAGTTCTTGTGTTTTGAGTGCTCTCGTCTAATTAGAAATATCAATATTGCCTGAGGCAGTTACCTTACCTGATGCTTAGAAACAGACATTATCCACATTTCAAAGACTGGGAAACAGAAATTATGTGACTTGGTGGGGGTAGCACAGCCAGAAAGAAACCAAATGAGAACTTGCCTGGGGCAGTATGTCAGGCACTAGAAAGGCTTTGTCTAAATTGCTTCTAAATCACTAGAAAGTTGATTCAGTTGAAAGTCTAATATATCTTGATCCAAACAGTATTACTTAATAAGTAGGACTAGATCAATTACTTCTTTATTTGAAAGCACTTTACATATTATATTAGTTCTACAAATGGTCGTTCTTTTGATTCTGTTAGAGGAAGAGAAATGGAAACTGGGCCACATAGAAGCCCTGCCATGGCCCCATCCATGTCTGACATTCCACATGCAGTATCTTATTTAAACCTCACAGCATCCCCTTCTATACTCAAGGAACCCAGCTGGGTGAGTGCTTTGCCTTGCAGCTGCTACATGGCAGAGCCAGGACTCAAGCTGTCTGCCTGACCATGTCCTGTTCTATGGCCCCTGATGCCTGGTGGGCTACTTCTATTTTAAAATGATATAGAATATCTTAGTAACAGTTCAATACATACTAATTTCCCATATGCTCTAACAGATTATACATACATAGGAACAGTGAGCAGAATGAGGATAAAATTGCTAGTTGTTTAGTGGAAACTTACTGAATCAGCTCATGGTTCTCACCATAAAACCTTTTTTTAAAAAAATACTTAATTTAAACAATTTTATTTTATTGAAGTGTAGCCAATTTACAATATCATGTTAGTTTCAGGTGTACTATGAGTCTGTTTCTGTTTGGAAAATAAGTTCACTGGTACCTCTTTTTTTTAGATTCCACATATAAGTGGAATCATATGATGTTTGTCTTTCTCTGTCTGGCTTATTTCACTTAGTAGGATAATAGTAGTAGTAGGATCATCTCTAGGTCCATCCATGTTGCTGCAAATGGCATTATTTCATTCTTTTTTATGGCTGAGTAATATTCCATTGTGTGTATATAACCACATCTTCTTTATCCATTCATCTGTCAATGGACATTTAGGTTGCATTCATGTCTTGGCTATTGTGAATAGTGCTGCTGTGAACATAAGGGTGCATGTATCTTTTTGCATTATGGTTTTCTCCAGATATTTGCCTAGGAGTGGGATTGCTGGGTCGTATGGTAGCTCTGTTTTTAGTTTTTTTAAGGAACCTCCATACTGTTCTCCATAGTGGCTCTACCAATTTACATTCCCACCAACAGTGTAGGAGGGTTCCCTTTTCTCCACACCCTCTCCAGCATTTATTGTGTGTAGATTTTTTGATGATGGCCATTCTGACCGATGTGAGGTGATACCTCATTATAGTTTTGATTTGCATTTCTCTAATAATTAGTGATGTTGAAGCATCTTTTCATGTGCTTTTTGGCTATCTGTGTGTCTTCTTTGGAGAAATGTCTATTTAAATTTTTTGTCCATTTTTTGATTGGGTTATTTGTTTTTTTGATATTAAGCTTCATGAGCTGTTTATATATTTTGGAGATAATCCCTTGTCGGTTGCTTTGTTTGCAAATATTGTCTCCCATTCTGAGGGCTGTCTTTTCGTTTTGTTTATGGTTTCCTTTGCTGTGCAAAAGCTTTTAAGTTTAATTAGGCCTCATTTGTTTATTTTTGTTTTTATTTTCATTACTCTAGGAGATAGATCAAAAAGGATTATTTGTAGACTTTTTGATGCTGGCCATTCTGACCAGAGTGAAGTCACACCTCATTGTAGTTTTGATTTGCATTTCTCTAATAATTAGCAATGTTGAACATTTTTTCATGTGCCCATTGGCCATCTGTATGTCTTCTTTGGAGAAATGTCTATCTAGGTCTTCTGCTCATTTTTTGATTGGATTGTTTGTTTTTTTGATATTGAGCTGTTTGTATATTTTGGAAACTGATCCCTTGTCGGTTGCATCATTTGTAAACATTTTCTCCCGTTCTGTAGGTTGTCTTTTCGTTTTGTTTATGGTTTTCTTTGCTGTGCAAAAGCTTTTAAGTTTAATTAGGTCTCATTTGTTTATTTTTATTTCCATTTTATTTCCATTCCTCCAGGAGATGGATCTAAAAAGATATTGCTGCGATTTATGTCAAAGAGTGTTCTGCCTGTATTTTCCTCTAGGAGTTTTATAGTAGCTGGCCTTACATTTAGGTCTTTAATCCATTTCTGCATTTCTACAGTGTTTATTTGTTGATCCTCTTAGTGGAAACCCTTCCTGCACATTTGGTAGAACTCTGCCCTCCTCCCATGTTTGTGAAAAGCTTTGTAGGTAGCTGTGGGGTTTACTGCATATACAGAGAAGTTCTTGCCTGTGAGGGTTTCTCCAATTAGTGGATGCTGTTTCCTTAGCAGCATCTTCAGTTGGAGTTTTGATTTGGTTTCTTTCAGGCTGTACCAAGTCATGCGATTTCTCTGAACTTCGGTTTCCTTGTCTCTAAAACATGGATAAAGACTGCCTGGCAGGCTTGTGTGTGTCAGATAATTTATGTTTAAGTATATTTTAAACTGTAAATCACAATGTATATATAGATAGATAGATGATATGACTATCAATTCAGATATATCATCTACCTGTCCCTAATTCAAAGGTCCCTGATTCATTGTAGGGCCAGTTAATGCCAAAGACATTAGAAAGGTAAGTGCTCAGATGGCTGTAGCATTCTATAAAGACCATCCTTTTGTTCCAGTATTATTTCCATACTTAGAATGTATATTGAGAATGGAATTGGAATTTTCCTCATTATTTTAATCGTATAAATATGAAGGCTGCCAAGGAGCATCTTTCATGATGGAAAAGGGATCTGTGAGATGATCACAAAGCCAGGGAAAGCAGAGGAGAGATGGAAGAGTCCTCTGCAAATTCAGCATACAAAAGTATGTAGCAAAGGATATCTTACAGTAATAACACGTTAATATTGTAACATGGTAAGAGAAAACATTAAGTGAGAAAGAAAGGATTGTTTTTGACTTAAATGAACTTTAAAACTTGTTTGAAATACAAAGTACACAAAATTGTTAACTAGAAAGCATGGATAGCCCCAAAATCCATGAGGCAAACACTGAGCCAGCCTCTGAGAAAGAAGGGAGTAATTTATTCTTCTTTATTTTCTCTGGGAAAGGAAGCCTGGTGTTCCTAGAAATTCTACCCACTGCTCTCATGTTATGGAATTTACAGAATCAGCCTTCAAAAAATGGTACAACTGTGTTGAAAAGAACGGCATTTTACAAAGCGACTTTTCCCCCACTAAACAAGTTTTATTACTGAGTTACGTTAGATTTTTTCAAATGTCCATGAGTTAGTGGCTAATTTTTAATTTAGATTTTCATCACCTCACCACTGCTCAGAAAAGTTCAGCGTCTCCGTGACTTCAAAATTTTTTTCCGTGAAGGTCTAAAGAGCAGCTTCTAATACTTGAGCACAGACAGATAATACATAACCCAAAAAAGAAGGTTAAAAATAAATTCAGTAAGCTCTTCCATCAGGAGCTTCCGATGTGACAGCTTGTTGAGTTGACAAGCTAACACACCAGCTTCAGTGATAACTTGGGATGTTGATGATATCTGTGCCCTGTTTCAAGCCAGGAACTCTGGACCGTCCACCATCTCTGCCCAAAGGCATCATGCCAAGCAAAAGTGGAAAAAGGTGCTTTCATACTTGGAATTTAAACCTGATGTGTTGTATACCTAGTTTGTTAATGTGGACGGTTAACTGCCTTTTCTCAAAATATATGCTCTCCCTATACTACAAAGCTACAGTAATCAAGACAGTATGGTACTGGCATGAAAACAGAAATATAGATCAATGGAACAGGACAGAAAACCCAGAGATAAACCCACGCACGTATGTCATCTTATCTTTGATAAAGGAGGCAAAAATATACAATGGAGAAAAGATAGCCTCTTGAATAAGTGGTGCTGGGAAAATTGGACAGCTACATGTAAAAGAATGAAATTAGAACACTCCCTAACACCATATACAAAAATAAACTCAAAATGGATTAAAGACCTAAATGTAAGGCCAGACACTATAAAACTCTTAGACGAAAACATAGGCAGAACACTCTATGACATAAATCATAGCAAGATCCTTTTTGACCCACCTCCTAGAGAAATGGAAATAAAAAGAAAAATAAACAAATGGGACCTAATGAAACTTCAAAGCTTTTGCACAGCAAAGGAAACCATAAACAAGATGAAAAGACAACCCTCAGAATGGGAGAAAATATTTGCAAACAAAGCAACGGACAAAGGATTAATCTCCAAAATATAGAAGCAGCTCATGCAGCTCAATATCAAAAAAACAAACAACCCAATCCAAAAATGGGCAGAAGACCTAAATAGACATTTCTCCAAAGAAGATATGCAGATTGCCAACAAACACATGAAAGGATGCTCAAGATCACTAATCATTAGAGAAACGCAAATTAAAACTACAATGAGGTATCACTGCACACCAGTCAGAATGGCCATCGTCAGAAAATCTACAAACAATAAATGCTGGAGGGGGTGTGGAGAAAAGGGAACCCTCTTGCACTGTTGGTGGGAATGTAAATTGATACAGCCACTGTGGAGAACAGTATGGAGGTTCCTTCAAGAACTAGAAATAGAATTACCATACGACCCAGCAATCCCACTACTGGGCATATACCCTGAGAAAACCATAATTCAGAAAGAGTCATGTACCCCAATGTTCATTGCAGCTCTATTTACAATAGCCAGGACATGGAAGCAACCTAAGTGTCCATCGAGAGGTGAATGGATAAAGAAGATGTGGCACATATATACAATGGAATATTACTCAGCCATAAAGAGAAATGAAATTGAGTTGTGGTGAGGTCGATGGACCTAGAGTTTGTCATATAGAGTGAAGTAAGTCAGAAAGAGAAAAATAAATACCGTATGCTAACACATATATATGGAATCTAAAAAAAACAGGTTCTGAAGAACCTAGGGGCAGGACAGGAATAAAGATGCAGACGTAAAAAATGGACTTGAGGACACGGGGAGGGGGAAAGATAAGCTGGGCCGAAGTGAGAGAGTAGCATTGACATATATACACTACCAAATGTAAAACAGATAGCTAGTGGGAAGCAGGTGCATCGTCCGGGGAGATCAGCTCGGTGCTTTGTGACCATCTAGAAGTGTGGGATAGGGAGGGTGGGAGAGAGGCTCAAGAGGGAGCGGTTATGGGGATATATGTATGCATATAGCTGATTCACTTTGGTATACAGCAGAAACTAACACAACGTTGTAAATCAATTATACTCCAATAAGGATACTAAAAAAAAATTTTTTTTAAGTTTATATATATGCTCTCCCCTTGACAACTTTGGTGCTGGAAATTCCAGTATGATTATCGTCTTATGGGCAACATTGAAGTGTTACCATCTATCCTGTACCACAGTCAAAAAATAATAATAATAGGAAGAAGTGGGAGAATCACTCAGATGGAGTCGCTTTTACGTTTTGATACTCACGTTACAAGTCTCAGTTCTTTCATTCTCTGTCAAGTCCATCAGTGAGGCACATTAGATGACCAGGAGTTTGTTCTGACTGACGCAATCAGACCTAAACACCTCCACTCTCTCTGCTAGGGAAGCTGTGATGTCTCCACCTACCCATCATGTGCTGGTACTTAACCAAGGAGAATGTTTCCAGTTAAAACCAGATCACGGATTTTTTTTAAAAACATGAACAGAAAGGATCCTATTTTCAACTGAATAAATAATAAATCGGACAATATATAAAAACCCTGTTTTAGTGGAATTGACCTTGTGATATTTCGTGGTGCCTTAGGCTGGCTGACATTGAGTGGCATGTTTGCAGAGAGGCACACCAGGCTATCTTTTTCCACTTGTTAAATTTTTGGAATGTTTCTTATTAGATTCAGTCCAGTTCTTGGGTCCACAGGTCAGTGTTGGCTCTTATAATCTGACCTTGATATGTTTTCAAGGGTAGGAGAATTCTCTTCTTTTCTCCTTCTTCCTTTTCTTTTTCCAGTATTAAAGAAAATAAAGGGAAGGTGTTTAATGTCTAGAGGAAATGGGGCTTCTTGTGCGGTCCTGTCTCAGTTACGTCCGTTTACGTATGACTAAAGTAATAAATCAGTAGGGACTCTTCTGAATGCATGCAGGTAACAGAAATCCAACTCAAGATGTCTTAAGCAGAAAAGGGCACATACTTGGGTCATTTTTGGTACAAAGTCCTGGTAGCCTGGGTTCAGGTGCTCATATGACATCTTGGTCTCGGGCTCTTCATGTCTTAGCTCTGCTGTCCTCTGGGTTGGCTCTTTTCCCAATCAGGCTTTCTCTACATGAGGGGAGTTTCGAGTCCAATTCCTGTTAAACTGGAACCTGTGAGAAAGAGGGCTTATCTTACCAAGGGTTCCCCAAAAAGCCCCAGGATTGAGTCCCACTGGTTCAGATCAGGCTGGTTTGGCTCTTTTACGTGTCCTGAGCTAATCACACAGGAGAGGAGCATGTGTGTGTGTGTGGTGTGTGTGTGCATGGTGTGTGCGTGGTGTGCATGTGTCTGTGTGTGTGTGTGAGAGAGAGAGAGAGAGAGAGAGAGAGAGAGAGAGAGAGAGATGCGATTAGCCAGGCATAGGTCACATGCCTGGAGATGGTTTTAGCTCCACCTGAACCACAGGAACTGAGGGATGGCAAAGAAACTCCTCCTGTGGACAGGCTTTCATGAGCAGAAGTGGCCATGGTTTCTGGGCAGACAGAAATAGCAGTGGTGGACACCTGATTAAACCCATTCTGACATCCCAATTCCAAGAATATCTGATCGACAATTGTTATATTACATGGGTATTCATTTCATTTTTGCATACTTGATTTGATGAGCTTTTTTAAAATACCAGATTTGAAGTAATGAGGTTAGAGTTAAAAATTCTGTCTCTGATATCTGATACCTCTGTAACCTTGAACAAGCCTCTTAGCTACTCAGAGCCTTAGTTTTCTCTTCCTCAAGTGAGATTAAGGCCCCCTCACATCGCTGTTGTGAGGCACAAATAAAGTAGTAGTTGTCACAGTAGTTTACAAAGTATGCAGGTCTACGTTTGGGTGTTTTTAGAAATTATTATTATTTTGAGATAACTCTAGCTTCCTTCTACACTATGCTTTTTCAACTGCAACTGGGAATAAATGCATTTTAAAGTAAAGCTCATAATATTTAGCTGTGTTTTACAAAACTATTTCTGTTTTCCAGCTGGTAGGCCCCAAACTAATACCTTTCCAGAGATGTGGAAACAATAGTTCTTAGGATTGCAAACACTGCACAGGAGGTTCCTATCTGTGTTATAACCTAGTTAGCATTGGAGCTCTTTGGAGAGGATTTATGGATGGTATCCATACTTAAGTACTTTTAAATACTTTATGAGTTAACATATATTAAAAATGTCATTATATTATATATTAAATTTTATTTTATTTCTCTTATAGTAAAGTGTATGAGTGCTAGGGGTGAGGCCTGACTCTTCCTTATTTTTTAATTCCCTGTAATAAGCATTCCATAAATACTTGTTGACCAGATTACTTTACACAGGTATTAGGCACCACAAAACCACAGGTTTCCAGGACTCCAGCTTAGACACAAACTGGGATGGTCTCAAATCTTTTAGAGAAACAAACTACCTGGAATAGTAGCATATCATCTGCCAAGCTTCGATCTGGTAGTTAGTTCATTGTCATTATCGTCAGAGCCAGCACTGATTAATACAACTTTAAAATGAGGAAACTGAGGCTCGGAGACTTTGTGTTGTTGACCCAAGGCCACAGAGATTGGAAGAAGCAGAGCCAGGATTTGAACCCAGGCTGTCTAGCTTCAGAGCCTGTGCTTTAACCACTGTGATGATGAACACCCTGGTTGTGTCTATAGCAGCAGACATGACACATTCTAAAAATTCTAGAACCCCAAAAGGCTTCAGTGCATTTTTTTTTTAGTCCTTTGACAAATTCTGTTACTAATATCTAATACTTTATGTAAGTGCAAAGTTAGTAGAGAATTGAACCTCTAAGGTGGTGTGGATAAACATTGTATTTAAAGAAGATCCTTTGCTCTTGACATCCAACTTTTCATTCTTTGCAAATCAGGGGTAGCAAACAATTGCTTCACATAACCAGTTGTGAAATGTTGTGACCACCCCCCCTTTCTGTATCGGTCTCTACTTTGAGGCTTGAATGTAGCATCACAAAAATTTATAGTAACTTGCAATATCTACATGCATTTATGGCTAGAGGATCCTTTTGTGCTTCTGTTAATGAAAAGCAGAGAACTTTAGGGTGGGAGGGGGCCAGAAAATGTGTCTTGATGCAGCACCCCTTCTAATACATCCTTAATAAACAGCCACAAGTTTATTCCTGAACTTGTCCCTGTAAGGCAGTCCCCACTTTGTGAGGCAGGCAGCCCCATCATCGTCAGAAAAGTTCTAATTAATAGAACTCTTGCCTTATACTGAATTGAAAGAAGCCTCCTTAAAGCTCCCATGTAGTTAGTTAATGCTATCTTCTGAAAACACGAAGAGTAAATCTACTCCCTCTTGCTGAGAATAGTTCTTTAAGACTAAAGACAATTTGATGTCTTCCCTTCACTATATTAACCACATCCACCTCTTGCCAATAGCATTCTGATAAGTGGGACGCAGGCTACACAGCATCCGGATTCCCCAGCTCTGGGCATGTCAATGCCGTTTTAGAACTTGGTCAATGCTCAATGTATCAGTGATCCTTCCCAACTATGTAATATGCTGCTTTTAAAAGTGTACCTCAAAAAAGTGTGCCTTTCAAGTAATTCCTCCAGTGTATTGATTTCAGTGCTGAACAAGGCAGAACTGAGGAAAAAGTTCTTCTGGTAGCCTTCTACCAGAGACCTCTTAGGCTGGCATCATGCAAGAGGATTAAATCGACCAGACCTTGTTTCCCCATACATTCCACAAGGAAAACATGAGGAAATAGTGTGGTCTCAATAAACATCATTGAATGAATGTCCTGTCCAATACCTCTCTTTTTTTTTTTTTACCAGAGGCAGGAACCAATGTTGAGCATATAGTTAATAAATGGGTTGAAATTTAAAAAATGACATTGTCGATTTACAAGAAAGGAACATAATGTATATTTTAAAGAGATGCTACAGGCAGAGAACAATTAGTACTTTGCAAAATGGAATTTCTTTGCAGCAGTTCATGTTATGATAAAAAGCAGATCGGTGCAGTTCTGAATGAGTGATTAATATTTCTGCTAATGGCCCTGAAAAATGTTTGTATCATGAGTCGTGGCATCCAAACTTTGAGGGAGAACAAGTAACATAGCCCATATTGCAAGAAACAGCATGATCCCAATTGACTTAAATTCCCTGCAACATCCAGGGAACCTGGGGAGCTGAACAGTAAGATCTGGATTGTATAGACAGTGTTCCATTTTTTTTCTTCTGCTCTGTTTTTTCTTTTCCTGTGAAGAGATTTCATAAATAATTGTGTAATGTCATTTAGGGCTACAACTGTCATATTAGGGAATGCAGGTTATGTATTATCTCTACAAATGAAGAACAGGTCACATGGCTATAGTTCTCTCCTATTTCAGCAGCTGAGAGCTTACTTTATGTGCTGTCAGTAGCAGAATCAGAGTTTACAGGGAAAGAGGGAAGAAAGATGGTGGGGGGTGGAGAAAAGGAGGGAGGAGTGGGGAGGGAAGGAGACAGGGAGGAGCGAAGCAGGGAGGAAGTGAGTGAGAGAAAAATGTAACTTTGGGCAGGCAGCAAGTAATATCAGAATTTGTATCATGTCAGCGTACTTACGATGAGACCGAATGTAGTGTTTACTTCCTCCCACTTTTGCTAGATTGATTCATTCTGATGCCAGCAATAATGGGTCACACATGGAAAAACAACTATTGGCCTGGCTTTTCACTTCCAGCAGGTGATTACCAATCTGTCCAAGAATTTCCCTGATACGGGGTCAAGTTCACAGTCATGAAGGTTTGAGAAGACTGCTCATCAGAAAAGTGAAGAAATGACGGGAAGCAGGATTTTTTAGCCCAGCATTCCCTGCAAATAAAATAGTTGATCCAAAACCTTTCACAGAAAGGGCCAGTGGTAAGAAAGCCTGAACTTGTGACGTTCACGACGTAGTTGAAGAGAAGAATCACACATGGTTGTTAGAGAGTGTCTACACATTGCAAAACACCCGTGAAGAGAGGAGGAGGATGGTTCCCACGTCTATGACGGTGGGACGGAAAAATAAGATGCTGGCCTGCGACTTCCGGGTAACTCAGGAGAGACAAAAGCTTCTTATTTCTGGTTTCCAGGCAGGGTTTGGTTGGTGCCCATGGAAGAGGAGGCTGCGAGGGCTGTCGCTGCTGAAGAAAAGAGGTGTTTTCTTTTGCATACGAGGTGTTTGGTGCATTGTTCCTTGACTGATCTGAATTTGTCTGACTCCATCCTTTGACAGATCTCATCTCGTTTTATTCTCTGCTCAAGGAGGCGCTGAGTTTGCTGGCTGCTGACCGAGGCTTCCTTTGTTAGGGTGCCCATTTTTCTTTTGCCTTTGAGGCTGTTTTGTTCTCTCTTCAAGTTTGTTTTTGTTTTATTTTAGAAGAGCTGTCATCCAAGAGAAGAAATGGACTTCATTACTCTTTTAACTTTCACTCTGAACCTTTCGGATTTCTTGTTAGATTCTTTCTGGTCAATTTCTGAACACCCCAAAGTGTGAAAAATTATGACAAACATAAGGGAGAAACAGAGGAAAAGCTTTCTTTTTTTTTTTTTTTCCCGAGCTAGAACAAGGCAGAAAATTTCATCTCTGATAGAATCTGACCAGAGGGCTCTATTCACACAAGCTTCTTTATTAAACTAGCTACACAGCATCGGCAGAATTCCGAAGGTTTTCAGAGCCTAATTGGTGTTACTGAGTGGGTGGAGCTCTCGCCCACTTGCTGCTTCTAAGGCCCATCAGCCTCTGAATCCCAGTTTGCCACATACTGGTCCTGACAAAGGAAAATGGATCATGTCCATAGCAATCCCTATTCCATAAACGTTGACTAAAAGCAGGGCTGACCCCTACTCACTTTGCGACCCATGCCTTGTACCCAATAGATGAGCAGTAATTATCTCTGGATGAATGTCAGGGTGCCAGGAAGACAGGTTCTTTTGCTGTAAACGTTTTTCCACATTTTCAATTTGTGCCTGAAAGAATAATCCCTTTGCAGCGTAGAAAGCATAGACTTAATTTGGATATAATATGCTGGGTTTTGGGGGAAGACTTCTCCAAGAAGGTGACACTGGAGTAGAACGTGAGGTATGGGAGCTGGTCCTGCAGCGTCTGGAGAAGGGGAAACAAGGGCAGAGGCTTTGAAGCAAAAGTGTGCTTTGCTGTCCAGAACCGAATGAGCAAGAGAGCAGAGAGGTAAGGGCGGGCGTGGGAGCCGGAGGATGGAGATCCTTGCCGGCCATTATTAGGACTCTGAATTTTCTTCTGAGTTAAATGGAGCAGAACAGCATGATCTGGCTTTCATTTTAAGTGGATCATTTGGGCTGTTGTACTGAGAATAAACACTAAGGGGGCAAGGATGAGAGCAATGAGTTTGGAAGCCTAATGGAAGAATCCAAGTGAGAAAAGGTAGTGACTTGGACCAGGTAGTGATAGGAGGGTGAGAAGATTTTAGAAGTAGATTCAGTAGGATTTGCTGCTGGAATGAATGTGAAATGTGAGCAAGAGGACGACCCCAACTGGAAGACGAGGGTTGCCATTTGGTGAGATAAGAAAGCTTACAGGGAAGGTGAGGTGATCCGGAGCTTGGTTTGGGGCATTTAAGGTTAGGATACCTCTTAATCATCAAGATTAAGAGAGGTGTTAAGAAGGCAGCTGGATGTCTGAATCTGGAGTTCAGAGGAGAGATCTGGGCTGGAGACGTAAGTTTGGGAGCCAGGACAGGATGAGACCGCCTGGTAAAGCCAGAGAAGGAAAAGGGATTGAGGTCTGATGCTCCAGGGACCAGAGGATGATAGGAGCCAGCAAAGGAGGCTAAAAAAGGAAGGAGTGATCAAGTGTCAGGAGGTCAAGGAAAATGAACAGTTGGATTTGACAAAATGAAAAAAGCAGTTTCGGCAGAGTAGGCTCAGGTGAGGACAGGAGAGGGGGAAGCAGAGACCATATAAATACTTCTTGGGGGGATTTGCTTCTTAAAGAACAGGAATTGGAGCAGGAGCTCGGGGAGAATGTTGGGTCAAGGAAAGGGGCTTGTTTGCTTTTAATGGAAGATGTTTCAGTACTTACAGGGAATGTTCCAGTAAAGAAGGGAGAACAGATGGTGAAGGAGAGAGAATTTATTGTAAATTACTGGGTTGCTACCAACTGAGCAAAAAAGAAGTCAACCTTTAGGAGAAAGACTTTGGATATAGGTAATATGCTTTTTAGTTTGTTACTAGATTTGAATGCAAATGTGTGGTATTTTCTGAACTGTATTCGTGGTAACCTGAGATACATAATGGTAACAATAGCAATATGTGTGTTGCATTTTAAGAAAAACATTTCCAGAATCAGGAGAGAGGTCTGAACTCATGATAAAATTGTGTACCTCTAAAAGTGTGCTAACTTCATCACCAAAGAAATAAACATTAAATTATTGATATCTCAGTTCTAAGATCGCTATACCTTAACCCCCATTTATTTGGATTTCATGGTAATTCAAGTTCAGATCAACTAAATTAAGCTTCACAATGTATGAGGAAAAGGAACTGAGAGAAAATTAATAAGCAAATGAAATTGCAAAGGGTGTTTACCATCCTTTTACAGAATTGTTTCCAGGCTCGTACAAGCAGCTCTTTAGCATATAGGTGTGCCTCTCTCTTCAACAAAGTCAGCGGTGCTTTTTCAGCCTTTATCAGGAAAAACGAGACCATCTCTAACAAGAAGTCTGCAAGGTTAATCTCTGGTGCATTTTGCCAGAAGTGTGTTGTCAGTGATGTAGTTTACTGAAGGCACAAGTGGCAACAACAAAGTAGATCAACTAAACGTGATAACGAAGAGCAGTAATTAATGTTCCTATGGTGCTTGACCATTTGCCAAGAAATATTGAACACATTCTGTGATTCCATTCACTCAGTCAATACGTTTGATGGCTTCTGTATTCCAGGTCCTAGAAACAGAGATGTGAAAAAGTTCCCTCTCGCGTGAAGCTTAGCACGAGCCACACGACAACCTGATGAAATAAGCAGGCCAAGTGCTATTATTATTCTTCTTCTTTACACATGAGGACATTCTAAAGTTTAATTAAAACTTAGATTTAAATCACTTCTGTTCTAGGAATTGGGTCCCCAGATGAAGTTTCCTCACTGCTATTTTCTTTCTAAAAGCTTTTGAACACTCTGTACTTCAATGCATGTTGTACCCTGAAGTATTATCTTCATAAATGTAATGAAATTCTGCAGGGGAAACTCTTTTGCATTTAAAAAATTCATTCCAACACTCAGCCTGGTAACCATGTGTCTAGAAGAAGAGCCATTTCATGTTATGAAGACACCAATTACAGCTGGTCTACCTTAAGCTACTGCTCTTACGCGCCTGGTAAAGTCTTTGCTACCGTCAGAATTACTGTGATGTCTGGCATGTATCAGCTTTTTAAAAAACAATCTCCATAACTAAAATACAATTAACTGCCTTTATTTCAAACTCTGTTTTTTGAATCTGACTTTTTACCATTTGCACTGAGGCACATAGTTATTGGAAATGAGAGAGGATTTCCTTTATCAAGTTTGAACATACCTTATAAGTGAAAAATAGTTATTGTAACACCTTTAAAAGGTATATAAGCCACATGGGAACTCTCTCCAGTGTATATGACTAGAGGTGGGTTTTATTTCTTCACTGAGAAAATCTTATATGGATTTTTAAAAATGAAAATAATTATGGCACAAGACCCTCCCTTCCCTCCTTAACTCTCTGGTAACTTCTGTGACTGTTGGAAGATATATTCATGTAACAGGATGCTAAGGAGGAACTTGCCTGTAGGTACTAAGTATTGCACGTTCTAAAGAGAGAGCTGCTGATAAGGGAGCCAGACACCCTACTTGGAATTTACCAACAGGTGGCGAACCCTGCCCTGCACAGTCAGCCTCCTGTCCACAGAGTCAGAAGATTGGTGCTGGGGGCGGGCCAGGGGGGCAGAGAATTGTCTGAGCCACTGTGGAAAGAACCGAGGCTTCTCCTCCCTTCCCATGGGAAGGGGAGAGAGCTCATCCCCGTGCAACCCAAGCCTAAGGAGAAGGTCTCCAAGAGGAATGCTCACCCGAAGTGAGGGAACCAACCAGAAGGGGAAACTGGTATCTCTCTCCCTAGGTGAACTTCTGGGAGCAGATGCACATAAACCAACCTGAACTGAGGAAGAGAGAACTGGAGGGAGATGTCCTGGCAGAGAGGAGGACTGGTCACAGAGCAGAGTGCTCTGCATGGCAAGGATGTATATATGTGCTGTGGATGAGCGGTCAGGAGGCGGGGCTTGTGCACGCTCCCCTGCACCCCACCCAAGGGGCGTGCACGTGTCCTACCTAGGAAGGCTGGATGGGGTTGGGGAAAGTCAGGCTAGAGCCAGATTTCTCACATCAGGGACTGTGCAGTAGGGACATCCCTCCCCAGCAAAGACCTCCAGAGAACCTCCACAGCTACGGTAGAACCCAGGGCGGGGCAGCTCCTATAAGAAGGATCAGAGACCGAGTTAGTGTTACCCTGAGAAGCAGTGACAACCAGCAGGGAGAATTCAGCCACTGCCAAGTAAGAGAGAGGCCCTTGTCCTTCTCCTGTATCCTCCGGCCCAACTAAGTGCATGAAGGAGGTTGAGCTTGGCGTGGGGGACATCCAAGGAGGACCATGCCACCCTACCTCGGGTTTCTTTAAGCCTCAGGACTGGCGTGTGGTGGGGAAGGGCAAAGTTTGAATCATAAATGGTATTGGAGTTTTATAAAAAAGTGAATTCTTCATAACTCAAAGTGACCAGGAGGTCATGCAGGCTGCCCAGAATGTCAATTGGCCTGTTGCCCACCAGGGAGGAGGGACTGGGCATGACCCATTTGGGAGGAGTTGACTGGAAAACAAAACTTTTAAGGTATTTAAACCCCTGTGGAGTTGAGACTGTTCCATGAACTGGCTCCATTTATATATATTTGTTTCAGGATTAGTAAACAGCCTCCATATAACTGAATATTCTCTCCGTCTTCTGGTGAGGTCAGTACTGGGCTGGCATTCCTCCCTAGCCATCCTGGCAGGCTGACACGTTGTGACACTTCCCTGTGTGACCACAGCAAGCCACTTAACCTCTCTGAATGTCCTTCTCTTCATCTGGCAGATGACAGGTGATCCCTGGGTTACTTCTAGCACTAAAAGTCTGAAAGTTGTAGAAGATGTAATTTCTGTAAAAGAACTATCTCAGAACTGTGGGTGACAGTGCTTTAAGGGTATCCTAGAAGTATGTTTGGTGCCGGTTAAGATGGTAATCCTGCTGAAGCATGGAATTAATATATTTAAATCAGACGACACCTATTGGAGACGAGGCTGGGGGTTTAATGGCCCCAAGACTTAACTTGCTAGAGATTTAATTTTTGCAGAGAAGGAAGGGGAAGATGCCCCTGTGGAGAAAATAGCATGAAGTTTAGAGCAGAAGCTGAGAATAGCAGAGCTGGTTTAAGTGGGAGGTGGTTGGAGGTGCCTTTTGGTCAGACCCCAGGTATCTTACTTTCTTAACAGAATGCCAATTACCTGACAGTCTGTCCCCAGCAAGCCATCCAGGTGACAGAAGGGATGGAAAGCAAAGATGTAGGTGTGTGTGGAGCTGCCTTTGGAACTGGAGAGAGAGATGTTAAGTTTCTGGTGAGCGTTTCTGGGAGGGTGGAGGTGGGGGAAGCATTTAGCCAGGGATAAGCTTTCTTTTCCACAGCGCATTTGCTGATGATATTGTTCTTTGCTGGGTTTCTAAACTGTGTTGTGGTTACGTTCTTATCTCCTTCCTGCGCTGGTCTTTGTGCGCTCTGCTTGTGAATTCTGGGGATGTTCGCAGTGCTTGGCTGAATAAGTTCAGGCGTTCTGCCATTTTCTGTGATTCAGTTTCATGGTGTCTTTTAGATGATGGAATTCAGGAAAAGAACTCTGTAAAGGTCAAGCCAGGAGTCTCGTTGGTTTATCTGGTGATCTGTGCTGTAACTCCTGGGAGGGTGTTGGTTCATTTGGCGTTTGGTTCTAAGCAAACGTTACTGCCTTTTAATAATTGTTGGTTGTTCGATTGTTAATGGTGTGGTAGAGAATCCGAATCATGGAGCAGATTCATTAGGCTCACAGACACCAAATGGTGTTCCCCAAAGTTTCTGGTTGAGGGACGGAGCTGAGCTTCCCGACCCCAGCCCCTCCCTGCTGTGCCTCCTTGGGGCCCCTCCACCACCACACATTCCCTCTGCTGGGCAGCAAACTGACACTTCTCCCTTGTTAATCACAGAGCTTTGCTCTTGAGAGCTCTGGAGGGGAAAAATCTCTCTAGGTTTATCAACTTGAGCAATGACTAAGTTAGGAAAGTTATTTTATTGCATTGTTTGCTCTCGGTCATTTGAAGATAAGAAAATTAAAATGTTTGACCTGTGTTAAAGATTTTTTTCCCATCCTTCTTGAACTTCATAAAAATATTTATCCTCTGAAACGAATGACATGAAGAGGGAAGGTATTTCCGTTCTCTTCGGCAAATGTAAAACACAGTTTGCTTCTTCCAAGATGTGAATGGATTGGTAATTTCCCTTGACATAATACTAATGCATAAATGGTCTTTTTTTTTTCCAGCCAACCCAAAAGTGTTTTTAGGCAAAAGAATGACTTGAAAGTCAATTATTAAACCTCGGGCACCCTAAAAGGTTTTTTGGTGTTTTGAGTTGTTGTTTAAGAAATATGATTCTTTGCTTTTTATTATTTTCCTCCTTCCCTTCTTTGATGCTACCTTGGTAGCTGCCGTGTTTTAAATATTGACAAGATGAGATAGTTTTCTGTTTATATCAGCAGTCGTCTGTCTGTGAGATATGGACGAATCAGAACGCTGGATTTCCTTTCTCAGCCATCCATCAGGTTCATAATGTAAGGTTACAAATGGTTATTTTTCTCTTCCTGAACTTGAGCTGTGTCGTGTGTTGCAAAGTGTCGTCAGTAGCTATAGGGACCATGTCCTGGCAATGCAGAAAATTTGTGATGTCTAACAACTCCTGAGATTTCTTTTGTCTCTTATACTTCATTCACTGTGCCTTGTGACTAGTTAACGTGCAAACATTGTCCTAAAATAAGAAACATACTTGGTTTTGAAGTCTACAGTTAAAATCTGTCCCATGTGAGTTTGGCTTTCATCCCAGGTGTCTGCGTTAACTTGCTTTTACAGGAAAAAGGAAAAGGGTAAATTGATATATATATATACCCATGTATATATCAGTGTTATTCTTCCCCATTTTGTATTTCCCATGTCCATGGGCTATTCAGTCCTTTGTGCCTAACACTTCTCAAAGGCTCATGCACTTTACTTGTGAGAAATATTTGAGTATGATTTGCATGATATTATATATAAGTTTTATGCAAATATGGGAGGAGTATAGCCAGGAGAGGCACCATTACAGCTACAAAGTGGTTCTCAGCCTTTTTCTTTTTTTCCACTTGACAGTACTGAACTGATCTTTGGAATGTGTGTGAAATCATGACCTGTTTTACTCCGAGCTGCTTAATATTCAAATATTCACAGTTCACTTTTGCATACTTTTTAAAAATTCATTTTTGTTTGGAAAGTTAACATTTTAATGTCTGGGGTTTTTTTCCATTTTGTATTTTAAAATCCAATTCTATTTTCACACTCCGTTAAATTTCTCTTATTGGATAGCCTGCTGTCTAAGAGGTTGAGACATTTGGTTGAGAATCACTAAGCAGAGCTCTTGGGGTGGCATGCAAAGGGCCTCTTTTGAGGTGCCATGTCAGGCACACCCCTCCTCCTGTGCATGGGAATTTCTGGCACTTGGGGACCACAGTGTCTATACATTGCCTGGTACTGATGCTCCAGTGACCCAGCAGTTCCTCCTGAACACGTAAATTCTAACCAGTGCTTTTTCGTGTTCAGAAGTGGCCATCTCTGCTCTTTATCATCAAAAGGAACAAATTCAAGATAACCAGCTGCATTTGACCAAACCAGCATTCTTTATTCTTGAAGATGTTTTAAAAGAACTGAAGCAGCATCTTGCTTTCATGTGTGTGTGAATGTTTGTAGGAGACCTTTCCTTACATTCACATCCAAATACATGTGTACATATTTATAAATATAGAGCTATATGTAGCCTTCTTCAAAGCTGTAGAGATAATGGAAAGTAAATGTAATTACATATATCATACATGTTTGGGTAGCCCATCTCTGTTATATGTCAGAATTATTGAAAGTGAAACCTGAAAATAACAGTCGTCATTTAAAATCATTTTAGTTTTTCATTAAGTGTTCTCAGTAGAGAATAATGTTTGTTAATATTCAGATCTAAATTTACAAGCAGGTAGGTGGGAGCAGTTCCTAGTAGAAAAGATTTAAAAGCTTCTATTAAAAAAATCAATTAAATCCTAATTTTAAAAATTCTTTAAAGAATAATACAAGGCCTGGAAAATACCATATCTTCCTGTTCATGTTAGGAAACTAAGTCATAATCATAGCTTTTAATTATCTGCTGACGTCCTTACAAAACTGTTTTCTCAGGAAGTAAGTAAGAATATAGATGATGTTTCCCCTTTGTATTCTCAGAACATATAGAATATGTGATATCTTCAGTTTCCATTTTTGGGGGTAGAGAGCTATATGATGTGATGTTTTAGAATTATATGTCTGGTGCACATGAACTAAAACCTTGCAGTTTTACCACCCTTTGAAATAATGAAAAGATTAAAAGCTACATTTTGGAATCCACCATCCAATAAAAAGCTCTGAAATTTTGCAAATTTTTTTCTGTGTTATAACTAAATTCAGTTAGCAGTTTTATACTTTCAGCTGGTGGTATGAGACATTTAATTTAATTACATTATATTGGGTACGGCCCAATTATAATCCTTCAAACTCAGCAGGCTATGAATTTCTAGTTGGCAGTTGGCAAATACCTGTTAAGCAGAATCAATTCTCCGTTTAAAACTTTAATCTCAAATTATGTTTTTCTTTCGTATTGGAAGGTTAATTTTTATTTGAGTTTGAAGGGGTAGTTAATAATGTACATTTTCCTCTGTTTAACTGATATATATTAAAGGAAATAAATACATACGTATATGCCAAGTAAACAAGGTTTTAATCCACGGCCAAATTCTTGGACTGTTAAGAGCATTCAATACGTGAACCTAAAGAAAAGGTTTTTCTCTAAGTATTTTAAGCTTTAAAGAAATATCCTGAAGATATTTAGTAAGAGGGCCTTGGATCATTTTAAGTTCTCTTCTGCAATTTCTTAAGCCTTTTAAAAAGCACTGCCAGTCACTAATAATTTACAGTATGACAGGCTTTTACCCCAGGCTTTTTCGATTTTATTTTGTTATTCTAACTAAATAGTATTGCTTCATTGTAACCCATGTTTAGATCTACTTTTCAGTAAAGATAAGACTTGATTATAAACCATTATTTCAGGCAAAAGACTTCTTAAGTCTGTTTGATTTTTATTTAATATTTAACAAGCATTTTTAACTGGGAAAGTATTAATGTTTTAAACTTACCTGAAGAAATACAGATATTATCTAGATATGAATGTACTATTTAACAAGAGCTAACACTGGGCTTCAAAACTGAAATTATTTTATATGCGAGGCAAAACCCCTTCTTTGCTTTTTGGTCTCTACAGCTCCTCCATATTATCACTGCTCTACCTCTTTCCTCCATAGCTCATTCCTGCTGTAATTCAGCCTCCAAAAGCATGGAGACCTAAGGCACCCTTGTTCTCCGAGCACTTTTGTTTTTACTGTCCGTCAACCAGGTGAAGCTGGATCCCACCCCAGGGATCAAGGCCACATCTGCCCTTTACAATAGAGTAATGAGGAGTCCATCCATTCCCACTGAATTGATTCCAAAGAGAAAAATCAACACGTAGAAGCAGAGTCTTCTAAATATTCTTAGATCTAAGGTTAAAAAAAATCAGTTGATGAATTTCCAGGAAGAAAGGAAAATTATTTCCTTATAAACTCAATTTTAAGAACACTTTTCCCTCTGTTTGAAAACGAATTTCTGGAAATAGCACTAAGTATGACAAAATTCAGTTTCTATTTCCAGAAAGGTAGATTCAGTCCCTGTAGGGAATTTTTAAAATATTTGGACTGGAGCAAAGTTTTCTGGGCCTCAGAGAAAATGAAGTAAGGATTCTGTTTCTCTTCCCTATAATTATCTGCCCCCATTGCACGTAGGGAAAGTGTGTCAGATCGCTCTGGACTCAAAGCAGTGGTTTGTGATTTCTGGACAAAGTGGAGTCATAGGAGAGCAGATGATGGCGCTGCCTAAACAGATTAAACGGAAGCACCACTAATTTCTTCAAGTGGTTATCAAATAAGAGATGGAAATGATCTCCAGACCGAGGTGCTGTGTGCTGGGGCTTGTAATTCCCAAAATGGCTGCTGCGACTTCTGTGGATGATGTAAATATTTGCATCGGCATTCTGCTTTCAGTATATGTGGAACTCACACTGAAATTCAATTATAAAAGTGCCTGAGTTAATTCAGCAATTAGGGAATGAGTTTGCATATGATTTGCATGCTTAATGTACGAACACCTCAAATTGTCCCCATAACCCCAGCTTCACCCACCCATCCCCACCCCTACCCCCCAACCCTTGCCCCACAACCCATGGTACCCCCAGCTCCTGCCATGTCTGTTCAGGCTTTTCTGAAAACTGCCCATTGAGCTTGGCCAAGGTGAACCTCAGCTAAATGATGACAGGGCTGACGTGAAGATTGGATGCTTGCTTTGGGTTGTCACATCAGCGGACACTGGGTCGAAGGATCTTTTGAGGTCAACCAGCTCCTTTTGTATCATTCCACAAAGTTGTGTGCCAACTTCTGTTGTTCCGTTAACAGTGTTACCTGTGACTTAAATGTACAACACCTGTTTGCTATGTTGTTGCTTTATCAAGGGAGGGGGGAGAACAGGGGAAAAGGTTAATGGGGGGAGATTAGAGGATGATTTGCTAGATGTGAGGAGAGCTTTTAGTTAAGAACTCACAGCTGCATGTTTCCGGAGTTTTACCTTATTTAAAGGTTATTACACTCAGCTTCAAAATAATATTGAAATTCGCATATTCTGCATTTTTAATTTTATACTAGTTTTTTTAAGACCAAATCACAGCCAGTTGAAATAAAGACTGGAGAGATAATAAAGATCCAAACATTTGAGAGAGAAGGAAAAGAAAAGATCAAAATAGGAAGTCAGAGGAAAACTTACTCCTAATTAATTAATTGCAATCAGTTATTGCTTTCACGAAATAACAGTTTGTATAAACATGAAGAAAAAACTCAAGAATGAGTCAGGGATGGGTCATAAAACATAGGATTTCTGTTTAAAAATGCCAAAGTAAGTATTCCAGGTAAAGCCTTAACAATATCAACAGACGGGAGATGGGAGAACGGAGCCCTGTGAGAGTAAATCAGCAACTAGAACAAAACTAACACACAGAGTAGCTCAGGGCAGAGCGTAAGAGACGAGCAGAGGGGTTCTGACTGGTCACACACTCTGGTGAGAAGCCAAGGAGATACTACGAGGCTCACTTTGCTCTTCCCGTGGTTGGGAGTCACCCATCTTAAGGAGAAAAGCTACAGGCTCTCTGCTTCATGAAAAGGCTTGTGCTTTCCTCTGCCTCTATGACAAGGCCTTTGCATTCCTAAGGGGCTCTAGAATTCTTTTGTTTTTTAAAGCCAGTTAGAAATTTCCAGACGGCAGAGCCTATGCCTAACCCTTTCCAGTAATGACAGCCACCTCATATTCCTCCTAATGTAAGTCCAAACTGCACAGAAGAAAAGCGGAATGGTAGTCGTCTTCCCCAAAGCACACACCCTGTTTAAACTATTCCTGGAGACTTGGGGCTCTTAACCTTTTGAACTTTCTAGAGCATTTCAAAGAATTTAATGAAAGTTATGGACTTTTTTCTCCCAAAACATACACCTACATCCAAAATTTGGCATTCTTATCCCAGACTTCTTGAAAATCCTCCTTAAGAAATCCTAGTGCCAACCCGTTTGCCAGTACTTCTGTGGAACTTTGTCTCTAGCCAAGGTTTTATTTGGTTTTGGAGCTCATGAGACCTCTTTATACTCTTCCAGCTCCTGAGAAAGGTAATTTCTCATAATTCTGTAAGACCAACCAAATCCAAGTTAGAGGAGAGTGGCTTTGGAAATCTGCCTGTTGTCTAGATTGAGTTATGTCCAACAAAGAACCAAATCTTGAACAATCAGACTCTTTACGAGGGAAAGGAGTGAGAAATCTCCCAACACAGGCCTTTGACTTTATAGATGCTCATACTAAACCATTACAGTAACAAAACATATCGAGGTTAACCTCATGGAAAATGATAATTAAAATGATAGAATGTCCTTCTGTCTTAGGTCTGTCTTTGTGGACATTTATGTACTATATGATATACCAGCATATGGGAATGTGCTTGTATTTGTGATTAGGATCCTCAAGTACATGCATGTGCATGTATGACCAAACCTGGTATTTAAATATTTATTCTTCATTCATGCTTTAGGTTTTCTGAGGGAGCTGGCTGAGTATATCCAAGACAACCACAGTAGTATTGTATTGATACAAATGAATTCAGAGGAGGGAAACTAGGTATCTTCCATTAGTATATTTTTCTTCTAAAATTCTGTTTAGTGTCACACCTACTGTATCTTTTCTCCAGAGATACAAAATTATTCAGAGTACATGGTACATGTCCTAACTGGGAACTGAAATCGATGGAACTGTGTATTCTGAATGCAAAAGCAGTTCAAACTAAAAATTTCAGTCAAGTTTAAAAACAGAAAAGTCTTTCAAAGATTGTATGTTCTTTTCTGTTGGAACAGAAAATTAGTAAATCATTTATGAATATATTCATGTTTTATTTTAAAATTACTTATCTTAGGGTGTCATTCGAAAAATAGAATAGGTCAACTTCTTTCATACCTCAAAAATTAACTCAGCTTTGGGAAATATGATGCTAAGACATATAAAACCATAACAAACATATAATATACATTTGCACATTTACAGCACACAGGTATAAGATGAACTCAGGCCAGCTATAGGGAATGAACTTGGCCTACCGCTCATGTTACCTCTAGAATAAATGTGATTTTCAGACAGGAGACTGGGGAGAACCTTCCATTACCTTGCGACCTCCAAATGAAGCCACAGCCTCAACTCCAGTGCAGTACTGGCAACACCACCCGGAAAAGCTCATCTTCCAGTCGTGTGATTACAAAGCTTTTGTAAGTTACCCAGAATTCAGTACTTGGGTACCAGCAGGGATAGAGGGTACATTTCTAACCTGTTTACTTTTATATTGAAGGTATCCCCAAATGTCCATCACTGAAATTCCTAAAATGTTTTCCCCTTCTCTTTTTTCTTAAAGTAGCCTTCTCACCACAGAGAAAGTCCAAATAAATAGAGCTTTATAACCCTTTTAATCTTGTAAGCTTAAGGTCTGTTTTGTCTTCTTATATAGTTGTATATTTTAAATTAAATGTGATAAACTGCTATCTTAAAATGGAAATGAGTATAAATATAGCACATATAGACATTTCCACTTACAAATCTCAAAACATTGGGTCTACTGCTCTATATAAATACCAGATTCTTTTCATTTGTCATCATTTGGATTATATTACAGTACTGGGCTTTTTTTTTTTTTTTTTTTGAAATAGGAGGGAGAATCAGGCTTAGCTGAGAATTGTGAATGATATGAACAGGTAGATGTTCAAAAGATACCATTGGTTTGGGGGCAGGTGGTTGTCGTGACTACAGCAGGGAAAGTGGCTGAACCCAGGACAGAGCATTGAAACTGTCTCTCTTTAAAATAAATGTCTCAATTAGGACAAAGTTTCCTGATACCTTAAAAGATAAGGATTTCACCACGATCATTTTCCTTAATTTGATGAAGATGTGGATGTTTTGATTATCTCACAGCAGTTTAGGCTTTTTTTTCATTTTGTGCTCTCTGCACCTCTTTAACTGCTTATATCTTGAAGCATTGGACTCATTTCAATAGTGATCTTCCCAGAACCGGGGGGTTGAAATGCCTCCCTCCTCCAAGGCTCAAATGCCAAATCCCTGAGCAGGGCTTTCTTGGAAGGCTTTGACCAAACCCTCTGCTACTGTGCCCTTGCACAACCTCTTCAAGTCAGGGACCTCCCGGGTCGGTAGGACTGATTCCCAACCCAGTTTTTGCAGAGTGCCAGGGTCTCCTCAGTCATGTCAGGAAAATAATTATTTTAATGCACTCTTTTAAAAAAGACATATAGAGCTCTTTCTATTTTTTGAAGGGAATTAAAGAAAAATGATAAATGGAAAGAGCCCCGTTGAAGCTTCAAAAGGTTGAAGGGGAGTCAACTGATAGGCAAAATAGACATTTTGCTAAAAACTATTTCCCCCCCCCCCAGCCAGAATTTGAAGCATGCGTGACGATTTGTACCAAGGCAGTATTGGAGCCGATCACCTAACAGCAAAGTGGTTGGTCATTCCTGAGAGGAGACATTCTCATCCTTCTCCTGCCCCATTCAGCCCCTCCAGTGTCAGTTTGCACCAAAGACTCAGCTCTCTGGGCTGTGGAACAACTGTGAATGACATTCCCCCTCCCCGCACGCTCCCAGCCTGTTCTCAAGTGGATCAACCACAGGGCACACAGCTGTGAATGAAAAAGGTCCAAAACTGCATCTCTGCCTCAGAACAGCCTAACGTTAATTACCTATGCAGCCAACTAAGTCCAAGTGGGGTGCATGTTGCTTAGCTTCTCAGCTGTCTCATACAACCCTGTAATTACATAGATAGTGATGTGATTTATTTTTGCAGACATAGCTGCCTCAAAAAACAAGGGAAAACATTTTTAGATGCCCCCGTTTTGCAGTTAAATATGATCTGAAAGATGGCGTCTTTAGAAACTGCTACAGTTTTATTATAAAGAGCAATTTACAGCTTTCAGAACTGTGCTTAATTCTGCTGCATTCTCTCTATACGTGCATTTATTTGTTAGAATTAGTTACCGTTAGTTTTTAAAAGTTATGCAGCAGCCTACAGCCAGCACACCTGGCCAGTAGTACTTCTACAGTCTGCTTTCAAATTGCTACTCAGATTTATATTCTGTTTTTCATAAATCGTTAAATTTTTTTTGTATTTCAGTATTTAGGTTCTATGCTGATAAAAGAGCTCAGGGGGACAGAATCAACCCAAGATGCTTGTGCAAAAATGCGGGTAAGTTTGCCAAACCATTTTATTTCTAGTCACTGAAATATACTAAATACTGGCTGTGGATACAGATTGCCACTTTTCAAATTACTATTTTCTTCATCTGTTGGTCTGCTGAATCACATTGGTGTTATATAAAAAGGTGTTTGGGTTTTGTTCATGTTTTTATATTTGAGCTTATGTCACTGTAGTTTGAGCTGATGTCTATTTAATTCAGTTACTCTTATTTTTAAAGATTTAAAGTAATTTTATATACATTGATCATTCTCCAGATTAGGAGAAAAATGACCTTTAGTTTACTACAAGAAAACGTTTTAAGCACCCACTTGACAGTCTGAGAATATTTATTGAAAAGACTGCCAACTAACTAAAAATTAACAAATGGAGAATATTGAGAGCATATTATAAAAAGCTCATTTTCCTTATGAGCCTTCTTAATTACTCATTTTTTAATGTAAGAAAAACATTCAACTCTGAGCTGAATCATATAAGGACACAATGTTGACAGAAATGGCAATTCCAAATGCCTGTGTTTGGTGGCTGCTGGGTTCTGAGGAGTCTGTATCACCCAAACCGATTCTCACTCACACTGCAGATCCATGTGACCTTTTTCTTTCATGTGTCCCTATTCTTCTTCCTCCATAGCACATGTGTGGAGGATATGGTGATATCTGACTAATGATACAAATTAAGAATATCGGACTTAGTCCATATAGCAACTAATCAGGGTCAAATTGAAGATCATTAGCAAGTGAACCCTAACTTTTGTCATTTATTTTATATGAGCAGCTTTTGATGGGAAATACTTAAAAGCATATAATTTAACAGTTACAAAGGTAAACATGTAATGTCCATTGCTCATGAAAAGCTCAATACATGTGAATCTTCATGAATTTGACACCTCAGTATGTAATCGTCATTTTAATATTTTGATCATTTCAGTAGCAGAAAAACTGAAACAGTTATCCTTCTATTTGATGTAGTTATACTTAAATTGTCAGGACCAGTGAATCTTTATCCCAGGTACTGTTTAGATGAAAAACACTGTGACGCGTGCAGCAACCCAAGTTCTAGTTCTGTTGCTGCTTACTTGCCTTAGGAGTCAGTTTTTAGTCATAATAATAATAACTGGTAGCATTTACTGAGTAGTTACAGTGTGCCGGTCTTCTGTGCTGGATACTTTGAGTGTTCAGCTCATCCAGTCTTTACTACAAAGCTATAAAGATTAGTACAATTGTTGATCCCATTTTGCAGATGGAGAAACTGAGCTTTAGAGAGCTTAAATAACTTTCTCAAGGTCCAGCAGTGAATAACTTGCCAATCTGGGACTGGGTCTGTCTGACTCCGGATCCCAAGCTTTTAACTACTGTATGCATCTGCTTCTGCTGGGCCTCATTTTCTTAGGAAGTAAGGACATTGGACTGGATGCCCATTAGGGTTCTTCCTGGTTTTATTATTCCGGGAATCTTGTATACTAAATATCTATCTGATCTAAATTATGTCACCAGTGAACAATAAGAAATGGGAAAGGTTTTCAATCATCAAGCCTCATAATAATTTTAGAGCTATTTATGAAGATGTCTAAGAAAGTAACTTGGCATCTCTGACTTAATACATCTGAGTCCAGCCACTTCGATGTGGTAATGAGCACAAATAGCGCATAGAGCACATAGCACCATTTAAAATACACCAGATCTGTGATTTGAATTTCGGTCAATTTCTTAAACTTAAGTGGATCTGAAATTTCATTTGGATAGCAATAGCAAAACCATTTTAATAGTCTCAGTGGAGAATAATTTAGTTAAATACTTGTCTGTTGCTTAAAATGAAAAGGCCATCTATTTAGAAGCCAGTCTTCTGTTCTTTGGGGTGTTTATCCAGTTTGCTGCCCTTGGTGTTATTTTGGGTAGTTTGCATGAAGATAAGGACTTTATTGCTTCTTAGGATATCATAAACCCTTATTTCCCATCTTGATTAAACAAACATCAGTCTTTGATACAGTAGCTGAAGTTGCACTCACTGGGTTCACCAGAGCCTTTCAAAACCAGAAGCGCAGATTTGATCTGTTATGTGGAACTATTGAATTGTGAATTAGAGCTCTCACCGACTAAAAATGGTGTGGATCTCAGCTTGCAGTTAATGTTCAGTTTGAACGTCCAGTTGCTGTTTTCTGTCTTTTCAGCATGGTTGCATTTCAGCCAAAAGTCCCAGTGTAATCCAGTCTCCCCAGGGGAAATACTTGAGGGCACAGATGGTCTTAAAATTGATATACCGTAATGTCACTGGGCCAAAGTATGGTGCACTAAAACTTTACCTGGTTTCCTCTTTCAGTTCAATTGAAAAAAAAAAAAAGTTTTCAATTCAACAGTATGAATTTTAGCTGAAATTAAAATTTCTTTCCCAGTAAGAAGTAAATCAGTGTAGTTCCTTATTCTGAGAACTATTTCCTTAAATGTGTTTTGTTAACAAAGATGACTACAATTCGGTTCCTGTTGTCACTGAGTACGATTCAGTGGAGGAGGCCAACATGTTAACAGTAATTCTAGGAGTAGGAGAAGTATCACCGTAGAGGTGTCTTCATGTTGCCATCAGGTGTGGTCTCCTAAAATCAGTTTATTGGGATTAATAACAGTTAACACTTGAGAGCTGTGGCCCAGGCCCTGCACAAGTGAAATGTACATTAATTCATTTAATCATGAGATGAGTATTGCTATTGTCCCCACTTTCCATATGGGGAGACAAAGGCCAAGGAAGGTTAAGTAACTTGCCCAAGGTCACCCAGCCAGTGAGTAGTGGAACCAGGATTTGAACCCAGGCAGTCTGACTCCACCACCCATACTCGAATCCCCAGGCTGTACCACCTCTCACATGTGCCAGTGGAACGTTTATTGTCCTGAATTTTAAAATAGCTGAAAAGGTGGATCATTTATGTTGATAAAGAAAGAACTTTAGGAACCCTCAAAGAGTGTGTAAGATTAGTACCAACTAAATTAAACCATTTAGGTAACAAATATATGTAGTAATTTGGGCTACATTCCAATGTACTAACATAAATAAAAATTTCAGGAGTTTTTTTTGCATCTTTAGCAACTATAAATGTTTTTTTCCATAACACTTACTTTAACACGTTCAGTTTGCCCCAGCAGAAACCAAACACAGTTTTCCCTTCTCTGATAGTCATGATTGGTTATTTTCTGAGTTTATCTAAACCTGTTTATTCATCTCTAAGGTTCCATCAGTTCTGAAATAAAGATAATTCTACACTACTCTCCTGGTATTCTATTATACACCTATTATTTCAATTAAAAATACACCATAACTAACAGACATGTGTGAGATGATAGTAATTCATATCATTCTGCAATATGGAATCACTTCTCTCTTTGTTTGTTCAGGTTAACCAGTCTCTTTCCTCTTCAAACTGTCTTAAGATTTTTTAATTAATAGACTTAACTTTTAGAGAAGTTTTGGGTTCACAAGAAAATTGGGCATAAAGCAGAGAAAGGTCCCTCCATCACCACCACCCTCACAGTCTCGCCTATTACTAACATCTTGCATTAGTGCAGTACGTTTGTCACAATTATGAACCAATATTGATATATTATTATTAACTAAAGTCCATGGTTTACATTAGCATTCGTTCTTTGTGTCATACAGTGTTTTGGGTTCTGACAAGTGCATAATGTCATGTGTCCACCATTACGATACCGTACAGAATAGTTTCACAGCCTAAAAATCCCCTGTGCTCCACCTACTCTCCCCTTCTGTCTGCTGCTACCGTAACGCCTGACAACCCTGACCTTCTTGTTACATCCACAGTTTTGTCTTTTCCAGAATGTCATGTAGTTGGAATCATACAGTATGTAGCCTTTTCAGACTTGCTTCTTTCACTTAGAAGAATGCATTTAAGGTTCCTCTGTGTCTTTTGTGGCTTGATAGCTCACTTCTTTTAATCACTGAGTAATATTCCATTGTATGGATGCACCACAGTTTGTTTATCCATTCACCTATTGAAGGCCATCCTGGTTGTTTCCAAGTTTTGGCAGTTATGAATAGAGCCACTGTAAACACTTTTATGCAGGTTTTCATTGTAAGATTCCCCCCATCCCTGGAAGAATTATCTTCTGAATTGTGTTTAGTGAAAAAGAATCAATAGAAACTTGCAAGAAACCCTGATCATTTTGTAAGTAAAATTGCAGTTTTTGCCTTATCTTTTAGAGTTTTTTTTTTTTTTTAAATAAAAGCCTACGAGACTATCCATGTCTTGATACTGAGGCATACTTTTAGGAAGGATAATTTCTATGAATTATTTTGCACCTTAGTGGTACAACTGGGCTGCTTATTTCCTTTCCCATGATAGCTTTACAGACATGTCTATTTAAAATTAAAATTTTAAAACATATTAGTAATATGTCAGGAGTTGTGACAGATATCCGTTTAATCTGAACACATTCATTTCGTGCTGCCTTTGTGTTCCTGGTTGGGTTTTCCAGCTAGATTTGGGCTCAGAGCCAGAGTCTTCCTTTCTAAAAGGGTTCCTGAGAGGAATCCTAGCTCTACGGTCCTGAACACGATCCTCCCCTAACATATTCCCCACAGAACATGGAACCTTCCCTCTGTCACACCTCACATAACACTGTGTGATGTCTGGTCACACCTGCCCTGTGCCCCTTAGAAGGCAGGAACCGTGTGTGCTGTGTCCCCAGGGTCTGCTGATAATAGCTACCTTACGAAGTAGCTGTGATGGTTCCATAAAGTAATGCCTGGGAAGGGTCTAGCTCAGTAAAATCTTAAAACATGTGACCTCTTCCTCCAAACGTTGGAAAAACAAGTAAATTGATGGATAGATTTGCTTTGGATTATTTCATTTGTTTTTCCCCACCTCTGATGGGGTCCTTACCCTGGTTTTCTATGTATACAGTATGTATGAGAGTATTCAGAAACTTAGGGACCCTGCACTCTTCTTTCCAATTTTTAAAGGTCATTGCCTAAAGCAAGAAAAAAATGAAGGAACACTGTAGATACGATGTTATATGTAATTTTGCATTTCATATTTAGGGGAGGTAATTTGTTCCTAATTCTATTGGGAGTTGCTTCTTTTAACTAATGTGTCCACAGGACTGAACTTTACAAAGCAATAAATAGATTGCTTGGGCCTTTCAGTTCTCTTTGGCATGATTAGCTCCCACTTCAGGATTCTAAGAGGTACAGTGTTTCGTGAAATGAGGGATTTGTTCTGGCAACAGGAGGCCCTACGATTCCATTTTGCCTCCCTAGACTTACTCATACCCCATCCCCTAACCCTGAGTTTGGCCCCAGGGAATATTTATCACTAATATATAGCACTTCCCTCGTTAAATGTACCATCAGGAAACATCTGCTACTGGAAGAGGTAGGCCGTTCTATTCAATTTAATACTCTGAAATCTGACTTTCCCCTAATCCCATAGTTGACGGTTAGAAATGTTCACAGGTTTCACAGGTGTTTGCATTCAAGGACATTTCCCTAAAAAAAAGAAAGAAAACAAAAGAAAAAGAAATATCTGTTCTCAACTATAATAAGGTAGAAATCGGCCTTTCTGATGTAAGAAAGGAAATATTTTAAAATTATGTTTAAGTCAGGAATAAGCAAATCTTCCAGTGTACTTCGGTTTTGGAACCTCTATTTCCCAAAGGGCTTAGACAGTTTCACCATGGTTCAGACTTCTTGTTGAGTCTGTTCCCTTTAACTTTATATGATTTTTAAACTTTTAATCTGGAAACAATTCTAAAGTTGAATTTTAATATAGATTTCCAAATAATCATCTGTGCCTTGGTTGAAGTGTGAAGACCATCTTTTTTCTGTGTTTGCAAGGAAAGAAATTAATGGCAGAGAATGGATTGGAAAGCTTGAAAAAAGGTAGATTTCAGAATCAGGTGGAAATGTTAAATTAAGAGGCCTCTTTCCTTAGGAGAGGCTCAAAGTGAAGTCATGTTTAGTCCTTCTGTCCTCATACAAATCCCTTCTCTGAGGAGCTGTCATTTTCAGAAATAATTTCAGGGACTACTTCTTAGGAACCAGGCTGGGGAAAAAACCTAAAAACAACTGGTTTTTAAAAGTTTCTGTTGCCCAAGTTTCAGGGAAGAATCAAGTTTTATCTTTCACTCTCTCAAAAGTACTGCACGAGGCAGGTAAACACAGGTCTAAGCCCTTGAATGTGGTGTGTGTGTCTGTGTGTGTGTATTAAGATAGCAATACACACAACGAAACAGCTGCCCTTCTAACCCCTGTCACTGTGCTTTGCTCGTGTGTACTTTTTGCTTCGTGAGTATTGTATTTTCCTAGGAGTCTACCCAGTGGAACACCAAACGGTCCCAATCACCGTATCCCATATCATCTTCATATCCCAGTTCTCTTTACTTTTTATTTTTGTTTTTATTACTCTCGTTACTGGCTTTTCTCCCATGTAACACCCTCACTGCTCCACATCACTGAAAGATGTCATGCGCCTCTTCTGTCTTTAATTTCCACTTGTCTGAAGCCCTCTTTCTAAACATAGTGAGTCAGTTGTTTTGGGTTCAGATACATTGTTCTGCTGAACATTCCCTGTTGCAGCCACCATTTCACTGCAGTCCGAGTATGTTCCGCAGAGATTATTCAGTTACGCTGACAGATTTTGATTTTACTTCTGCCCTCCTTTGCCAGTGGGGTGCTGTGCTTTGAAAAGCTAAGCGAAAGCATTAATCCTCAGAATAATGGTAATAGCCCAAATCTATTGATGTTCACTACATGCTAGGCGCGGAATTATGTCATCTCACAACAGCTCCACAAAGGAGATGCTATATTAACATACCCATTTTACAGATGAAGTAACTAAGACAAAGGGAGGTTAAAATACCTAGCCACATAGTTTGAAAAGGGTGGAGCTAAGACAGAAATCCAAACATACCGTCCTGTGCTCTTACTGTAGTGAGTAGAGGAGGCCCTGGAGGAAGGAGCTTATCATTGGGTCCCTTCATAAATTCAGGATGACACCACACACACACACACACACACACACACACACACACACACACACACACGCTCTGAAGCTGTACTTAAATGTGATAGACTGAAAAAGTCCGTGTGTTTTTGCTCATGTTTACAGTTGACTTTTCTAACTTAAAAAATCTTAAATTTTTTAAACTTTACATTTGCTTCTTACAAAAGCAATACACATTCATTATTATTCAACTTTCAAATAGGGATATAGAAAAGAGAAATAAAAACAACTGTAGTTTTACCACCCAGAAGTGGTAAACACCCCTCTGTTAACACCTCGTTTGTACATAATCCTCCAGACTGATTAGTTATGCATTTACAGGCATCACTTTTCTACAAAAAATGGAAATATTCTGAGGCTGTTTATAATCTATTTTTAAATACAATATATTTTGAAACATTTTTATTCCAATAGCTGTTCATCCCCAATATTATTTGCACTGGTTGAACGATATTCCAATCCATAACTGAACCAAACTTATTTAACCAGTTCCCCTTTTTGGTCATTAGGTCATTTTCAATTTTTTCCAATTATAACCAATACTTTGGGTAACATCCCTATACCTCAGTCTTTTGCAGCTGGTCTGATTATGTCTTTAGAATAAGCCACTAAATGTAGAATGACTGGGTCAAAGAGTATACACATCTTGAAACTCTGGGTAAGTATTGCCAAACTGCCTTACAAAAACATTGTTCCAATTTATACTCCCAGAAGCAGTCCAAGAAGACACATTGATGTTTGCTTGTCACACCTCTCAGGGGCATAACTTAATATCTTGGATGTGTTCCTAGTTGAGGGTGAACTGGGGAACTTTTACGAGAAAACATACATCTCCAGCATGACCTCTGGGCTTATCAGCTCTATCTGGTCAACATCTATTCTAGACATAACTCTAGAACCTGTCTTCAGGACCCAAACTCTTTTTTATGTGCAGAATGTTTTATACTTTCCCAGTCCCCGAGGAACCAAGGGTGAATGAAATACTACTTGTTAATTGCTCTGACGACCAAGAGCTGCAGATAACTGCTAACTAAGGATGTTTGGAAATCGCTTGTCAAGTGGAGCACAGTGTGTTTTGATAAGTCAGTGTCTCTCTGAATTAGTGTTAAGATGCAACACAGCTGAGTCTGTACGTATAGCAGCAGAGAAGAGAACAGTTCTGACGGTGACTTTCAATCAAATTGAGCACCTGCAACTCTAGAGCAGAAGTTCTCAAAGTGTGGTCCCCAGACTGGCAGCATCAGCAGCATCTGGGAACTTGCTGGAAATGCAAAATCTTAGGCCCTACCACAGACTTACTGTCTCAGTCTGTCTGGGCTGCTGGAACAAAAATACCGTATACCGGGAGAAATTGATTTCTCATAGTTCTGGAGGCTGGGAAGTCCAAGATCAAGGCACTGGCAGACTTGGTATCTGGCGAGGGCACTTTTCCTGGGTCATAGATGGCCGTCTTTTCACCATGCCCTCCTGGCAGAGGGGGCAAGTGAGCTCTTTCGGGCCTCTTTTATAAACACATAATCCCATTCATGAGGGCTCCACCCTCATGACCTAAGCACCGCGCAAAGGCCCCACCTCCTAATACCATCACATTGGGCATTAGGGTTCAACAGATGAACTTTGGGGGGAAGCAAACATTCGGTCTGTAGCGCTTACTGAATCAGAAACTCTAGGGGTGGCACCCAACAGCCTGTTATTTACCAAGCACTCCATGTTATTTGAATGCTCTCGAAAGTTTGAGAACCACCTCCTTGGTCCACTGGGCATTCCAGTAAGGCTGCTGTGTAGATAGGCTATCCTGGTAGAACAGTCTGCCACAATGCCTGGATACCAGCCAGGGCCAGAGGAGTAGAGATAGAGGGCATTGCTTTGTGCTGTGCAGACCTGGCCAGGGTGTGTGAGTTACTCCACAGTACAATAGCCGAGTCTTATGCCGGAGGAGGAGTTTGAATGGCTGCTGCTTGCCCACTGTCTGTTCTTGTCACGTGGCCTTACTTAGGCTCTGTATTCACCCAGCCTTTGGGTCAGAGTCCTTGTGACCAGAAAAGCCCTTGAGAGGTCATTTACCCTCATTTTCCAGCCAAATGAGACTTACCCCTAAGTCATTAGGGATAGATGAGGGAAACTATTATTAAAGACCAGATGGAGAAACTTCCCAGCTGTCCCTAATAATCATTCTGTCCTCTCAAGAAGTCTTTCCTTCTCATCTCACTGCTTGCAGTTTGAGCCAATTTTCTGTTGCCAAAACGAAGTCCTAACCCTTCCCTCCTTGAAGCTGAACTTCACAAGATCTGTGACACATTTGCCACACCATAGGAATCTCTTGGTGCATCTCTAGTCACATCCGTGGTTCTCCTCCAAGTTCTTCAAAGGTCTCCATGCCTGGCTCTGAGTACCTCGGCTCTCTGAAAAGCCTCCTGAGTTCTCCGTGTGTCGAGAAGCTGGGACAGTGGTCCTTCTTTATAAAACTGGCTTCTTCCTCGTCGCTGTACATGAATTCATTTGCTCATTCCTTTAACAATCATGGATTTCAGCAGCTTTTAGATCAAACCCTAGGAAATTGCTGATATTGAGCCATTTTTGACCCTTAAAAATGACGACTTCATAGGGTTCACCTGAGACCATGTGCTAGTCATTATAAGAGAGACAAGTCGAGAAAGGTGTGCGCCATCCTCAGGTGCATGAGGGGAGCAGACAGCCCCACCCCAGAGCAGCGGACGCCGAGGGACGGCAGAGGCTCACAGAGCAGGCGGGGGAGCAAAAGGAAAGCCGTCCCGTCAGCTGGGAGGCCAGAAAGTGACTTTGAAACTGAGCTTTCCCCAGAAAGTGACCTTGAAACTGAGCTCCAAAGGGTAAGAGTTCATGTTAAATGGCTGATTTGCGGTCTGTTTTTTCTCTCTTAATAATCCCCGCAACGTAGCTGGTTTTGCTGCATACAAAATCACCACAATATTGCTTGTTTGGTGTATTTTTTTAATCATTTGAAAGTCACTTGAGGCTACCAAACATAAGTGTTTGATCCTATTTTAATTTACTTGCTGAAACTGAATATAATAATTAAGTGTTGAAACTAAGGAAAATACTATATGGCAAAATTAATAGGTATGGGGCTTCCCTGGCGGCGCAGTGTTGAGAGTCCGCCTGCCGATGCAGGGGACGCGGGTTCGTGCCCCGGTCCGGGAGGATCCCACATGCCGCAGAGCGGCTGGGCCCGTGAACCATGGCCGCTGAGCCTGCGCGTCCGGAGCCTGTGCTCCGCAATGGGAGAGGCCACAACAGTGAGAGGCCCGCGTACCGCAAAAAAAAAAAAAAAATTAATAGTTATAACTCAGCACTGAATATCTAACTAGAAAGCGTTCTTAGGGTAGCCGTGTGTAGGTTAAAATATGCTCTAAGTTGGATGGCAGTAGACCACTGGGAAATCTGTGCCAGTCTGTGCTTAAAATACGCCAGCAGTTATCGGGGTTTTGTAAGAATGAAGAGTCAGTGACCTCCTCCCCGCGGACTGCCTCACTCTTTTTCCTCTCTGTGCTGATTACTGGGCACAGTTGATTCCTGTTAAGAGCATAAATGTCACTCTGGACTCAAATCCAACATTACAGCTCACAGCTGAAGTGTTTCCAGTCCCAGTTATAAACCTCTTTGCTCTCATTCACACTTGTGAAAGTCCTGCTCTGAGATGCAAAGGTCCCTGCAATCTCACAAGGATATTCTCATACTGTTGATTCTGCATTAGAAAATGAGAAACTATTGATATTTTCAGGGTGTGCTGTAAGGCTAGAACAAAAGCTCAATGGCAAATTCTTACTTGATACAAATATTCCAAGCAGTTCATAATTTGTCATTTAAAAGGAAAAGAAAAAAGATGGTGAGTTTTTGGATTCACCAAGGTTGATTCATTCCTTGGTGAATCTAAAAATCCCTCTTAAAAAAAAATTCTCTGAAAGTGTTCAGTTACTTTTCCTATTAAGAACAATATTTCAGGTGTCCACCTCCAGATAGAAAATTATCCCTGTTCTGTACGATGCTTAAAAACAATATAAATCCAAGTGCTAAATAAAGGACTGACTTTAAATTGAAGATTCAAAAGTTGCATTTTATTTTAGGTTTCAGAACTGTAACATCTCTATATAACTAAATACTGTTTCTCTTAGAATAATAAAAGGATGGTCATCTTAATTCAGGAAATTGTGAAGAACATACAATGGAATATCACTATATTCTTTCAGCTTTCCGTGGGAGAACAAGACGCTGCAAAGGTTAAGTTAATTGGGGGCATCACCCGCGAGTATGTAGCTGATTAGGTATGCAGAGGTCCTCATTACAAATGAGTCTCTCCTGTGAAGCTGGCACTGAAGGGAGGGGCTTTGAGGACTCTGGGAAACCTCAGAAATTCCACAGAGTGGGGCATAGTAAAAAGCAACTAGAAACAAAAGGGAACCACAAAAGAAAGTTTGCCCTGAGCATTTTACTGAGGAAATGGGCCTGAAGAAGAGAATTCTGTTTATACAAATAAATAAAGCTACAATGTTTAACATACACATATGGGAGTATTCACCATCCAGAAACACAGCAAAGCATGAAGATAGGTCATAGAAACCAAGCTGCCTGAGAGCAGATGCTTTGTAACCTGAGCAGTGGTGTCCAGACTAGGTGCCTTTGTCCCTCGGCAGGAGAAGAAGGTGATTACAACACTGAGGAGAAGCTGGGGAGGGTGGGACTTCAGCTGCCTGGGACCAGGCTGAAGCTCCGAGCTCACATTTTGATATCTGAAAAGCCTTCCTAAAATGAAGCGCTGATTGGATTTCTTGCCTCCCTGGTTAGCCAGTGAAGACTCAGTATATTTACCTTCTTTCTGTGCGCTTTCATCTTTCATTAAAATTATGTGTGAATAGACCTCTCTAAAGCTCTGTAAAGTACACCGTCAGAAAATCCTCTAGATTCTAGAGTCCAGAAAGAGGTTGGATCTGTATCTCTTATAGAAATATAATCGCCTTAACAGAGGTGCATTACCCTGAAGACCTCCCACAGCCCCTTTGAACTCTGCGGCTGGCCAGATCCATCATCTTTTTATCTTGGCTCAGTGGAAGAAGAAGTACAGTTTGGGCTGCAGGTTGGAACCTGTGGCCACCCCCAATACAGCCTGCATCGTTGGGACCCCAGTGCGGCCTCCAGTTAGGAAAGCAGGGATTCTTGCCACCCACGGAAGAGAAAGAAATGACCATCCTTTATCTTTTCTTCTTTGTTCAGCTTGGCTGGACATATGATGTGAAATCTTTGTATCAGGACAGAAATCCCCACTGATGCCCTCATTTCAGCCTAAGAGCCTGTGTCCTGACCTGCCTGTCTTTCTAGCTCTCTGGTCCCCCTCTTGGCATTCGTTGCACCGTGTTCTTTTCTGTGTCTGCTGTCACCATTGTCCTGAAGCTGCTCTTGATAAAATCAGCAACAAATTTTTCTACTTGCCCAAACCAGGGGTTTCACCCAGGAAACGCAGTAAAAGTAGCAGCCACTCCTATGTGTGCCAGCCGCTGTGCTAGGCACAGACTTTTAGGCCTTTTTAGTCCTCCTGGCATCAGGCACTGCTCCCACCTTCTAAGGAATCTTCTTCTGGACTTGTGATACTGCTGTCAGGTTTCAGATTCCTTCATTGACTCTTCTTACCCATTTCTTAAGTATTAACCATCCCCTGAGGGGTGATTCTTAGACCTCCTCTAGTTCACTCTTTGAGCCACTTTATCTGCTCCCATATCCTCAGCTACCCCCTCAATGTGGTTGGATTTCCAGATCTGAAAATTCTTATTTCCAGTTTCCTAGTGGACATCCCCACAGGATTATCAAACTGATAATCACATTCAAGAGGGTTTCATGCGAGAAAGCACATCTCCCTCCAGTGTTCCTATCTCGGCTGACGGCCTCTTTGTCCGCGGCGTCCTCCCGCTCACCCATCTTCTGTCCGGATCAGTCAGCAGATCCTCTTGATTCTTCTTTATCAGAATGGTGGCCCCCCCCTTCCATTCTCCAGAGCATCTACTTCAACTCAGGTGCTTAGGTTCTCTCAATTGAATTTACACCACAGCTTCCTGCCTCCCTGCATTCAGCCTCTAGCTATTCCAGTCCATCCAACCACCAGAACTGTCTTTTTGCAACAGAGATCTGATCCCTACTTAAAAGCTTCCAGTGGATCCCAGCTTGGTGGAGTAAGTCACAGTCTTCCAAACCTATTGTACCAGCCTCATCTCCCACCAATTACCCACACCCACTATATTATTTCTCATTTCCAGATGTTTATGTGTGTGTTGATTCTGCGGCTAAAACAGCCTCTGTGTCCTCTCCTGCCACATGGAGAATTCCTATCCAACCTTTAAGAGCCAGGTCGGTCACCCCTAGCGGGCAGCCGGTGTTAGTTGAATGAATGGATGAGGACTTGCCCACTTCCTCGTGCAGAGTGAGGCTCTCCCTGCTCAGCACTCTGGAAGCATTCTGTTCACACCTCTGTCCCATTTGTCAACATTTGCGTTGTAGCTGCTCTCTGTATCAGACCAAGCCAGGAACGGTGATGTGTGCTTCATGTGCCCCTTCCTCTCCCTCTCCCATGGCAGACGTTGTTCCCAACCCTCTTTACGACAGAGCCCAGACACAGGCTCAGAATCCTTCTCAACACGGCACTAGACAACCACTCTTCAGCAGACCGGAGTCTGCACACAGTCTGAGGTCTGTGTGACATCCCCCAAAGAAGACTGCATTTTTCCAGCACATGGGCCGCCTACCTAGTATAACCACTCAATTGCTCAATGAATGAGAAATGGGTTTTTCTTGATACTACCTGAAGTGTTGGTATTTTAACCTTAGGTTAGGTGTATATTATTTCATGTTACAGATAGATCTGTCCACGAGAATGCATTCACAGCAAGAGATGAGCGAGGTGATTTGTTAAAACCCATTGTTACTCTTTGCAAAGAAGTCTTCACACACACACACACACACACACACACATTCAGTCCACCAAACCACTGCCTGTTCCTTCCCCCTCGCTACAGATTCAGCCCCACGGCCTTGCCTTACAGTCAGCACACGGCATGTTATTTCCTCTAGCCTTGCCTTCACTTAATCTTGCACATTGTTAAGAGTTGGTTGGATAAAGCATTAAAAAAGATAAAAGTATCTATCCTTACATTCCAATTTCATAATATCTCTTTTCGGCAATCACAAAAGAAAACTGTTGAGTCTGGGTAATTTTAAAACTAGTTAAAAAGCACTTCGAGGGAGCTGCTTTTTTCTATACTGTATGAAACAGTTAATATTAAATAGTAATACTCTCAATCCATTTTCTTTGTCTTTGACGCGGATATAGTAGCTATCAAAAAGATGTGTGGAAAACAACCAGGAAAATGTGAAGCACCTTTTCCGTGGCTCAAGTGAAAGATGAAATATAATTATCATTATTGAGTTCAATGAGTTTCATTCACACTGTCCAACCTTCTTTCATTCTGGTCACCTTTTCAGAGTTTAAAAATGGAAAATGGGTAATAATAGATGAAGAAATCAAGAAAGTTCATATTTTTCTCGGTTTCCTTAATATACATAAGACAGCTGGTTGTGGAACACTCAAAGCAGAAGGCTCTTGCATGTCAGTCATCAGACAACTGTGCGATGCAATAAACAGAACGATGAGAAAACAGTAAAAGCAGAGGAGAGACAGGGTCTGGAAAAGCCTGCAGTAATCTCTAAAATAACAGTTTCCCTGCATCAACATATATCTGTAGAGCCTAGTCTCTTTACCGTTTAAGTCTGTGCTGTCTGTGAATTACTGAAATGGTTTCCTCTCACCTTTTTATGTATTTTCTCTCCTATTATGTTCTCACCTGTCTTGTCTGGAAAATCCATCAGGCTAACTGTCAGGTAGGTTCTTCTTGATATTTAATGTGATTATTAGGAGTATCCAGAGCAGGAAATGAAGTAAACAGACTGTGAGTGACCTGTGATGAATGAGGAAACTAACCAGAAAAGGCAGATGCTAAATTACGGAGAAACTTTTTGCAGATGCATAAAACTGTAGAAGCCGCAAACTGTAAGCACATGCAGCCATTGTGAACATCTATCGTAAGAACTTAGCCTCAGGGATCACGGCAGCTCTGAACGATAAAGTAGGTTGCCTGCACTGTTCGGTTTTGCTGTGGCTGAAAATACAGCCTGCCCCCAGAGGGCTCAGTTGTCATGGAGTGACCATGAGCAATTCTGCTGTAAACTATCAGCTTTTATAGATTTGGCCAGGTCCAAGAAAAATTCACGACGATGATTTTTGTTTTTTGTTTTTTTGTGGTACGCGGGCCTCTCAACGTTGTGGCCTCTCCCGCTGCGGAGCACAGGCTCCGGACGCGCAGGCTCAGCGGCCATGGCTCACGGGCCCAGCCGCTCCGCGGCATGTGGGATCTTCCCAGACACACAAACCCGTGTCCCCTGCATCGGCAGGCGGACTCTCAACCACTGCGCCACCAGGGAAGCCCCACGATGTTTTTTTTTTAAAGATCTTTTTGATGTGCACCATTTTTAAAGTCTTCATTGCATTTGCTACAATATTGCTTCTGTTTTTATGTTTTGGTTTTTGGGCCACGAGGCATGTGGGATCTTAGCTCCCCGACCAGAGATCAAACCCACACCCCGTGCATTGGAAGGCAAAGTCTTAACCACTGGACCACCAGGGAAGTCCCCACGATGATGTATTTTAAATCCCTGTTTTAAGTACGTATTCAGGCATGCCTTGTGCCTTGAAGAAAGAGAGAGACTAGGAAGAAATGGGGAGAGGTGGCATGTATTTTGTTAATGCTAAACTCATCCTTAGAGTTCAATCTGACATGGCTTAACTCTAGTCAAAAGAATAGTCGTTTGAAATTGCATAGGGGACAGAGCTGTTCATTTCTCCCCTTGGGGTCAGGGAAAGGGCGTATTCCTTCACCCACATGAAGTAGCGGAACAAGCTCTTTTTAGATCCTCAAGTGCAAAGCAGATACTTTATAAACCCAAACCATAGCTAAGCCCAGGAGGAGAGACATACATTTAAATTAGAGTGTGTTTGGTATGTGTTTGATGTGTGTGTGTGTGTGTGTATTGTTTTTAGCTTGAGCTCATTTTTATCTTTCAAGAGAAAGAATTATGTGCTACAGTTGCCAAGGAACACAGACTACTCTAATAGCTTTCTAATTTTAATTTCAGAAGTCTACAGAGCAAATGAAGAAGGTCCCTACTATTATTCTTTCAGTCTCTTATAAAGGAGTCAAATTTATTGATGCAACAAATAAGGTGGGTACCGCACCTCTCTTTGGTTTAGACACCAGATACAGTCCTGAGTAAATGATCTAAAATCCTTTGCTTCCCATCATACCCAACCTCCCCCATTTTAATCACTCCTCACCCCTGACTTTCATGATCCGTAAAACAACTGTATACACACACACACAGGGGGGCACATCGCATTTGGGGGCTTGATCTAGGATTCCTACACATACTTTGCTTTCACTTTTCCTTGGTACCTTCCTTAGTAGACTGTGGCCACTCAGTATCTGGCATGTCCCTTTGGATCCAGAGAATACTAAAACAGAAAAAAAAATCATGTCTAGTGTGAAAATGTACCAGTGTCATCATTCCTCCACCAGAGGAAGTGTATGTTACCAGGTGAAGGGCTAGAACATTTGTCTTTTCATTGCTCCGAAGATAGGCCTGTCCTTTCTTTTGATGTATGTAATGAATACCTGACGCAGGGAACCCATGCTCTGGCGTTTACATCATATAATTGCATTTCGTTCTCAACTATTGAGATGGAAGCGAGGGTTCCAACTGTACTGTCTTCTTAAGAGACACAATCAGAAAAGAAGCTCAGGTGGTGCTGTGACTCTGCGGTGACTTTGTGCTCACAGTGGGGACAGCTTGTGGGCCCTGAGGTCGAGTGTAGACATCTGGGTTGCATTTTACTTAGAAAGTGTCCTTTCTTGGCAAAGGTGACAGAGTGCAGGTGCTAGACTAGAAAACTCGGGTATGACCACTCTCACCCTCCATAAATTCAAACCTGACCTGCTCCTCCTCCAAAACCCCCAAATGTCCTGCATTTTCGTCTTACATCCTTCCAACCAATAAAGTGTAGAAATAGGGGAAATGAGGTGATGCCCATTGGTAAACACCATTTGTTTTCTGGACTGCCTACCTAGTCCTCCCAGCTGGACCCACTCCACTCTGGAGAAAGGAAACAAAAGTCATGAAACAGATGAATTTAAACAATGGAAATTTAGGACCACGGCAGCTGGATTTAGATCCAGGGAAACGTCCCGTGGGCAGTGACCCTTGACCATCTATAATAAACTTGAGCATCTGAATCGACCAGTTCAAAGCCTTCCCAATTTGTTTTCTGTAATGAAGAAGATTGCTATGTCGGTCAGATAAGCCCAAGCTCCCCAAGTCTACTTAGAACCACCTCCCAGGTTTAGAAGCAGTTCTGAAACTCAAGCCGAAAGCTGGTAACTCAGCCTGGTCATGCTAGTTGATGATACCCAAAGCACACTCAGAGTCAGATGCCTTACGTGGAATGATGCTTCAACCCGGCAATATGTCATTGACAGTTACTGCTGTCAGATTACAGTTATGGAAACTCTGATCAGAAAAATCCCAGTTGATTTGCTCTTTTATTTCTTGGAAGCAACTTTAGGTGCTGGTGCACAAACTTCCTTTAGCCCTAGATTATAGTCAGCTGGCTTTAAAAGTTTCAAAACTTTATGGAACTCTGACTGAAGATAGCATTGCTTTCACTGTTATCTAAATTTCAAGAAAGGCTTTGGCATTTGGATTCTTTTTACCTAACCTGGAGCAACTGTCTCTACCCCATTTGCACTTGAAAAACATGAATGGCAATATGTTACTAGCTTATGAGTCTGACACTCTCTTACATTAACAGCCTTAGCAGGCTTGGATCCTGACAGTTTCTGAACAAGTGGTATTTGCCCTGAGAAGTTTCCAGAGTCTTAAGGCTGTCATCTTATGAAGCTGGTGGTATGACTGGGTGCGTCTGTATTAACTGCATCCTCTCTAACCCACTCTCCACCATCAGAGGAAGGAGAGAGCGCTATCGGCTCTGTGGCATTTTGCTTACAGACACATCAAGGGCCGTAGATCTTGATCTCCCAGACTTTGAGGGAATGCTTCTGCTTCAGTCGCCAGTACTTAGATGAGTTATTCATAGATCTCTGCTCACTAATGGCTACTCTGGAAATCTAAGCAATGAAAGATACGCAAAAGATAATTGTGTGAATAAAGACACTAAATAAAGAAGGCCCGCGTTTCTTTCAAGCCCTTACAGTGTGGTCCTCAGCCTGTTTTCAGAATCCAGAGTAAAGGCAAAGTGCATATGTTGGTAGCAGGTGGAGCCAGCCTCTCTATGACTGTATGACAACGTGTGCCTGGCTTTTTTAGGAATTTGGGGACATCGACTTCAACACTGGGGCTGCACAGGGTCCCCATCCCAGTGTCCTGTGACGTAGTGACCTACCCCAGTCTAATGGTGGATAGGGAGAGGGTAGGTGACTCGGGGCCGTGGTCTAGGAGTTAGTGTGTGAGAAGCCTAAAGCAGAGAGTCTGTATTAGAAGGTGGAAGAAAGAAACGGTGTAGAGCTGCGTTGGTGGAGTTTGGGGAAGGCTGAGAAACACCGCCAGCCAGGGCTGAAGGCCTGGTTTCAGGGGGGCGCAGAGGAGCCAGTGTTGAAGGGTCGTCCTCAGGTTGTGGTATGAAAGGAACTGTGCTCATCCAGCAGTGTCTGCAGTGGCATCATGCGTGCCACTTGGTCCTGTACAAAGACCAGCTTCTAAATTAATACCCACAGCAGGAAAGGAGCAGATTGATAAACTCCAGGTCCTGCTTTCAGTTTGTACCAGAGATTCCTCCCCTGGGAAGCATCTGGGGGGAACCACTTTGATTTGAAGTGAAGGACTTGTGACGCATAGACATCTGTGAAGACCTCACAGTTTGTGGTGCTTGTGAGCACTAAGCCTGTAGTAAGACACAACCAGAAGTCACAGCTTATTGTTCATGTTTGATGCTTTCTTTTTTTTCAAATGCTCATCATTTTTTTAAATTAATCTATATTTATTTATTTATTGGCTGCGTTGGGTCTTCGTTGCTGCACACGAGCTTTCTCTAGCTGTGGCGAGCGGGGGCTACTCTTTGTCGCGGTGCACGGACTTCTCATTGCAGTGGCTTCTTTTGTTGCAGAGCACGGGCTCTAGGCACACAGGCTTCAGTAGTTGTGGCACTTGGGCTCAGTAGTAGTGGCTGGCGAGCTCTAGAGCGCAGGCTCAGTAGTTGTGGCGCACAGGCTTAGTTGCTCCGCATTATGTGGGATCTTCCCAGACCAGGGCTCAAACCCGTGTCCCTCGCATTGGCAGGCGGATTCTTAACCACCGCACCACCAGGGAAGTCCCCTGTACTTTATTGTTAACCGGTCCTCTCCTAACCGCTGCATGTCTGTAACCCTACCCTGGTCAGATAGAGGGGGTGTTCAGCCTGCACTGGACGCATAGAGTAATCGAAGGCCTCAGACCTTCACTAAGTGACTGCCCTGCAGTCACACAGCTAGCTGGTCATGGAGAAGGACCAAAACTTAACTTTCCCACTCCCTGACCTAACGCTTTTTCACTTTCACTCCATGTGACCTTCCACCAGTTCGTTTGACATGCAGTGGATACTTAATTAGGTGTTAATGACTCTTCCACTCCTTTTAGCCCCATTAGACTGTGTGAAAGATGAACCCTCCAGCAAAGCACTTCTTTCCTTTTACTCTAATATAAAGTACCAGCTTTGGCTGAGTTCATGGGGAAGGGTTAGGTGCCTAGCTGTAAACTTGTAAACCTGTTACCTAGCAACTTGGGAAATGATTTGAATCACTAAACCTGGTAAGAAGGAAGAAGCGGAAAATGATCTTGAATTAAAAATGGAACTTGGATTAGATCTATACTAAAATGTTATAGGTAAATCACACCAGCTTTCTGTAGATCCATAGCCCAGAGGTACGTTAGCGTGGCATTCTGCCAAGAGCGCTACAACTGCTTAGTTCCAGACCCATCTTCAGATCAGCAGGGTCTTCCAAGAGGTGACACCGTCCGCACATCCAGTGCTTGGCTGAGGGTGGGTTGCATTTTGCCTTCCTGCTGTGACCCCCTCCTCAGTCTTCTCATCCAGCTAAATTAGGAACAATGCAGTGCCTGGGTTGGTTTGTTAGTTTGTTTTTAATTTATTTATTTTTGGCTGCGTTGGGTCTTCATTGTCGTGTGTGGGCTTTCTCTAGTTGGGGCGAGCGGGGGCTACTCTTCGTTGCGGTGCGCGGGCTTCTCATTGCGGTGGCTTCTCTTGTTGTGGAGCATGGGCTCTAGGCACTCGGGCTTCAGCAGTCGTGGCACATGGGCTCAGCAGTTGTGGCTCGTGGGCTCTAGAGCGCAGGCTCAGTAGTTGTGGTGCACGGGCTTAGTTGCTCCACAGCATGTGGGATCTCCCCGGACCAGGGCTCGACCCGTGTCCCCTGCATTGGCAGGTGGATTCTAAACCACTGCGCCACCAGGGAAGCCCAGTTTATTTGTTTTGAATGTCAGCTTCAAACAGGGCTTATGCTATTTTTTTAGGCACAGATTAACTTGGAACTTTTGCCTAAACAAGTGCCAGTTGTTTTTTATAGCACATATTTCTAAAAGCTCAGAGTCAAATTAAGACTGTGCTCTTCTCATCTGCACCTCCCTCTCTGCAGGTCTCCTCCAGGTAGCCCTCGACCAGGGCTGCTGCCTCTATGTGGGGGGCGCTCTCTGGATGGGTGCTGCATTGTCTCCCTCATAAAAGGCCTGGCCTGTGGAGGAGACTCAGAGAAGGGCCCTACCTGTCGTAGTCGGGAGTGAGGGAAGCAGGGAGAGGCCAGTTTCTAGGCCCATCACTTCGTTATCACACCCCCTTCTGAGACCGTCTCTGTTAATTGGCTGAACCAAACAAGTCTCTTCTACACCCACCAGCGAGATACCTCTTTAGCTATTTCTCTACATGATGAAAGGCAACAGACAAGAAAAAGAATCACTCCCTGTTGAAGGGTACTGAGCTGCCAAGTTTTCTAGCCAAAGAAGCGACAGGGTGACCCCAGTCCTGGCTTGAGCCTTTTAAAAGCCCTAGTCTCCTTAGAACATGCTTAGATATGGAGGCTCAGCTGCATCAAGGCGTCTACTTAAACTGAGGAACATCACCTGTACCTCATGATGATGTCAGCTTTTAATTTATGGAGGAGCCACTAATGACAGGGTGGAAAGAATGTATCCTTCCTTGACTTCTCCAAGGAGGAGAAAACTGTGCAGTCTTCATTCCATCTCCAGCTATAGTATCCTTAGTCTTGGAATCATCGTACACATAGAGAACTAGCCTCGCTGTTCTGCAGAGGTGGGCAGTACAGACTGATGGCAGTGTCTCAGTGTTACCTAATGCACATTTGTGTGCCCGATGCACAGTGAGGCTAAGCAAACCGAAGGTCAGAGTTTGGAGCAGAGAAAGGTTTACTGCAGGGCCAAGCAAGGAGAACGGGTGGCTTGTGCCCCCAAAATCTCCAAACTCCTCAAAGGGTTTCAGCAAAACATTTTTAAAGGCCAGGTGAGGGAGGGGCGTCCCAGGGTATGTGATCAGCCCATGCACAGTTTTCTGATTGGTTGATGGTGATCAATCCTTAGGCACTGGAAGGTCTGGGGGCTACATGCTCATGATCATCAGTAGTTAATTTCTTCCTTTTGGTGGTGGTTTTGAGCCTCTGAAAAACTCAGGGAATATGCATGAGATACTATTATTTGGGTACTTCTGAGAGGAGGTACAGCAGAGGACATGAGGGAGGGGTATGTCCTGAGAATGCCGCTGCTCAGTTACATCAGTAGTGAGATCCCAGGTCCTCACCACATTCTAGCACCACGGATATATTAGGAAGCTCTGTTCAAAATACCTCCCTACACAGTCCATTGCTATGAATTCATTTAAAAGCAAATTTTTAAAGTGCCAATTAGGATGACTGAGTGCCAGTAACATGAGTTATTCTTAACTGATTGTAGAATGTCTGTATTCGCTTGCCTTTCCTCTAGTTTAGACCATGGGAACAGAGGAATTAAAGTTTCAGCAGTGGGAGAGAAGGCTGATTTGGGGACATGGAGCAACGCAGAGGAGGGCAGGCCTCGGAGTTTAAAAGACAGCCCTGGGCTCCTGGAGATTAGAGAAGAGGGGGCCGGTTTCCAGAAAGTTGGGAGGGAGGACCCAGAAAGAGGAAAAATGTCTTAGCACTATAGTAAGTTACCATAGACTGGGTTGCTTAAACCATGAATATTTATTTCTCACAGTTTTGGAGGCTGGAAAGTCCAAGATGAAGTCACCAGCAGATTCAGTGTCTGATGAGAGCCCCCATTCCCTGCTTCATAAGTGGCCGTCTTTCTGCTGTGTTCTCACACGGCAGAGAGAGCCAGCTAGCTCTCTTGCCTTGTCTTGTAAAGGCACTAATAGCATTCACGAGAGCTCCACCCTCATGACCTAATCACATCCTAAAGGCCCACCTCCAAGCAGCATCACACTGGGGGGCTAGAATTTCAAGATACAAACTTGGGGAGGATGCAAACATGCGGTTCATAATTAAGAGAGATCCCCAAAGATACACTTTACCTACTTTACAATTTTTCCCTGGGCCACAGTGCTGTCCACACCACTGAAAATTGTCAGGAGTGACATCTTGTGAATTGGCAAGATTCAGGGAATTCAGTGCAATAAAAATCACAGGGCACTTCACTGTTAACACTTTCCCGAGAAGTTGATCAACCTTATGCTAGTAAAAAAGAAAGTCTCAAGAACACAAAATGCCAATTTAGTTAAAAGTTGGAGCCAATGCTCTATTTTCAGTAATAGTGGATCCTGGATAGGTGAGACCAAATCCACAGGCTTCCCGAAGTAATAGCAGCCCCCAATTAAAGTGATGGCGGAGGCTCTCAGCACCTGCTAACGTCATACCTATAAAGACCACGCAGAGCTCATTAATTTTAAATTTAAGACTCACCGAGCTCCTAATTTAGTTTTCTCCTTGGAGAAATGCTATCTGGATGCCAGAAGAGGATCAGCACCTTCTATTTTGAAACTCTGTCTTGCGATAGGATGTTACTTGTTTATGGGATTCTGATTTCAATTTGAGTTATTTCTGACAGCACTGCATGTAGCGTCAACATACAGGGTCACTGTGAAGAACGTCTTAATTTAATTTCCTTTTATGTGTTAATTCTGTAATTGCTTACCAACCACATAGCTCAGTAGAGTGAGGGGCGTGAAGTACTTGCTGGGGGCGCTGGCAGGAAAGGGCATTTTGTAAGCAATTTTAGGCATTGATGAGTATACACAGAGCATTACATTCGCTCAGGTTACTTAAGACTGTGCAGTTACAAAGTAATTAGGGTAACTAAAGCATTGAGGGTTTTAGATCTATGACAACTGCACAAACATAAACGGGATATTGTGAGGTTAAGAAATGTTTGCATGATTATGTGAAATATTTTGCTTCTGAAATACATCAGTGTATCAAAAGAAATTTCTGGCTGGGTTGGCAGCCCAGGTGATGCTCCTTGGTTATTTTGTGCTTCGGGATAATGGTACTTAAACCTTTCCTCGGTTACCTCCCACCGATTATTCTTAGAGGCAGGTTGGGATGAGGGGGCTGGCAGGGAGATGGCATGAAAAAGCGCTAGCCGAGAGAAAAAATGAAATTATGTTCAACCAGTGAGAGAGAGGTGGGGCTGAGAGGTATTGCAACGTAACCTCAGGCGCAGTTCCACTACCTGCCCTGCACACCTTACACTGAGTACTGGTTTCGCCACCTGTGAGCTGATGATGAGGGGTACCACAGCACCGCTCATAATGATACACAGCGGCTATAGTTAGCAAAGCGTTGTCATCCACGGGGCGCTGCACCTAGCATGCAGCGTGGTGTTTCCCTCATCCCGCCCTTACACCTTAGTCTCCACGGAGTCTTCATGAGAGAGCGCCTTGACGCACCCTCGCCTACCTGCCTTGGCTCTGGGGAGCTAGGGGCCAGGCACAAGACAACAGGTAAAAGAGGGTGAGGGATCAGCCTCCCGGCAGGCAGAACAACATGGCAGGTGATCCTTTCCAGACAGGGTTAGCAGGAGGCGGCGCTGACTCTACATGGAAAATGGAAACAGTGAAATGCTTAGTAGTTACTATTTTTTTTTAAAGTGTCTGCCACCCAGACTGCTTCTGCACGCAGCACCGTGTGAGAACTGCTGCTCCAGGACAGGACTATTTTAGGTTGTTTTTAATTAAACGAAAGCATTCCTTCCAGACCTGGTGTACCTTTGCCCACGGATAGTGTGTTGAATCACTTTGAATGTTGCTGCTCTAGAACATTCTAGGACGAGGGAAAGCAACTGCTTCCCAGATCATTTGCCTTGGTTCTAAAATATGCTGGTTTGCAGAGGAAAACAACGGTCGTTTGTGTCATTTCTTCCAGAACATAATTGCCGAACATGAAATTCGTAATATCTCCTGTGCTGCCCAGGACCCAGAAGACCTCTCAACATTCGCTTATATCACAAAAGATTTGAAGTCCAATCACCACTACTGTCACGTGTTTACTGCCTTCGATGTGGTGAGTAGCTACCCTCTTTGGACAAACTAAATATTTCCCTGAATATACCTGGACTTTATTGAAAGCCCAGCTTGCAATTTAGATGCTTGGCTTGTTTACCAAGTTTTAAGGTATACCTGGTGTAAGGTATCTTGCAGACTCAGCTTTTCTGAGTTTTTTCTGTATTTTCGTTCATTCATTAAATTTAGAACTCCACTTCTATCCAGTATCTGAAATGTCATTGCTCAGTTACTAACCTCACTTTTCATATCAGACGAGTTCCTTTCTTTCTCTGGTACCAAAATATAGTAAATGTCTTCCAGCCTTTCTGTTCCTTTGCTATGTCTGTTGGTTTCTTTGGTAGCCATTTCTAAGTAGTAGGGCATGATAGTCTAGGTTTGTTTGGAGGAAAAATAAATTCAGTGCCTCATACAATATTTGTGGTTTTCTATATTGAATAGTAGTTAAATTAGACATTTATAAATAATAATTGGGAACAGCAAGGTTTGGTTCATTTGAATATGGCCCGTATTCAGAGGTTAGTCTTGTAATGACGTCCTTATGGTGTTACACACCTATAGTCCTATTTGTCATTAAGTCTAAAAACTAGCCCATATATTACAAGCTTGGAAAATGGAAGCAATTCTAGAAAATAACAAGTATTCCTTCTTGTACCTTCAGGATGGTACAAATTGCTCGAGGATAACTCTATTTTAGTACATTGGGCATTCTAAATTTGAAGCAGACAGAACAGAGACAGCTACAACCATGAAATAATTTGTAATCAGAAGAATTCTAAAATGTCACTTTAATTTGACAATTCTTCTCTGCTCAAGTTTTGAAATACACAGGTTTAAAGAATTACACAGAAATTGCAGTATAATATATTCTTGAGAGGCCAGCCCACAGTTCAATGTCATGGGTAAGACTGCTTGAAGCAATCATTTTTAGTTCTGACAAACTCCCACGGACCAAGGACCACAGTAACCCAGTATTTACCCCATCCTAAGGGATGTTAGGCTCGTGCCCAGAACGTTGTATCAGGCTGTGAGTGGCCCATCCCTTTCAAGTTTTGAAGATTGAAAACAGGAAAGAATGCTATGTGCCTTTAATTTTTTTTTCTATTTTGAGAGGCATGAGGAGAATAATATACAGGTGGTCTGTGTTAACAGTAAGGACTGCAAAGCCAAACCCTCAAAGGCTGCTCTAGATATCTCTGGATGCGTTTGTTTGCATGGGATCAACAGTGTTGATTGAAGCCATGTCAGCATTAGGTTTCTGGTGCCTTAGACATAACTTGCCATTCTTGTGAAATGCAATTGTTTCTTTTTTTAAGCGTTTTTTTAAAAATATTTATTTATTTGGTTGCACCAGGTCTTAGTTGTGGCAGGTGGGCTCCTTAGTTGCGGCATGCAGGCTTCTTAGTTGCAGCATGCATGTGGGATCTAGTTCCCTGACCAGGGATCAAACTCGGGCCCCCTGCATTGGGAGCTCGGAGTCCCAACCACTGCACCACCAGGGAAGTCCCGCAATTGTTTCTTAAAACAGCAAAATTCCATTCTATCCACATACATTTTGGCTTGCATGATACACCTTTCTCTGGGATTTGCCTTGCTGTCATAGAAAGAACAGGCTGCTGAGAGCTCACATCCCAACTTGCTGCCTGCTCCCTGGTCTTAGACGAGTTGCAGGACTTTTCTGAGTCCTGATTTCCTTTGTCTATAAAATAGGCACGGGGATTGTACCTTACAGGTTTTCTTTGGGATCGGAATGAAGGAACGTATGTAGAGCATTCATAAATAATGCGTGTTCAGTGTTTGCTTCCCCCGCACCACCTCTTCTCTCTCCTTGCCTGCTGACCTCACAGTTCACAGCCTGGACTTTTTCTGCTAAAAGACATAAGATAGATTTTCTAGAAGTGTACTTGTGGTCCGAAGTTTTCCCACTGCCCTTGTGAAAGAATTGAAAAAAATAGAAGAAAAAATAAATAAAATAGAAACGATAGAAAGAAAGCATAGATTCTGTAGGCCTTCTATTGGTATATTGCATCTATATAGTGTTTTCATTGAATGTCAACATTAGTATTCCAGTATTGTCAGGATGAATTCCACCCTTCCCTTGGGTATTGCAGCATTTCTTTCTAAATTGGTTTTAGAGTAATATATAATTTGCCTTCATCAGGGTATCCAAAACATTGTTCTCTATTGAAGCTAAAAATGATGCCCATGGGCCATCTGGCCTCTTGAGTTTTTTAAGCGTGTGTATATGTGACGACAGAATACAGAAGTGAAATGTGGGGGAAAAATAGTCAATTGTTTAGTTTTAAGATCAACATGATGTTCCTGATACATTTGGAAAACGAGTGGAGAATTGCTTCACCTTTTGTTTTTTCATCCAGATGTTTGATTTAATGTAGACATTCACTAGGTTAGGAGTCTGGTTTCAGCTCCAGAGGATTTTCATCTCACATCACAAATCCACCATTTTAATCCTCTCTAGGTGAACAGTTTGTCTAACTTCAAAAATAGTAACAAAGGCCACCAGCCTTAACGTGGGCCTTCGAGCAATTTTGAGATGCACCAAGCTTTGCTTGCACTAAAAAAAAACCTCTTTGAGCATGGATTTTGTATCTTTATGTAGGGCAGTTCAATATTCAGTCCAGTCTTGAAGCCTTAAAATTCTTTTGGTATGAACCAGTCCCCCAGGCTGCCCAAATGGCAAAAGAAAAGAAAAGAATACCTTAAGTATACATTTAGTCTTTCAGCTGATGTGTATGAGTACATGCACATTTTTAATTGCAGTTATTGCTACTTTGACCTTGTAGATCTTTTATGGGTCACAGGAAGTTTTTACGAATATTTCTTATCACCAAGAAAACCCAATGATGTCTAGGAGGCTTCCAGTTTACGGAGAGTTGGATTTGAAATTCAGAGCATTTTTCCCATAGAAATCCTGCGGTCTTGGAGACTCAAGCCCCCCTACTAATATGAGCATGTGAATTTAACATAGTTCCTTTACTCTGGGACCTTGCGGAGCCCTTCACAGGCTCAGACACCGGGAGGGGGTGGAGTGAACCTGGTTTCCCAAGTTCATTTGGCCGTGGTAGCCTCTTTTGGGGAGAGCTTCTCACGGAGGTGGTGTTCTGCAGAACACACTTCAGGAAATGTTACGCTTTATCTTCTCTAAGCTTGTTTCCATGACTTAGAATCTATGCTAAATTCAGCTTGTGATATTTTCAGTTTTTAATGACAGGTAGATGAAAAATTTAAAAGACTAGAGCAGAAAGGGAATTAGGGTTCCCAAGAAAAGCCAGTATGTACCTACCGGCGTGCTCCAGACCTACTCTGCATTCTAGACTCACTATGGTGGCCGCTGATTTCTAGTCACCTCCCCAGTGGGACACATCCCATCCACTACAGAACAAGAGGCTGCCCGACCTCCACCTTCCAGGCAGTGGAAACTTGGGGGAAGAGAGTAGGACTGTGTAGGAAAAAAGAATGTGTTACAAGACCAGGAGTTGTAAGGCTTAAAACAACGGATTCAGCTTTTCTCTTCTCCACTCTTATCTCAAATGAATGAAGGGGAAATCCATGCTGCTGAGATGACAAGAGGGAGGATGGGTATTTCAGCGGCCACCAGATCCCAAGGCTGCAGTGATCATCCTTAAAAGGCCACCATAGGAAAGAGGTAGATATAACCAAGATCATTTGGCAACTATCATCTTATATTATTCACTCCGTCTAGATTTCTAGGACATAGAATGGAGATAGGTAGATTAGAAAGATTTTGATGCATACTCTGTGAGACTGTCAGATTTATTTTAAAAATCTGGGAGGGACCTCATTCACTAGTTCTAAAATACGAAAGGTTTATTTTGTTTAAATAGCATTAAAAGCCATGACTGCCGCTAAACCCTGGCTAATTCTCGCTTCTCTATAAAGAACATGTTTGCAGTCTTTGATAATTTTAACCATGCTCATTTTTCTCTTCCTTGCACCTCCCAAATTCTGTCATCTTCAGTGTGTACGGCTTAGACTGGTTGTGGAATGTGTAGAGAATGTCAAAGTCTTGATGCCGGTGGGCGGTGCGTGGGGGAGACGAGGCTCCCTCTTTCCTGTGCCTTCTTGGCTGAATGTGGGCCGTGAAAGGATCTAAACTGGAGAAACAGAGATGACAAAATGCAGGAACCCATGGTCAGCAGGGGGACAGCATTTTATAGTCTTTTCCATCACTAGGGACCAGCAAACCTAAGCGCAGGGGAAGAACACCAGAGTCGACCACTCTGTCATAATCAGTCTAATGAAAGTGAGATTCCGGAGCCCTTTAATTTTCTCCAGTTTTATTGAGATAAAATTGACATATAACACTGTATTCATTTTAGATGTACAGCATAAGGATTTGATATATGTATTGCTGCAAAATGATCAGCACAATAAGTTAGCATCCATCACCTCACACAGTTACACATTTTGTGTGTGTGTGTGTGTGTGTGTGTGTGTGTGTGTGTGATAAGAACTTTAAGATCTACTCCGTCAGCAACTTTCGAATGTACAATACAGGCATACCTGAAAGATACTGCAGGTTCTGTTCCAGACTACTGCAATGAATCGAATATCACAATAAAGCAAGTCACATGAATTTTTTGGTTTCCCAGTGCATATAAAAATTATGTGTACACTGCACTGTAGCCTGTTACGTGTGCAATACCATCATGTCTAAAAAAACAATGTACATGCCTTAATTGAAAAATGCTTTATTGCTAAAAAATGCTAACCATCATCTGAGCCTTCAGCGAGGCATAATCTTTTTGTAATGGTAACATCAAAGGTCTGATCACAGTTCACCATAAGGAATATAATCATAATGAAAAAGTTTGAAATCTTGCCAGAATTACCAAAATGGGACACAGAAACACAAAATGAGTAAATGCTGTCAGAAAACTGGAGCCAGTAGACTTGCTCGATGCAGGGTGCCACAAGCCTTCAATTTTTTAAAATAGCAATATCTTCAAAGTGCAATAAAATGAGGTATGCCTGTACGGTACTGTTAACTATAGTCACCATGCTGTACATTGCATCCCTAGGACTTATTTGTCTTGTAACTGGAAGTTTGTGCCTTTTGACCACTTTCACCCATTTCTCCCTTTCTTAAACTCGGAGATTCTTTTCGTGGAGTAGCGTGGGGTTCCGAATGGAAAGTACTTATGGCTTATGTTGCAGAGATTGTCCCACAGAGTGGGAATTTACAAGTGCAAAAGAACGTCCGTTATCGTTGATGTTAGTTGACCTCTGACAACGAAATTAATACTGTATGTGGAACTAGGTGGTCTCTTTCATTCTGTTTCTCATTTTCTCCACCTGAAAATGGCCCTCAACCTGTTGGACTATAATACTATGAAAATAAATGGCAATGTAAGAAAATGCTAAAGTGCATAGAGCCCTTAAGATGGGACTGTAACACTCCCTGGCTAGTCTCCCACTTACAAAGTAGCAACCTACACTTAAGTAGAAGCCTTTCCCTGGCCCCTTGCAGCAGCTGAAACTCATCAAGTCAGTGGCAGGAGTGATTGAATAAAAATGGCACTTCGCTGGTGGTCCAGTGGTTAAGACTCTGCGCTCCCAATTCAGGGAGCCTGGGTTCGATCCCTGGTCTGGGAACTAGATCCCGCATGCTGCAACTAAGACCCAGTGCAGCCAAATAAATAAAAATTAAAAACAAAAAAAAACAAAACACAGCAGCACTCCCAGTCCTACGGCCGTTATATACCACCTCCTCCCCCGCCCAAAGAAAAATACATTAACACTGCTGGGTTACATTTATCCATACCTCCTCTCCGTTGGCATAAATCGTTGAGAATTAACTAAGCCATAAAGCCAAAGGTGGGTGAATATTAAGAGAATACTAGTCACTCTTTTTTCCTCTCATCCCTATTTTTTTGAGGGTTGAGGGGGATGGATGTTATCAGAGCTTTAAATCAATCCCATTTTCTATGAAGTTAGAAAGAAAGTAGTCATTCTGATTTTTTTCACAGGTTGTTTTGCAGCATTCGTACATGTATTCGTTATAGCCCCCTCCCAACGTACTGAAAATCAAATGTCATGTCTAGGGGTGACGCCTTTAGAATCAGCCTGGTTTTGAATCCCAGGTCGGCACTTCTTAGTTTCATAGTTTGGGCAAGAACGCCTGTAATCCTGTTTCCTCATCTGTAAAATAGAGATAACAGCAGTACCCGCTGCCTAGGGTTACTGTAAGGATTCAGTGAGATGACACACGTCCGTGTCTAGCACATGTTCAGTCAGTCTTAGCTTCTAAGGGCAGGAGAGCAGCACCAGCAGTTACGGGGCTGGTTCTGTTCTTTCCCGTCAGACCTGTGTGAGGATTTATGTCCCAGTTTTCGGTTTACAACGTACATTTGATGCGGCGGTATCCCACACCTGAGATGAAAAGTCCAGGTCTGCATAAAATATATTTCTACATTTATTGAGTGCCTGCCGTGAGTCAGGCACACCGCACTGCTCTCCAGGATGTCCGAGTTCAGAGGGAGAATCAAGGACATAACGAATGGTTGCAGTAAAATCCTGTCTGTGCTCTCCTGCAGTTTTGCTGGCCCCAGCAGGGTGAGGGCTCCCAGAGGAGAGGGACACAGGGGCTGGAAGCTGAACGTTGAGTTTGTATGAACATGTGGGCATCTTGGAGGCCTGACAATTCATTAATGCACTTTGGAAAGATGAGGTGAGGCATTAGGTAGTCGTCTGCCATAAGCAGAGAAAAAGTCATTTTTATCAACTGTCTTGTCCACTTGAGAAAGATTTTCAACAAGCGTTAAAATTTGGTAGGTAAGAAGCGTCTTGAATGTGATAAATGCCCCTTTGGAGGTATCACAAGTTGGCGAAGGGTTTACTATAGCTTCCACTAGGAGCTTTTACTTTTGAAGAGTGGCGAGGAGTTGAAATCCAGCAAATCTCTCTTCTGCACACCCTTTCCCCAAGTCCCTGCCAAGTAACAGGACAAAGACGGATCGTGTTCCCCTTCTGCCCTGGCAGGCCAGCCCCTCCAGCATGGGTGTGAGAGGTCTGCTGTCCAGCCACCGTAGGCTGTGGTTCCATGTGGACAGGCGACCACCGGGCGTGAGTACATGATTGCTACAGAGAACCTGTTAACTTTATAAGAAAGCCTTTCTTGGTCTTTCACTGAGCTGATGACACTCACGTACTTGGGGTGAGGCGTGACGTGAAACCTTAGCAGATGCAGTGGAATGCTCTGCCACCTTTAAAGATCTGGTTTTTGAAGACCATTTAATGGCATGCAAAAACCATTCATGATTTAATGTTGCGTGAAAAAGTGACTCATGAAACTGCGCGTAAATATCATTCTAATTTTGTTTTTAAATTCACATAAATATTCATATAGCTTATAAAAGTATTTGTGCGTATATACAAATGTAAAAGGAAAAGAAACCAAAATGTAGCAGGGGCCATATCCCAGCAGTAGAATTTTGCAGGTGATTTTTAATTTTCTTCTTTATGTATTTTCAAAACTTTCTACATGTACCCCTGTTACATTTAGGGAGAAATATTAATTTCATTGTTCTTTTAGTTGGCTGGAATTAGCCCTAAAGAAACTCTCTGCACTTTATCCAGTTGCTGTGTCAGCCCTGGGCTAGGTAGGCACCTTAGCAGAATGCCTGATGTTTATTTCTAAATGCGGAAGACCTGTGATTGGGCAGTATTTGTTTCTATAAATATAATCTATCAAGACTTAATCACTGACTTGTACTTGAGAGAACTAAGTAGGTAGAGCTAAGGAATGTCAATGAATTCTGTGAATATGGCCAGAATATTCTCAGTTATTTTTGCCTCAAGACGTGGATGAAGCAAGTTGTAGATGAAACCTACCCTGGCTCTTAAAAAACAAGATGTACAAGCAAAATACAGCCAGAGGAGAAATGTGGCTTCTTTCTGGAGGCCCCACCATAGACCCGTATTGAAAACGCTTTATCTTTAGGCCCAAAGGGCGTGCCCTGCACTGGTTCAGCATTTATTCAGCCAGGATCTACCTGTGGAGAGAAAATAGAAGGGAAGAATCCGCTGTGGCCATCCACAGGCACCCGTATCTTACCCTTGAGGTGCAAGTCCTCTTATCTTAGGGACCTACCGGGCAGCGTCCTTTTTTCAGTTCCTCCAACATTTATTGCGCACCTGATATGCCCTAAGCCCTAGAGACGCAGTCAAATGAGAGGAGAGCCCTCAAGGAGCTCAGCCGGCTGGGGCGTTTGGATCTATAAAGAGAAAATCCTAATAAATTCTTTACAGTCAGTGGAGCTGTGCCCATCTGAGGAGGGGCACCTGGCACAGCCTGGGGTGTCGGGGAAGGGGATTCAGAGCAGGCTCCTGGAAGACGTCATGCCCCAGGTGAATCTTCAAGGTTGAGCAGTAACTCACCAGGCAAAGGGAGAGGTGGGGAACGGGCATATTGTTAAGAATAAAAGCCATTTAATAATAGACAAAATACTTGGCCATTTAGAATAGTTTTGGGGTGAGCGTTGCTGTGAGGACATCCCCTGTGGTGAAAGCCAGCCCCGTGGTCACTGCACTTCTGTGCACTGGCTGGTGGATTGTTGAGACCTGCAGTCCAGCCTTTGGGGAATGTGCCACTATTTAACATGGCATCAGCTATACATACATCTCTAAACTGAAGCCGTTGTTGGTTGGGTAAAAGACAGACAACAGCGTCTAATCAGGGAACCCGGGAGCTCCCAGTGGAGAGGGACCTAAAGGTCACCAGGACCAGACCCCCTGTCAGTGTCATCTCCTCAGTGGCAGTGATAGGTATAGAGGCAGGCAGCCCAGGGCAGACTTAGCCCATGCAGGTGATCCAGGCGTGGTCTTTACTCACTGACACTGGTGTAGTAGACCTCTGAGGCTCCTCTTAACACCCCAGGCTCCTTTGCACAGATACAGCCCTTTTTTCCTTGAATGTCTGTTTGCACCCTCTTCAGGTGCAGATAGCCTCTGCCGACCTCAGGAATTGCTTCTGCTGGCCCCCAGGAGCCAAAGGATATTCAGGTCCTGTAGCTTCCTGAGACTATGGAATACAATTATTTGTTCCTTCAATTTTAGTCACTAAAATGTGGTGTTTTTTTGTGTTTTTTTTAATGCTAATGGAAAGTTCCTGCAGACAGATCAGAATTGTCCACTTGTAGACAGCAGCCTCCCAGCCTAAGCCAGCAGGGCCTCTCTCCCTGTGGTGTCCCCTCTCTCCTCAGCACACTTCCTTTTTTGTCACTTTAACCAGATGATGTGAGACTCGTGTCTGATGTACCTTGTCAGCCATTTTTTCAGTAATGGGTTAAACAAAATAAGCTGTCGAATAAATGTTTAAGTGAACAAACAACCACCATTTATACTATGCCTCCTTCCATAAAGGACTTAAGGCAGCCTACATGAATAGGTATGTTAAATCTGAAAATATAGATACACATGGATCTGAAGTAGGGAAAATACACACTAAAAAGAAGATCAAGACCCAGGGGAAAGTTCTAACATCAACATGCCAACCACAGAATTCTACATTGTTACGAGAACTGAGCCACAGATTTAGCTCTGAGCTTCCTGAAGGTCAAGGCAAGTAGGAAAACACAGTCATTACATGCTTGATATTTCTTGGGTGAGGATACCCCATCCTCTCAGAAGACAAAACTTCAATGAGAGTGATTCTGAAAGAACTTTTTTTTTTAATTGAAGCATAGTTGATTTACAGTTTCCAGTGTACAGCAAAGTGATTCAGTTATATATATATACATATATATCCTTTTTCATATTCTTTTCCATTATAGATTATTACAAGATATTGAATATAGCTCCCTGTGCTATACAGTAGGTCCTTGTTGTTTATCTATTTTATATATAGTAGCGTGTATCTGTTAATCCCAAATTACTAACTTATCCCTCCTTCCCCCTTTGGTAACCACAATTTTGTTTTCTATGTCTGTGAGTCTGTTTCTGTTTTGTAAATAAGTTCGTTTGTATCATCTTTTTAGACTCCACATGTAAGTGATGTCATATGATATTTGTCTTTCTCTGACTGCACTTAGTATGATAATTTCCAGGTCCATCCATGTTGCTGCAAATGGCATTATTTCATTCCTTTTTATGGCTGAGTTATATTCCATTGTATATATGTACCACATCTTTAACCATTCATCTCTCAATGGACATTTAGGTTGCTTCCATGTCTTGGCTATTGTAATAGTGCTGCTATGAACATTGGGGTGCATGTAACTTTTCAAATAAGAGTTCTCGTCTTTTCCGGATATATGCCCAGGAGTGGGATTGCTGGATCATATGGTAACTGTATTTTTAGTTTTTGTAAGGAACCTCCATACTGTTCTCCATAGTGGCTGCACAAATTTACATTCCCACCAACAGTGTAGAAGGGTTCCTTTTTCTCCACACCCTCTCCAGCATTTATTATTTGTAGACTTTTTAATGATGGCCATCCTGACCGGTGTGAGGTGGTACCTCATTGTAGTTTCGATTTGTATTTCTATAATAATTAGTGATGTTGAACATCTTTTCATGTACCTGTTGGCCATCTGTATGTCTTCTTTGGAGAAATGTCTGTTTAGGTCTTCTGCCCATTTTTTGATTGGGTTGTTTGTGGTTTTTTGATACTGAGCCGTGTGAGCTGTTTGTATATTTTGGAATTAATCCCTTGTCGGTCACACTGTTTGCAAATATTTTCTCCCATTCCGTAGGTTGTCTTTTAGTTTTGTTTATGGTTTCCGGTGCTGTGCAAAAGCTTTTAAGTTAGTCCCATTTGTTACTTTTGCTTTTGTTTCCATTACTCTAGGAGATGGACCCCAAAAAAATATTGCTGCGATTTATGTCAAAGAGTGTTCTGCCCATGTCTTCCTCTAGGAATTTTATAGTATCTAGGAGTTTATAGTATACCGGTCTTACATTGAAGTCTTTAACCCATTTTGAGTTTATTTGTGTATATGGTGTTAGAGAATGTTCTAATTTCATTCTTTTATATGTAGCTGTCCAGTTTTCCCAGCACCACTTATTAAAAAGAGACTGTCCTTTCTCCATTGTATATTCTTGCCTCTTGTTGTAGATAAATTGACAAGTGTGGGGGTTTATTTCTGGACTCTCTATTCTGTTCCATTGACCTATGTGTCTGTTTTGTGCCAGTACCATACTGTTTTGATTACTGTAGCTTGTCATATAGTCTGAAGTCAGGGAGCCTGATTCCTCTAGCTCCGTTCTTCTTTCTTTCTTTTTTTTTTGTATTGGCTATTTGGGGTGTTTGGTGTTTCCCTAGAAATTTAAATTTTTTTTCCAGTTCTGTGAAAAATGCCATTGGTAATTTGATAGGGATTGCACTGAATCTGTAGATTGCTTTGGGAGGTACGGTCATTTTAACAATATTGATTCTTCCAATCTAAGAACATGGTATATCTTTCAATCTGTTTGTGTCATCTTCAATTTCTTTCATCAGCATCTTATAGTTTTCAGAGTACAGGTGTTTTGCCTCCTTAAGTAGGTTTATTCCTAGGTTTTTGTTTTGGGTTTTTTTTGATGCGATGGTGAAAGAACTTTTTGTCCTGGGTCTCCAGGAGGCGATATTGTGTGATGGTGTCTTCACCAACATTCATATGCTGAATCTCCAAAACACAAGATGGTTCCTCAGAGGATCCTCCAGTGAAAGTGGAGGCAGAACACCAACAGACTCATGAAAGCAATAAGGCAGGACAGCCCAGTGGCACAAAACACTGTCTTATCTAAAGTCAGATCTGGGTTTGAATCCTGGCTCTGCCCCTGACTAGCTGTGTGAACTTGGCCAAGTTAATCAATCTCACTAATCATGAGTTTCTCACACATAAAATGGGGATGATAATTCCTCCTCTACAAGGTGGTTGTGAGGGTTAGATAATCCATGTCAGGCCCTTAGCTGGTCTCTGGGGTGTAGTTAACAATGTCATGTGGTAGTTGCTGCTACCACTGCTTTATCATCTGTATGAGAGGAAGTAGAATGTGGTTCAAGTTGACAGGTGGTCCGATTTGGTGCAGGGATCAAACCTAGCACGGCCATAAGACTGGACTGACTGCGTGTCCATAAGCTAATGTCCACATAGAATTTTCAGCTGGGTTTGATAGAAGTTGGACAGAAGAGTCAACTCTTTGCTCTGGACTTGGAGTAGAGGCATTGGGTTTCCAGGTTAAAGGAAGAACTGAGTATTCTAAAATTCAGCTGAGCAGATGCTGGAATTGACATCCAATACAAAAACTGACCAAATGGATGGCCAGCCCCACTAGTACATGGGGGTGAGCCATGGAAACACCAGAAAACAGGGCCTGGATTTTGCCTGGAAAACAGTTCCAAACCCTCTCTGCCAAAGAAGGAAAAGGCAGGTGATGGATAAAGAATAAGATTATTTTGAGCTAGAAGATTTTCTCTTATTTTTAATGCTCAAAATGCAAAAGCTTATTATTTTTTATGATTGTAAAATTATTCGTCATTTGAATAAAGTTCAAAACATACAAAGAAATATAAAGAAGAGAAAATTTGTCTACGATCTTAACACTTAGTGATAACCACTAGTAACGTTTTGATATATACTGTTTTCTATGCACATAGACAGATACCATCTATGTACGTATACATAATTTTTACTGAGTCTTTTAACTAGTTTTTTAAATGCCTCCATTTTCATTTTAAATGGCTGCCTAGTACCTCACTGTGTAGATCTATGTAGTATACTTAATCAGTTCCCTATTGGGGGAAATTTTTAAACAACGATGAATATTCTTGCAAATATGCCATTTGAACCCTTGAGCCCAAAAGATTTTCAAACCAGGAGTTTCCAACACAGAAAAATCCTAGTGATGAGCCAATTAAATATAAATTAATTACCTGGGTGCCCAGAGTTTTCCCTAGGGGACAGATTGCCTAAAGCCTATGCTTCAGTTATTCTAACACCAAAATGATGAGTGTGCCGGGTACAGCCTCGGTGACTAGGATGCAGGAGAACAATGGGGTACACCTCTTTGTCTCATCGTGAGCCCCCTCTTCCTGACATCATTCAGGGAGCACTTCCTGGACACGTGTTAGAAGCCAGGCACCAGGGACTCAGCCCCTGACACAAGGAAGTAGCTCAGTAAATACCGTGGTGATTGATGTTCAACTGCCAGTCCTGACTGCCTTAAGCTCACAGTAAATACAGGCTGGCCTACAAATCAATCTAGTTTGCATAGAAAAACAAGTTTGCATCCCTGGATTACATTTAGAATCTGTCCTTAAAATATGATGGTCTTGCAAATACCTCTAATGTAGCAATTCTTAATCCACAGATCAAAATGCCAGGGGGAGAAGGGAAGGGCTTTGGAGATTGTAATGTGCCCCCATTGAATTGGGATTCCCTGCCTCCACCCTAAAGAGCCTCCATCGGAGAGGGAGTGTTGCCTTTCCTCCCTCACATCACCCCTCATCATGGGAGGGGCAGGGCCACCAGCTGAGAATCCCTGTGCGAAGGGTTCAGGGTTCACGTCAAATCATAACACCCTCTGCCTGGAGACTGGTCCAGGCATGAGACCCTCACTGCAGCCAAGATGTGTCCACCACCCAGGAGCTTCCGTATTTAATGTTTTTAAGTTGTTTTTTTTGTTTTTTTTTTAGCAGTTTGCAGAAGTCTTCTATTTATTTTTTTTATTGAAGTATAGTTGATTTACAATGTTGTGTTTCTGGTGTACAGCAAAGCGATTCAGTTATACATTTTTTTCATTATAGTTTATTACAAGATATTCAGTATAGTTCCCTGTGCTATACAGTAGGTCCTTGTTATCTGTTTTATATATAGTAGTGTGTATCTGTTAATCCCAAATTCCTAATTTATCCCTCCCCCTCCTTCCCCTTTTGGTGACCATAAGTTTGTTTTCTTTGTGAGTCTGTTTCTGTTTTGTAAATAAGTTCATTTGTATCATATTTTATATTCCACATATAAGTGATATCATATGGTATTTGTCGTTCTCTGACTTCACATAGTATGATAAGCTCTGGGTCCATCCATGTTGCTGCAAATGGAATTATTTCATTCTTTTTATGGCTGAGTAGTATTCCATTGTATATATAAACACCACATTTTCTTTATCCTTTCATCTACTGATGGACATTTAGGTTGCTTCCATGTCTTGGCCATTGTAAATAGTGCTGCTATGAACATTGGGATGCATGTATCTTTTCAAATTAGAGTTTTCTCCAGATATATGCCCAGCAGTGAGATTGCTGGATCACATAGTAACTCTGTTTTTAGTTTTTTAAGGAACCTCCATACTGTTTTCCATAGTGGCTGCACCAATTTACATTCTCACCAACGGTGTAGGAGGGTTCCCTTTTCCCCACACCCTCTGCAGCATTTATTCTTTGTAGACTTTTAATGATAGCAATTCTGACCAGTTTGAGGTGGTAACCTCACAGTAGTTTTGATTTGCATTTCTCTAATAATTAGTGATGTTGAGCATCTTTTCACGTGCCTACTGCCCATCTGTATGTATTCTTTAGAGAAATGTCTATTTAGATCTGCCGAAGTCTTTTTTTTTATCATTTATTTTTTTAATAGATCTTTATTGGAGTATAATTGCTTCACAGTACTGGGCTAGCTTCTGTTGTATACCAAAGTGAATCAGCCATATGGCCCCATATCCCCTCCCTCTTGAACCTCCCTCCCACCCTCCCTATCCCACCCCTCTAGGTCATCACAAAGCACCGAGCTGATCTCCCTGTACTATGCTACTGCTTCCTACTAGATAACTATTTTACATTCGGTAGTGTATATATGTCAGTGCTACTCTCACCTCACCACAGCTTCCCCCTCCCACCCTATGTCCTCAAGTCCATTCTCTATGTCTACATCTTTATTCCTGCCCTGTAACTAAGTTCATCAGTACCTTTTTTTGTTTTTTTTTTTAGGTTGCATATATATGCGTTAGCATACGATACTTGCTTTTCTCTTTCTGACTTACTTCACTCTGTGTGACAGACTTTAGGTTCATCCACCTCACTACAAATAACTCAATTTCGTTTCTCTTTATGGCTGAGTGATATTCCATTGTATATATGTGCCACATCTTCTTTATCCATTCATCTGTCGATGGACATTTAGGTTGGTTCTATGTCCTGGCTATCGTAAATAGTGCTGTGATGAACATTGTGGTACACGACTCTTTTTGAATTATGGTGTTCTCAGGGTATATGCCCAGTAGTGGGATTGCTGGGTCATATGGTAGTTCTATTTTTAGTTTTGTAAGGAACCTCCATACTGTTTTCCATAGTGGTTGTATCAATTTACATTCCCACCAACAGTGCAGGAGGGTTCCCTTTTCACCACACCCTTTCCAGCATTTGTTTCTAGATTTTTTTTGATAGTGGCCATTCTGACCGGCATGAGGTGATACCTCATTATAGTTTTGATTTGCATTTCTCTAATAATTAGTGATGTTGAGTCTTTTTATCTTAAGTATAATTCTAAGGTACAGTGATCAAGAGCGCAGCCTCTCAGAACACCTGGATTCACACACATCCCAGCTCAGCCAGGTTCTGGCCTCATGAACAAGTTATTTAACCTTCCTGAGCTTAATTCTCTCACATGCAAAACAAGGATGATAATGGCCCCACAGCTGTTTAATATGGTAAGTCCCACAGGGTTTCTGTTAGGATTAAATGAGATAGTCCATGTGCAACATGGCAAACAGTAAATAATAAATGTTGGCTGGTGTTGACATTAGGGTAAATGTTATTATGAATGATTCTCACAATAATCCACCTGCATGTGTTATTATCCCCATTTTAAAACAAACAAAAAATAACTGAGGGGCTTCCCTGGTGGCACAGTGGTTGAGAGTCCGCCTGCCGATGCAGGGGACACGGGTTTGTGCCCCAGTCCGGGAAGATCCCACATGCCGCGGAGCGGCTGGGCCCGTGAGCCATGGCCGCTGAGCCTGTGCATCTGGAGCCTGTGCTCTGCAGCGGGAGAGGCCACAACAGTGAGAGGCCCGCGTACCGCAAAAATAAATAAATAAATAAAATAACTGAGGCTCAGAGCATACTCTTCCCAGTAACTGCCCCCCACACCAGCCCACATGCACACAGGCTTCCTTCTTTCATTGGTGGTCTGTGTAAGGTAGAAAATAATGTCAATTGCCATAATAAGTGTGGTCCCAAAAAGAGACTCATGCTGGAAAGGCCAAGGCAGGTATTTTCCAACAAGCTAGGAGGGGCAGAAGGAGCCAGGGTCAGAGACAACCAGGTTACAGCATTTGAGGGATGAGAGGTAGCGAACATAAAGCTAAATTAGTTTGGATTTATGCCCGAGCAAGGTAGCAACCAGAGATGAGAGTGTGGTCATGCCAACTTGAAAGGACATTCCAGCTCTGTGGTTTGGGCTAGCATGTAAAGGGACTCCTTAGTGCTTACCATGATGCTGTGACCAAAATGGGTCACAGGCATCAGCCACCTTCCCCGAGGTCGGGGCTGGGAGTGGAGGCTCCGACCTCCTGTGACTATGTACTGTTGCTGTTGTTGTTTATCATTTTATTGAAGTATAGTTGATTTACAATGTTGTATTAATTTCTGCTGTACAGCAAAGTGATTCAGTTATACATATATGTATTCTTTTTCATATTTTTTTCCATTATGGTTTATCACAGGATATTGAATATAGTTCCCTGTGCTATACAGTAGGACCTTGTTTATCCATTCTCTATGTAATAGTTTGCATCTGCTAAACCCAAACTCCCAATCCTTCCCTCCCCCTCCCCCCTCCCCCTTGGCAACCACAAGTCTGTTCTCTATGTCTGTGAGTCTATTTCTGTTTCACAGATTCCACATATAAATGATATATGGTATTTTTCTCTTTCTTACTTCACTTAGTATGATAATCTCTAGGTCCATACATATTGCTGCAAATGGCATTATTACATTATTTTTTATGGCTGAGTAATATTCCATTGTGTTGATGTATATATACCACATCTTCTTTATCCATTCATCTGTCAATGGACATTTAGGTTGTTTCCATGTCTTGGCTATTGTGAATAGTGCTGCTATGAACATAGGGGTGCATATATCTTTTCAAATTATAGTTTTGTCTGGATATATGCCCAGGAGTGGGGTTGCTGGATCATATCATGTGGCAACTCTATTTTTAGAGTTTTTTTTAATTGAAGTATAATTGATTTACAATGTGTTAACTACTATACAACAAAGTGATTCAGTAATACATATATATATATACATATATATATATACACACACACACTTTTTTTATATTTTTTTCCCTCATGGTTTATCATAGGATTTTAAATATTTATTTATTTATTTTGGCTGCGCTGGGTCTTAGTTGCAGCACGCAGGACCTTTGTTGCAGCATGTGGGCTTCTTTTTTTTTTTAATATTATTTATTTATTTATTTGGTTGCACCAGGTCTTAGTTGCGGTAGGCAGGCTCCTTAATTGTGGCATGCATGCAGGATCTCATTCCCTGACCAGGGATCGAACCCGGGCCCCCTGCATTGAGAGTGTGGAGTCTTACCCACTGGACCACCAGGGAAGTCCCTATCATAAAATATTGAATATAATTCTCTGTGCTATACAGTAGGACCTTGTTGTTTATCCATTCTGTATATTAAAGTTTATATCTGCTAACTGTGACCTCCCATTCCATCCCTCCCCCAACCCCTTCCCCCTTGGCAACCACCAGTCTGTTCTCTATGTCTGTGATTCTGTTTCATAGATAGGTTCATTTGTGTCATATTTTAGATTCCACATTTAACTGATACCATATGGTGTCTGTCTTTCTCTTTCTGACTTCACTTAGTATGATCTCTAGGTTCATCCATGTTTCTACAAATGGCATTATTTCATTCCTTTTTATGGCTGAGTAGTATTCCATTGTATATATGTACCACATCTTCTTTATCCATTCATCTGTCAATGGACATTTAGGGTGTTTCCATGTCTTGGCTATTGTGAATAGTGCTGCTGTGAACATTGGGGTGCATGTATCTTTTTGAATTATAGTTTTGTCCGTATATATGCCCAGGAGTGGGACTGCTGGATCATATGGTAGCTCTGTTTTTAGTTTCTTAAGGAACCTCCATACTGTTCTCCATAGTGGCTGTACCAATTTACATTCCCACCAACAGTGTAGGAGGGTTCCCTTTTCTCCACACCCTCTCCAGCATTGTTATTTGTAGACTTTTTAATGATGACCATTCTGACCTCTGTCAGGTGGTACCTCATTGTAGTTTTGATTTGCATTTCTTTAATAATTAGTGATTTTGAGCATCTTTTCACGTGCCTATTGGCCACCTGTATGTTGTCTTTGGAGAAATGTCTATTTAGGTGTTCTGCCCACTTTTCAATTGAGTTGTTTTTTTGTTATTGAGTTGTATGAGAAGTTTGTATATTTTGGAAATTAAGCCCTTATTGGTCACATCATTTGCAAATATTTTCTCCCAGTCTGTAGGTTATCTTTTTGTTTTGTTTATGGTTTACTTTGCTGTGCAAAACCTTGTAAGTTTGATTGGGTCCCATTTGTTTATCTTTGCTTTTATTTCTATTGCCTTGGGAGACTGACCTAAGAAAACATTGGTACAATTTATGTCAGAGAATGTTTTGCCTGTGTTCTCTTCTAGGAGTTTTACGGTGTCATGTCTTATATTTAAGTCTTTGTGTATAATGTGAGGGTATGTTCTAATTTCATTGATTTGCATGCTGTTGTCCAACTTTCCCAACACTACTTGCTGAAGATACTGTCTTTTCCCCATTGTATATTCTTGCCTCCTTGAAGATTAATTGACTGTAGGTGTATGGGTTTATTTCTGGGCTCTCTATTCTGTTCATTGATCCATATGTCTGTTTTTATGCCAGTACCACACCATTTTGATTACTGTAGCTTTGTAGTATTGCCTGAAGAGTTGGGAGGGTTATGCCTGTTTTGGCAATTCTGGGTCTTTTATGGTTCCATATAAATTTTAGGATTATTTGTTCTATTTCTGTGAAAAATGTCATGGGTAATTTGATAAGGATCACATTAAATCTGTAGATTGCTTTGGGCAGTATGGCCATTTTAATAAGATTAATTCTTCCAATCCAAGAGCATGGGATGTCTTTCCATTTCTTTGAATCATCTTCAGTTTCGTTTATTAATGTTTTGTAGTTCTCAGCATGTAAGTCTTTCACCTCCTTGGTGAGGTTTATTCCTAAGTCTTTTTTTTTTTTTTTTCTTTTGCGGTACGTGGGCCTCTCACTGTTGTGGCCTCTCCCATTGCGGAGCACAGGCTCTGGACGCGCAGGCTCAGCTGCCATGGCTCACGGGCCCAGCCGCTCCGCGGCACATGGGATCTTCCTGGACCAGGGCATGAACCTGTGTGCCCTGCATCGGCAGGCAGACTCTCAACCACTGCGCCACCAGGGAAGCCCCCTAAGTCTTTTTTGATGCAACTTTAAGGGACTGTTTACATTCCCTTTCTGACATCTCACTGTTAGGGTAAAGAAATGCAACCGATTTCTGTATGTTAATCCTGTATCCTGCTGCCTTGCTGAATTTGTACTACTACTGTTCTAGTAGTTTTTGTGTGGAATTTTTAGGGTTTTCTATATATAGTATCATGTCATCTGCATATAAGGACAGTTTTACCTCTTCCCTACCAATTTGGATACGTTTTATTTCTTTTTCTTGTCTGATTGCTGTGGCTAGGACTTCCAATACTATGTTGAATAGAAGTGGTGAGAGTGGGCATCCTTGTTCCAGATTTTAGCAGGAAGGCTTTCAGATTTTCACCTCTGAGTATTATATTGGCCATGGGTTTGTCATAAATAGCTTTTATTATGTTGAGATATGTTCCCTGTATACCCACTTTTGTAAGTTTTTATCATAAATGGATGTTGAATTTTATCAAATGCTTTTTCTGCATCTATTGAGATGACCATGTGGTTTTTACCTTTTCTTTTGTTGATGTGGTGTATCACATTGATTGATTTGTGTATCTTGAACTATCCTCGTGATCCTGGGATGAATCCACCTTGGTCATGGTGTATGATCTTTATGTTTTGTTGGATTCAGTTTGCTAATTGTGACCAGCTCACAGGTTGATGGTTCCTCTTCCACCACCTGAATGAGGGTCCAGCCAGCCTTCCTTAGCACTGCATGGTATCCCAGTTATCTATTACTGCTTACTTAGCAAACCACCCCAAAACTTAGTGCTGTAAAACAACATGCACTTTATCACGTTTACGATTCTGAGAGTCAGGAATCTGGGCAGAGCACAGCAGTTCTGCTCTTCTGCTCCACAACATCTGGGGTCTCCACTAGGTAACTCAGATGACTGCAGTTGCTGGGATGGCTTGACTGGAGCCATCTGTCTGGGGCCTTGGTCCTCTGTGTGGCATCTCCTGGAGCTTGAATGTCCAGTATCACTCCTTTGCTTCATATCTGGAGCCTGGGCTGGGGTGGCTGCAACTGCTGTTTCTCTCCAGGCAGCCTCTTCCCCTGGCCAGCTTGGACATACTCACAACATGGTGATCTCAGGGAGGTCAGACTTTTTATACATGGCTGGTTTCCCTCAGAGGGAATGTTCCATGAAAGCTGAGAGACCTCTCACAATGTAACCTCAGAAGTCCCAGCATGTCACTTCTGCACATTCTGTTAGTTAAGAAAGTCAGTATAACCAGTCCAGATGCAAGGAGGTGGAGGAGCAGATTAGCCCTCTCAACAGCCCCCCCTCACACCATGGCACGAGGCAAGGGGAATGGTGATGGCTGCCACCTTGGAGACAAGCTACCCACACGGGAGGGTAAGAACAGAGACTTTTGAAGTATAGTTGATGTACAGTGCTTCAGGATTTCAGCACAGTGATTCAGTTTCATATATGTGTGTGTGTGTGTGTGTGTGTGTGTGTGTGTGTGTATGTATATTTGGTTCGAGTATAATGTTTAATGTACGATACAGTGGATTGGCAGAGTTGATACGAAGTTAAGAAATTTACTTCTAGTCAGTAAGTTAACAACCTAGGCACCAGCATATATATTTTATATATATATATATGTATATATATACACACACACGTATATAATGTTCTTTTTCAGATTCTTTTCCATTTTAGGTTATTATTATAGGTTATTACAAGATGTTGAATATAGTTCCCTGTGCTATATAGTAGGACCTTGTTTTTCTGTCTTATCTATAGTAGTGTGTATCTGTTCATCTCAAACTCCTAATTTATCCCTCCCCCCTTACCCTTTGGTAATTTTTTTAAATTAATTAATTTACTTTTGGCTGTGCTGGGTCTTTGCTGCTGCGCCCGGGCCTTCTTTATTTGTGGTGAGCGGGGGCGACTCTTCGTTGTGGTGCACGGGCTTCTCATTGCGGTGGCTTCTCTTGTTGCGGAACACGGGCTCTAGGTGCGTGGGCTTCAGTAGTTGTGACGCACGGGCTTAGTTGCTCTGCAGCATGTGGGATCTTCCCAGACCACGGCTTAAACCCATGTCCCCTGCACTGGCAAGAGGATTCTCAACCACTGTGCCACCAGGGAAGCCCCATTTTGGTAACCTTAAGTTTTCTGTATCTGTGAGTCTATTTCTGTTTTATAAACAAGTTCATTTGTATCATTTTTTTAAGTTTCCGCATGTAAGTGATGTCATATGATATTTGTCTTTCTCTGAATTATTTCACTTAATATGATTATCTCTGGGTCCATACATGTTTCTCCAAATGGAATTATTTCATTCTTTTTTATGACTGATATTCCATTAGACACACACACACACCACATCTTCTTTATCCATTCATCTGTCGATGGACATTTAGGTTGCTTCCATGCTGCTTTGAACATTGGGGTGCATGTATCTTTTTGAATTAGAGTTAAGGACACAGACTTTTGAGTCACAAATATTGTTTCATACCACTGCTCTGTAACTTTCTAGCTCTGTGATGTCAGATAAATTACTTAACCTCTGTGAGCCTCAATTTCCTCATCTATAAAATAAGGATAATGATATTCTACTAGAGATGATTGTGGTAAGACTTAAAGGAGATAAATCTAGTGCTTGGTACAATGCCTAATATCTGCGAAGTCCTCACTTAATGGTAGCCATACTACCTATAGTGATAACTAGTAGTGTTATTACTCCAGCTTGCCCTCTAGATATTCATTCATTCACTCAGCAAACAAGCCTCTATTGTGATCGTGTGCCTACTGTGTGCTAGGCAGTCTCTGGCCCTGGCCTCCCACGGTTATGAAGACGATGATATGTTGTAAGCAGAAACTAAGTTGGCTTTCAGGCTTTCTGAGCAGCATCCCTGGCTCTTCAGTGCCAGGCAGCATCTCTGGGCTCAGCAAGCCTGGCTCAAAGGAGGAAGCAAGGGCTTGTCACCTAAGCCTCTCTGATCAGATTACGGTAACATTTTTGGCCCTTTCCTATAGTGTCTTCTGCTCTCACAGTAACTCTCTTCCCATTTCAAGTAGTGCGGATATTACTAAGGAGAGGCTGGAGAAATGAACCCGCCTTCCCATTCAAACGTGTGTCCTCAGGTCCCATCTGATGAGGCTCTGTGCCCTCAAGGGCCCCGGTACTTTGGTTGCACAGGACTCCGCGTGCAGAGCCCCGTCAGCAAGCAGCTGCTCCTTGTGGGCTGTCACTGGCATCCAGAATTGAAGCCTCCAACACCGAGGTGACAGAAAGTGCAGGAAAGGTAACCATCTCCAACTCTTTACAGATCACAAAAGAACTCTTAAAATGCAGCATTCGACATGAAACGAAAAGCAAGACGTCATGGAGAAAGAATGCAAGCCAAACTAAGGAAAAGCTGCTTGGCAGGAAACCTCACCGTCTGGTCTGGTCTGGTCTCTGTGTCTTATCTCAGCAATTTCCTAACGCTAGCAACTTCTTTACAATGAAAGGAGGGCAGAGCTTCTAACCCAGAAGCTTCCAAAAACCTTTAGCCTTCCCATCAAAATCTTGTGAAAATCTCACCTGCTCAAATGAGCATCTTTAGCTTTCATTTGAAGACACTGGAACTTTAAGTAAATCTCACTTTCAGGAACTTGTTTCTAGGTTAACGATAAAGGAATTCACACTTATTAAGCACCTTTGTTCCGGCATCAAGAAGCAACATGTTACAGAACTGCTGCATCTGCCATCTTTCCCTTAGTCCAGTTGCCCACCCAGAGCGTGAATATCTGCTACGTGTCCCTGACAGACAGACAGCCACTATCTCCACAGCACCTGCGGACAAGACAAGAGTCCGGACTTCATGGGGCCAGCCAAAGCCCAAAGCCCCAGGCCCCCTTTCCAGGGGACCCAATGCACACCAGGCAATGGGCAACACTGGTGGTGACGCAAGTGCCAGGCGTAGGCACTGAGGGTTCAGCCCTCCTGGTGCAGCCACGGCCGGAGCTGTCCGCCAGCCCTCCACCGTCCCTTGTCGGTGCATTACTGATTTCCCAGTCTGACGCGTGCTTGGAGGCAAACTCGGGGCCCGAGCTCCTTGCGGGAAGTGCTCAGCTGGCCATGCAAGGCTGGGTCTCCAGTAAGCACACGTCTGTCTTGAGGGGCCACGGCTTCTTAACAAGTAGCTCAGGAGAAGACACATCCTCTGTCAGACCAGTTCTGCCACTCAGAGGCGTTTCCCCTCAGGCTTGGGCCTAAACCCCAGCAGTCCGGCGTGGATCTGAAATCTGGTCTGTCTGGAGACCCGTGGGCCTCTTCCACGAGCCCTGACAGCCATGCTGCGTCTCCCTCCATCTTCGTCAAGTGAGAACGGTCCTCAGCAGATCTCCCCAGAATCATGGGAATCAAGATGTTCTGTGTGCTTGACTGGGGCGGAGGGAGCAGGGGTGCAACATCAGCAAAGCAATTTCTGTGGTTTTGAGGAAAAAACCACACAGACTTTCTAGAGGCGTTCATGAGTATGGAAACTTGGGACAGACCACACCGGCTCTCAGCTGGTGCAGTGGTTGTAAGAAAGCTCTCTGTGACCCACAGGCATCCAGCTCTTTGATGAGCTGTGACCTCAGGGTCTTGTCGAGACCCTGCTTCAGAAGTGGGGTCAGACCATGTCCTGTTTTCTCAGTGAGAGCAGACAGGGTGGGACTGTGCTCGGAAGAGAAGGCAGAAATGAAGTACGAATCTGGAGACGAGAAGCTAGACGTCCTGAGGGGAGTGATTGAAGGTCCGAAAGAAAGAACTTCTCTCCCAGACACTGCTTGGCATGGCATTCGAGCCTGACAGGATCTCCTGTCTCTTGCTGATTTGATGATAAAATATGGAGTGGACCCACAGGGAGAACAAACGCCTCAAGAAATAGATGGATAATTGGCTCTGTTTGCATGCTCGCTGTGAGTGTGAGACGCCACACCAGCATGACTAATGCCTCTCCCCTCTGCCTAAATTAGATTTTGATTGTGTCTCAGAGATGTTCACTGAATCACAGATGTTGGAAGTAAAAAGACCCCAACTTCTCAGGAACACCTCCTGTGGAATGTGTGGGATCCTCCTCCCAGGCTGAGGGACCCCTTCCCTTCTGAGACCTGGGAGCAAAGCAGCCACCCCGGATGGAGCGGGCTCCGGGGTCCCGGCGCAGGCTCCTTAGGTGGCTGTAAGCAAGTGCATCGCGTCAGTAACTGATGCCTCGTACAGACCCTAAATTGGACCCAGTGTCCTGTTTGTCAAATTTCCCCTGGCTCTCTGCCACATCAGGTGGAGCAGTTCAGGGTCCTTGCCGGTTCACCCACTCGGTGTTCCTCAGCCACTCTGTTCTCATCTGGAAGATGCTGTCATAAATGCTTTCTCATTTCTCTTGCAGAATTTAGCCTACGAGATCATCCTAACGCTGGGACAGGCATTTGAAGTTGCTTACCAGCTCGCGCTGCAAGCCAGGAAAGGGGGGCATTCCTCCACGCTTCCAGAAAGCTTTGAAAACAAGCCCTCCAAGCCCATCCCCAAGCCCCGAGTCAGCATTCGCAAGTCGGTGGTAAGTAGAAAAGACAGATGTTCTGAAAACCTTGAACTGGAGGGGAGGGATCCTTGGTGCCGTTGGGGCTGGCGAGAATCCAGGGCCTGCCCTTCTTGTCCTTCCCTTGGCCTCATCCTGGCATGTGTCTGTCCTCCTCTCAGCCCAGTTCCTGCAAAGTCTTGGGGACCATCTGCCTGAACTTGGAGGCTCCCAAGAAAATTCCACTTCTTTTGTCCCCTGCAGCAGCCTGTGAGGGGACTGGGTGCTGCTGGCCTCCCAGGGGAGTCTTTCCTCAAGGTCCAGGCGATCTTGGGAAAAAGGATCCCTGAGGCCCCGGCTGCCATCCCTCTAGGGGGCAAGCCTCTCACAAGCCGCTGGGCAGCAGAGAGGGTGGCAGAGGCTCATGGGGAGGGCATCCCTGGTACCCAGCTAGAGGAGGCTGGAGGTGCAGGCTGTACACGGGCCTGACAAGGAGGCCTAGGCGCAGGCTTCCTGCAGAGCGGGGACTGTTCAGAAGGTACTGCCCCTCCTCCCCGGCATCTGCCTCCCTCCAGAAATTTCCCCCCTTCCCTCCCACACGCTCTGCACACATCCTGTCCTAACAGACTTTCATGACTTCAAAGCGGCCTCCTCTGGTGGTAGCAATACCCAGAAGCTGGAAGCCTCCCGTCTGGTTTCTGCTGCCGTATGGCATCCTAGAAACTCTGGGACTCAGGGCAGCAGGCACCCTCAGAGGCATCGCTCAGCCCACGTATCCTTCCGCCTGTGACTCCTCCTCCTCCCCACTGAGCCCTGTCCCCGGAGTCGTGGGGAATTGTAGGGTTTTTAATGTTTGCAGAGGCACCACCCTTTGTGACCATGTGGCTTCTTATTCACGTTCTCCTCTTTGGCCTCTACTCCTGTCTCCATTCTTGGCAACTTCAACATCCATGGGGATGATCCTCCCAGCGTGTGGCCCCTCTGCCCCTTGACAGCTCACCTCTCAGACCTCTTCCCCCACCTCACCATTCACTCCCACGCTCACCCCACATCACTGATCACCAGTAACTGCAAGCATCCTCTGACTTTCCTTCTGACCCCCAGTCCCCCCACCTCAGCCCCTCCCAGCCCCACTGGCTCCCAATCCTGAAGCACTCCCAGAACGGCACTTACAGGTTCAATTGCCCCCTCATTTCTCCTTCGAGGCTTAGCACACATCTGAAACTTAGTGTGTCCAGAACAGAATTCTTGATCTCTCCGCAAAGTTGCTTCTCTCTCTGTCTCTCCCAGCTCAGTAAATGGCATAACCATTCACCATGTTGCTCAAGCCATAAATCTAGAAGACACCCTTGATTTCTGTCTTCCTCTCACCTGTGTCCACCCCACAAGCAGATTCCATCCGTTCAGCCCCTAAAACATCTCTCAGACCCGTCCACTCCTCTCCATTTCCTCTGTCACTCTTCCCATCCAAGCCATCACCACCAGTAATCTCCAAAATACTCCCATACATCTCCTAAAAACTCCCCTCCTCTGCCCGGCAACCAGGGTGACCTTCTTAAAACACAGACCAGATCATGGTACCACTGCCCCAATTTCCCACCACACTCCTCTCTGACACTCAGGCCTTCTTCTTCCTAGAAACAAAGCTCACTCCCACCTAAGGCCTCTGTGCCCCCTGTTCCCTCCACCTGGCTTTGTCTCCCCCTTGTTTCTGCACGGCTGAGTCTGGCTTGTCATCCAGGGCCCAGCTACACAGAGAGGCTTCTCCTGGACCACCCAGGCTTCCCCTGTTTATTTATTGTCTGTCTATCTATCTTATCCCACAAGAAAAGCAAGTCAAATGTCCAGGAATTTTCAGAACATTTGGGGGATTAGCTCTTAGAGTACTGTATTCATTCCTGTGTGGGCTGGATAAATCTGTTCGTGGCAGGGACCTCCATCTGACTTTTGTCTGGTCCCCATAGATTTCTTCCAGATGAGCACAAAGGGTGTGTGCCATAAGAGCTCAGAATATTCATTTAGAAGCCTTCACTGAAAAATATGAAACATACAGTGAATAATACTGCTGTCCTTTAACTGCCCCAAGATCCTGTCCCCCTCAATAGGTGTCTGTGTTCCCTTTCCCTCGGCCCCAGTAGTTTATTTTTGAGAAACAGCCCATGATTAGACATGTAGAGTCCTCCCCACAGCCTTGTGGAGATACAGTCAAATTGCAGGTGGCCGACGGGCACAGACCCCTGCACTCTTCGGACAGCTCCCTTGCTCCGGTTTCCTGAGCAGAGCAGGTGGCCAGGGCCAGGGGGAGACATGGAAACACCAAAGAAAGAGGCAGCAATCTGGTGGAGAACTGCTCCAGGCCGCCCGTGAGAGCTCAGAACTCAAGCTTCACCCAGAAAGGGCCTGTTTAACCTTGTACAGGCAGGGGCTGAAATGGTGTTGACGTTTTACAGCTCAGTTTGGTTCAAGGCTCACCCTGACCTGGGCCCACTCACCTCTTCACCCTCAGTTGTCTCCCCCCCGGGTGCCCTCGGCGACCTGACTGCAAGCCCTCAGCTGGCCTCTTTCCCTTACCTCGGGGACCTTGCACATGCTGCTCCACACCCCCTGCCTTTACTAGGAAACTCTTGCTTCTCCTCCAGCTCTCCGTTTAGACATTACCTTAATTAACTTTTAAATAATGTCTAGTCAACAAGTATTTATTGGGTGCCTACTGTTTAGTGGGTTGCCGGGAGCTTTTCTGAGTTTGAGGGAAACAGGAGTAAACAGAACAGACAGAATCCCACCTTCATAAGCATACATTGTAGTGGAGGATGAACAAATAAACATGATGTATGTGGCAAAAAGGATTATAAAGAATAGAGCAGCAGAGGAAAGCAGGAAAGTTGAGGTGCTATTTTGCTTGGGGTAAACTGGTGAGGAGGTGATGTTTGAACTGCACCCTGATTCACATTAGGGCATAAAGCAGGCAGATGTCTGGAGAGTATTCAGGCAGAGAGGTGATGAGCACAGAGGGTCTGGGCTGGGGCTTGGTGTACAGGGAGCAGCAGGGAGGCCGGTGTGGCTGGAGCGTAGAAAGGCAGGCGGACAGGGCCACCGTGGGTCACCTCGAGGACTCTGGGTTTATTCTGACTGTAATGGAAACCACTGGAGGCTTGAGAGGCAGGCAGGACATAGCCTGGTTCACCTTCTCTAGGAAGCCCCCCTGGCTCCTGACATGGGGTCAGTGGCCTTCCTGGGTGCCCACAGAGCACCCTCTTCCCCCTCAAATCTCACTTCTCAGTAAAGTATTCCTACGTCTGCTCCCCACCTGTGTGCCTTCAAGAGCAAGGGCTGTGTCTCACTCACCATCCCCCCCGCCCAGTGCCTTGCAGTAAATGTGTATCAGAAGAATGAACAGATGACTCTCACACCCCCAACATCCTGAGGTCCTGCCAGAGCACAGTGATGGTTTCCAGGCAGCGTTAGGATGCATGCGTGCAACCCCAGGCAGGTACCGTATAACGGGCATCAGCCTTTCTGTTTTAAAGCAGATCGACCCATCTGAGCAAAAGACTCTGGCCAATCTGCCGTGGATTGTGGAGCCGGGACAAGAAACCAAGAGGGGAATAAATACCAAGTATGAGACCACGATTTTCTGATACTCACCGTCCTCCCGTCCTCGCGGTGCCTTGCACGCCGAGCAGTCCCGGAGCAGGCTTTCCACCCAGCGCAGGAGGAAGACTGCTGTTTGTGTGGCCTTGTCACGGGCGAAAGGCCACTGGCCATTCCTGGGGACGTTCTTTCTGCACCAGTGACAGAAAGTGCAACCAAGACTTTCCAGTCGTAACCCCTGAGAGAAATGAGTTGAGATTTGTGGCTCACTCTCCCGACTCCCCTCCCTGCTACCACCCAAGGTATTTCTAGTGACTTTGCCCCAACACTTGCTTTGCTGTATTTGGGGATAATACCTTAAGAAAAAAAATACAGGGGATCTCTAATACTGCCTAAAAGTATAAAAATCTTGGGTTTATTTTTCACTGTCAGCAGTTTTCAAGGTAGAATGAGAACAGAACTACCCCCAGAAAGCATCTGTAAAATCCTTATCTCACTGAGTATCGTTTCATGCAAAAGGACAAAAAATACCCCTGATTGCAAGGAAATCCTATTTCCCAATTTCTATATTTGTGGATTTTATATGTAATCAACTATGTCAGATAAAGAAAACCTTTACATCTATGGATTGATTCAAAAACTTAATGATTTAAAACAGAGGAATTTATTATGCACAGAAAAAATGTGTCTTGTATTAAATATTTTTATTAAAAGAATGTTTCACTAACACATTGATAAGAAAACTAGGTTAGTTGTGAGGGATGTTTTGCTTTCATTTCAAATAACTAAATTTCTACTGCTACTACCAAGAGAACTGGCTTGGGCGTTGCAAAGTACTATACCAGAGACGCTCACTAGAGCAGGAGATTTGGGCAAGCAGGCTGGCGTCTTATCGAAAGTGCTGACACAGCCATAAGCCTGCAAAGATTTTTTTTTTTTTTTAAACTTCACAGTTTTAAAAAAACATGTTAAACAAAAAACCTAGGGCTCCTGCTGTCAAGATTTCTGTCATGGAAACCTTGTTTGTTTGAGAAAGATGTTAATAAAATTCTATTGCAAAAAAAAATTTTTTTTCTAGAAAAACACAAATACAAAAAAAAAAGAGAGATTCCAAAGTAATAAAACTCTTTTCTTGAAACAAAATAAATGTTTGCTTACTCTTTGATTAAATAAAATTTACTTACATTTCATTAAGATATTTTAATTTTTTTAATGTCTCTGTGGAGTATTTGTATGATACCATAATGTATATTTATGTAGAATCAAATTATATAAACAGTACCAATATCACTATAGAAAAAATAACATTTTAATGTATATTGTTCTAACCAATCATATTGTGAATCATTTTGGAGTTCATTATAATAAGCGATATGGATAAATTGTGGGATTGTCTTAATTTTTTTAATTAACCAATATTATTTTAAACCTGAGATTATCAGTTACATTCATCAGTTGGTGAGTTTTAAAGACAACTAAATTTTATTTCAAACTGACAAATGTATATGGTTTTAGTTCAGTGTTGGAGAATTTTAATACAATATTAAATTACTTGAACTGAACAGTTCCTTGTATATATTTTGCCTATTCACTGTCGATATGTATGTAGTAAATTGAGAGTAAAATATCCCTAAAATATGGTACCAAAAAGAAACTGTATAGGAGCAAAGTAAATAGTAGCTTTGCTGAAAAGGAAACATGTAAATATGCTTGGGCTTCCGTTATAAATTTTGTAATTTTTGTCATTATTTATATCCTATAAAAAAACACACAAAATAAAATGGAAACTGTACAGCTGCTGGTGCTTGGCATCATTCTGTGAGCACCTTCCCACTTCCATTTAGGATAGAACCAAAGGCCCGGCCTTCTCAGCATCCATAGCTAAAGGGATTTTTTTCATTTGGCAAAATTGAGAAAATTTGCTCATTTCCAAGTTCAGCCAGGCCTTTAAAGCTTGAATTTCAGCCATAAAGCCCCCATTGTCTTTAATGTTAAAGTGGGCTGTAAGGAAGAATTACCAAAACAGAAATTGGTAAAAGAGGGAGGACTACCAAACTAGATTACTTTTACAGGACAACATCTACATGTTTGTCTTAGGCTGCCATAACAAAATACTGGGTGGCTTAAACAACAAATTTATTTCTCACAGTTCTGGAGGTCCTGGGAAGTCCAAGATCAAGGTGCCAGCAAGGTAGGTTTCATTCTAAGGCCCTTTTCTCCTGGCTTGGCTTGTTGGTGGCTGCTGTCTTGCTGTGTGCTCACATGAGCTCTCTGTGGTGTGTGTCTGCAGAGGGTGAGGGAGCATCAAGCTCTCTGGCTTCTCTTCTTATAAAGGCACTAATCCCATCATGAGGGCCCCACCCCCATGACCCCATCTTACCCTAATTATCTCCCAAAGGCCCATTTCCAGATACTCACCATGGAGCATTAGGTCATCAACATATGGATTTTGAGGGGACACAGATTTTCCATAACAACACTCATTTTTCCTAAAACACATGTACCAGCTATGAGTCGAGTAATAAAAGGGTCATGTTAGAGACACACTGGAAAAATCAATGATTCACATTCCATATCCTGTGACTTTCAGCAAAAGATCTCCCCACTGCTGGATCCAAGTTACTCTCCAAAACACATGCCAAACCAATCACGGGGTGCTCCCAGCCTGACATGCAGAGGCCTAGGGCTTTGAACCTGAAAGGGCTAAAACCATCCAGAGATGGGGCAACATTCACAGAGGCAGAAGGGCAGGTTTCCTGAAGGAAGGTTTGGGCTGGAATTTTAGACAGTAATGCTTTGCCTGGGCTAATTCAGCCCCTTTTTAATCTTTGCTAGCCACCAAGAGGTCAGCAATCCTCTTATTTATTATCTCTGTGGATAAATGCTTATTTGTATCAGTTATGATCCCAGCATGAAGTAGATGGCACACTCCAATTGGGAGAATTTAAGAGTTTAATAAGTAGAATACTAACAAAGGTCTTGGCAGCATGTAGGGAAACTAACCCTGGGCTGGTGTGGCCTGAAGGGAGTGGGAAAGGAGGCGGCTCGTGGAGGGGGCTTCCAGACAGGTGCTGTGGGCTTCAGAAAGGGATCAGTAATTTAAAAAACTCCCAGCAAACAAAAGTCCTAGACCAGATGGCTTCACAGGTGAATTCTACCAAACATTTAGAGTTAACGCCTATCCTTCTGAAACTATTCCAAAAAACTGCAGGGGAAGGAATACTTCTGAGCTCATTCTATGAGTCCACCATCACCCTGATACCAAAAACCAGACAAAGATATCACAAAAAAAGAAAATTGCAGGCCAACATCACTGGTGAATGTAGATACAAACATCCTCAACAAAATACTAGCAAAACTACCTCAACAAAACACAAATCCAACAATACATTAAAAGGATCATACACCACGACCAAGTGAGATTTATACCAGGGATACAAGGATTTTTCAACATCTGCAAATCAATCAATGTGATACACCGCACTCACAAATTGAAGAAAAACCATATGATCATCTCAACAGATGCAGAAAAAGCTTTTGATAAAATTCAACATCCATTTATGATAACTCTCCAGAAAGTGGGCAAAGAGGAAACATACCTCAACATAATAAAGGCCATACATGACAAATCCACAGCTAACATCATAGAGTAAGTCCCCTACATACGAACGAGTTCCATTCCAAGCGCACATCTGTAAGTCCAATTTGTTCATAAGTCCAACAAAGTTAGCCTAGGAACCCAACTAATACAATTGGCTATATAGTACTGTAATAGGCTTATAATACTTTTCACACAAATAATACATAAAAAACAAAAAATAAAACACTTTTAATCTTACAGTACAGTACCTTGAAAAGTACAGTAGTACAGTACAACAGCTGGCATCCAGGGGCTGGCATCGAGTCAACAGGCAAGAAGAATTACTGACTGGAGGAGGCGGAGGAGGTGCGAGATGGTAGAGCTGAAGGATCATCAGCAATAGGAGACAGAGGGCAAGCTGCAACTTCATTCATGCCTGATGTTGATGGAACACATTTGCATCTTTGAAAGTTTGCAACTTGAAGGTTCATATGTAGGGGACTTACTGTACTCAATGGTGAAAAGCTGAAAGCATTCCCTCTAAGATCAGGAACAAGACAAGAATGCCCATTCTCACCACTTTTTTTCAACATAGTTTTGGAAGTCCTAGCCACAGCAGTTAGACAAGAAAAAGAAGTAAAATGAATCCAAACTGGAAAGGAAGAAGTAACACTGTCACTGTGAAAACCACTAGAAAACTATTAGAGCTCATCAATGAATTTAGTAAAGTTGCAGGATACAGAATTAATATACAGAAAATTATTGCATTCCTATATACTAACAACAAAGTATCAGAAAGAGAAATTAAGGAAACAATCCCATTTACCATCACATCAAAAAGAATAAAATACCTAGGAATAAACCTACCTAAGGAGGCAAAAGACCTGTACTCTGAAAACTATAATAAGACACTGATGAGACTCCCAGATGTAGAGAAGAGACTTGTGGTTGCCAAGGGGTAGACTACGGGTTGGGGGAGGGATGGAGTGGGAGGTTGGGGTGAGCAGATGTAAGCTTTTATATACAGGATGGATAAACAACAAGGTCCTACTGTATAGCACAAAGAACTATATTCAATATCCTATGATAAACCATAATGGAAAAGAATATTTAGAAAAAAGAATGTGGGCTTCCCTGGTGGCACAGTGGTTAAGAATCTGCCTGCCAATGCAGCGGACATGGGTTCGATCCCTGGTCCAGGAAGATCCCACATGCCGTGGAGCAACTAAGCCCGTGCGCCACAACTACTGAAGCCCACATGCCTAGAGCCTGTGCTCTGCAACAAGAGAAGCCACCACAGTAAGAAGCCCGCACCCCGCAACAAAGAGTAGCCCCTGCTTGCCGCAACTAGAGAAAGCCCATGTGCAGCAACGAAGACCCAACACAGGCAAAAATAATTTTTTTTAAAAAGAGAAGACAAAAAAACTTAAAAAAAAAAAAAAATGGGCTGAAGACCTAAATAGACATTTCTCCAAAGGAGACATACAGATGGCCAACAGGTACATGAAAAGATGTTCAGCATCACTAGTTATTAGAGAAATGCAAATCAAAACTACAGTGAGGTATCATCTCACACCGGTCAGAATGGCCATCATCAAAAAGTCTCTAAATAATAAATGCTGGAGAGGATGTGGAGAAAAGGGAAACTGCTACACTGTTGCTGGGAATGTAAATTGGTACAATCACTATGGAGAACAGTATGAAAGTCCCCTAAAAAACTAAAAATACAGTTACCATATTATCCAGCAATCCCATTCCTGGGCATATATCCAGAAAAGACAAGAACTCTAATTTAAAAGATAGATGCACCCCAATGTTCACAGCAGCACTATTTACAATAGCCAAGACACTGAAGCATCCTAAATGTCCACCAACAGATGAATGGATAAAGAAGATGTGGTACATATACACAATGGAATATTACTTGGCCGTTAAAAAATGAAATAATGTCATTTGCAGCAATATGGATGGATCTAGAGATTATCATACTAAGCACAGACAGAGAAAGACAGGTATCATATGATATCACATATGTGGAATCCTAAAAAATGATACAAATGAACTTCTTTACAAAACAGAAACAGACTCACAGACATAGAAAACAAACTTATGGTTACCAAAGGGGAAAGGGATAAATTAGGAGTTTGGGATTAACAGATACGCACTACTATATATAAAACAGATAACAAGGACCTGATGTATAGCATAGGGAACTATATTCAATATCTTGTAATAACGTACAATGAAAAAGAATCTGGAAAAAAATATATATATATATGTATGAAACTGAATCACTTTGCTGTACACCTGAAACTAACACAATACTGTAAACCAACTAAACTTCAATTAAATAAAAAAAATACCCTGATCTCACTCTGCACCATCCACCCTGCATTACCTAAACCCACTGGAAGCCATAGGGCAAGGAGCGCATTGATTTGGTCTACACAAGGCACCTCCAGAACCACAACAGGGCAGGGAAGAGGGAGGAGGGAGTCTGAGGGGCAAACAGAAGAGAGGCAGCCCTTGTACTGAAGGGATTTGCACCTCATTTTCTTGAAGGGGAAATTTGACACATTGGCAACAAATATCCATGGGGGTGGAGATCCTGGAATGTTAATATTATTCCAAAAAGGACTTCGATTCAATTACTCCATCTATTTTTTTTTCTTCTTAAATGATACTCTATGATAAATTTGGGTAAATGAACCCAATGAAAATTATGCCTAGTTAGTTCATTAATAAGTCATGGAAGTGATTTTTTTCAAGACATACCAGATTTTCTGCTGGAATACTTGGGAATATTGCTGGTGCATAAAATGTTTGGATATGATCGGGCAGAAGACGGGCTTAGATAAAGAACACATGGCCACAGTCTCAAAAATCAGCGAAAATTCATACTTGGACCCCAAGCAGCATTGCTCCTAAGCTATTTCTGAAAAGAAAAGAAAATTTGATAAGTGGGCTAGCCTCCAGAGTTGTTCTTCCACAGAACTGGAATACAATAACCGTGTTCAGAAGTCTGTATGGAATGAAGCCTCTTTTTTTTTTTTTTTTGCTGTACACGGGCCTCTCACTGTCGGGGCCTCTCCCGTTGTGGAGCACAGGCTCCGGACGCGCAGGCTCAGCAGCCATGGCTCACGGGCCCAGCCGCTCCGCGGCATGTGGGATCTTTCCAGACCGGGGCACAAAGCCGTGTCCCTTGCATCGGCAGGCGGACTCTCAACCACTGTGCCACCAGGGAAGCCCTTCAATTCTTTTTATACAAGCTATTCACTGAGTATGTTTCCTATGAAAATTAAGTAATATGACAGTTATAGACACATTTTCTTAAAAGTGGGTAACCAACCAACAAAGGCTGGCAGAGTCTACCTGCACCAAGGCTCCAACAGCCTCCCCCGCACTCCCTTCCAGCCATCCACACGCCCAGCTTGCCCCAGCAACAGGGTCCTGCTTCCCACAGAAACCAATTCCAAAGCAGGGAATTTCATTAGGTCTGTTGCCCAATCACCATCCGGCATCCTATGAGATTCCATTAATACTCAAATTTTTGCAGTGGAATTAACCCTAAGACTTTGGTGCTGACCTGGGAAATGCCGGTTCCACTTAACTGTTTCCTGTCTTGACCTCAAGCCAGTCTACTGACCGAGAATTCACTCTGTGTTCACCGTGGCTCCATTTTACTTAGTCGCTAATGCAGAGATGATCATTCCCAACCCAACATGCTGCACTCTGTTGCTCATAAATAATCATAGCTACAAATTATCATCCAGACAGTTTTTGTTTTTCTCTCCAAAACCCCAGAGACCTATGTTTGTTTGTAAGAGCTTCATGGGCATTTAACTTCCCAAGCATAGTTAATGACTAATGATATAAAGACTTACACACACGTCAGACTGAGATAGAGATTCTCCATTTAACGGCTCCAGTAGGGTCACTCCAGCTGAAGGTGGCAGTACAGCCGCTGAGGTTTTCAGACAGCCGAGGAGCACACATGTCACTTCACAAGCCCAGAGCATCTTGCAAGTCCTGCCATACTGGAAAACTCGGAGTGATGTCTCAGCACCCGGTAAGAGCAAGCTGAGATGGAGCTGCTCTTAGCAACTTGAAGTCAGTTCACAACATGGTAATAAAAGCCATTCAAAACTATCCATATTCAATACTCAATTTAATTGTCCTCTGGACGTCTCGGTGCTTCAATCAAATGCCCAACAGCTGCTCCCCAGGGAGCGTGCAGTTCTCCCTCTTGTTGCCTCTCGTCAATAAGACATATGAGGGACTTGCCTGGTAGTGCAGTGGTTAAGAATCTGCCTGCCAATGCAGGGGACACAGGTTCGAGCCCTGGTCTGGGAAGATCCCACATGCCGCAGAGCAACTAAGCCTGTGCGCCACAACTACTGAGCCTGCACTCTAGAGCCTGTGAGCCACAGTTACTGAGCCCACGCGCCCAGAGCCTGTGCTCCAGAAGAGAAGCCACTGCAATAAGAAGCCCAAGCACCGCAACGAAGAGTAGCAACGAAGAGTAGGCCCCACTTGCTACAATTAGAGAAAGCCCACGTGCAGCAATGAAGACCCAATGCAGCCCAAAATAAATAAATAAAAATAAAGATAGGGGCTTCCCTGGTGATGCAGTGGTTAAGAATCCACCTGCCAATGCAGGGGACACAGGTTCGAGCCCTGATCCGGGAAGATCACACATGCTGTGAAGCAACTAAGCCCGTGCGCCGCAAATACTGAGCCTGCGCTATAGAGCCCGTGAACCACAACTACTGAAGCCCGCGCGCCTAGAGCCCTTGCTCCACAACAAGAGAAGCCACCACAATGGGAAGCCCGCGCATCGCAACAAAGAGTAGCCCCCACTCACCACAACTAGAGAAAGCCCGCGCACAGCAACAAAGACCCAATGCAGCCAAAAATAAATAATTTTTTTTTAAATGCGTGCACAGTTTTCTCAGAGAAGAACAAAACCCAAAAAGCCCAACATGCTAGTGTTGGGTCAGGGGAGACTGGGAAGGAGGAAAGGCACAGGAAATTCAGGAATCCTGTTTTAGCAGACCATCTCTGGGGTGCGCACTTGGCAGGGAGAGGGAAGACTGCAAACTCAGATTCCTTCAGGCCACACAGGTGACATGAGTGAAGGTGGACTGTGATGATCCACGCATCCACCATCTCAGGGGGCAGCTGATGCTCAGTTCCAGCTGATGGCTGCCAGGAAGAAAAGACGACCCTGGCTCAATAGATTTTCTAAGAAATCAGGATTTTTATGTGAAACCACCAGATTTTCAAATGCTGGCAACAAGTTCAGTGTGTTTTTAAAAATTAAGTGTGGGCCAAACAAAACTCCTCTGTGGACTGGGCCTGGTCCATGAATCACCTGTCTGTGCCTTTCTGAGATTCCACCAAACTTCAACAATCTTCCACCTTGATTTCTAGTTATTAGAGGAGGTACGGTGGGTGGCTAGGGCTAGGGGATGGAACAGACAGGGATGCAGGGGTCACTGACATTTGCTGAACTCTTCTTATATACTTGGTTTGTTTATGGGAGTATCAGGAGCTGAATTCAGGGACTAGTAGCAAAGACCAGAGATAAGAGTCTCTTAAAACAAGGGAGAGGTTGAATATTTTCTCATGTAACATGAACTTCAGAGATAAATAGTGCAGGGCTGGAATGGTAGCTCCACAGTTGTCATCAAAATCCCAAGCTCCTTCTATATTTCTGCTCTGCCACCCTTAGCTTGTGGCATCCATCTACAAGGTCACCTCATGGGCACAAAATGGCTGTTAGACCATCATTCAGCGAATCCACATTCCAGGCAGGAAAAAAGATGGTAAGGAATGAAGGGCTCCTGCCTCCCAACTGAGTAAGGCAAGCTTTTAGGAGCTTTCCTGGAAGCTTCACCCTACAAGTTCTGCTTACATCTGCTACCTCTAGATAAGCAATTGGAAAATGTAGCTGTTGTTGATTGTAGCTGAGCACACGGCAGCTCCCAACAATACAGCAGTTGTTAGTGAGGAAAAGGGAGAGACTGGATATTAGGATGGCCACCAACAGTATCTGCCACAAAACAACAACAACAAAAAAAACACCCAGTATCTGTCACAATGGGAATGTCACAGCACTAGGTAAAAGGTGAAAGCAAACAGACACAGGTGAGACACCTGAACAGAGAAAACAGTGACGGGAGGAGGAACTGGTAATACTGGTAATACTCCAACCTTGGCAGAGTTGCTCTATAAGCTAGCCATCAAATCCAAGCAGAAAACACCCCCGCAGCTGTGCTAATATGCACACCAGACATCTGTGCTGCTCGGGACGCTCCTGAGGGTGTCACAACAGAGCAGGTGGACAAACCATGCTGCAAAAGCAGACATCACAGACACAGCTGGCTGTGGCACAGGAGTGGGACTGGCAATGGCTTGGTAGGCCATCCAGGGCAAGGGCGGAGGACATGGGTTCTCAACCTCCGCTGTGCTCTGGAATCACCCGGGGAACTTTCAAACACATGGATGCCTGGGTCCCATGCCTGGCAACTCTGAGTTATTTGGTCTGGAGTGAGACCTGGGTTTGGGGTGGGGGGCGGTTTATGCAGTAAAGTGTGAGAAGCTTCACTCCTGGATGGACCAGGCCCTCCAGATCCCCTGAGAAGCTGGGTAGCCCACGTAGATCCCCACATCCGAGGCTACCACGGAAGTAGCTCCTTGAGAAGATTAAACCATTTGCTGAAGGCCACACAGCTGGAATGGTAGTGCAGCCAGGATTTGAACTTGGATCCACTTGACAGCCAAAGCAAAGCCGCTGTGGCCCAAGGTCTTTTCCCCAACGCCACTCCTAATCCTCCACCACTCAAGTCCATGCATATCCCAAAAAGAATAACGTCTGGGACAGCTTTCCTGCTGAGCAAGGTCTGTCTCCTGGGAGCCAATAGCCATGAGGATAGATCCACCATGAGGTAGAGAAGGATGCGTGGAGTGAGGTGTGTTCTATGGAGCAAAAGCCGCACAGTCCCAATTTGCAAACCAAGGAAATGTGGGCAGCAAAGGAATAGCAATTTGTAACTGGGACAAAGGTAAATTCTACTATTGAGACCTGTGTCAGATGTTTGACATATTTTTCAATCCTCACAAAAACCTTGCAATTAGATGTTGCAGTCCCTATTTGACAAATGAGGAAACTGAGGCTCTGAGAGTTGGCACCTTTTCAAATTTAAGGAAAAGGAGAAAAGGAAATGAAATCAAGATGGCAGAAGAAACATATGGATCCACTAGCCCCAGGGCTGCCACTAATTTGAAATGAACCCCCTAAAAGTTTCGAAGTAGAACAGGCTTCTCCACGGACCAGGTTGCAGTAGGGCTGCCACCTACCTTGCTCAGTGTTTGAATCATTTGTGAACTGAGACTAGGTTGAGCCGCGGCCAAGTGCTGGCAAATCCAAAGCATCCCCCAACCTCTTCTGTCTGTCTGGCTCCCATCAGAATGGCCCCTGCTGCTTTTCTTCCAAGAGCAATCCCTACGGGCACAGAGATGGGTTAGCCAGGGTAACAGAAGTGGAAGCTCTTCAGCACCAGAGACCACCTTTGACATCATCTCTGAGAGCTCAGGACTTAGGATCGGTCATGCATGACCCATGATGTGAATGAGTGAAATGAACAATGAATTAAGTGCAGAGCTGAAATGACGCTCCTGGATCCTCCAGCCCAGGGGGCTGTGGTGGAGGCCAACAACCATGGACCAAAACTACAGCTCCCCACCTTGCCTATGGGGCCCTAGTGATTTAACCTCTCTACACCTGTTTCCACATCTAGAAAACAGAGATAACAGCTTGCAGCCTTGTCGTTAGGATTTAATTAAATAATGTGTGGAAAGTGCCCAGCATGGGGCCTGACACATAAAAGGCCCTTAAAAAAATAGTAGCTCCTTCTTCCTTCCTCCTAAAAAGGATTTTTTATGTCTCAGAAAGTTGACAGAGTGCAGCAAATAAATCAGAAATGAGAAACACAGATCTCCAAAATCCTCCCCAGCTGCTGAAACTCACACCTTGACCCCTAGTCTGGTGTTCATTGGCCACGTTTCCAAGAGGATTCCACTTCCAACGGAAACACTCAACACATAGCCCAGTGGGTGTTTCCATAAAGAAAAGAAAATCGGATTTGGATTCTGGCCCTGGCTTTATCAGATTAACTGCCTGGGATGTAGTTCTTCCCCTGTAAGCTAGGACTGCATAGTCTGCAAACGCATCAACTACTGTGAAGATAAAATAAGGGCTTGGGAGGGGAGGAAGATTTGAATCTGATGAATGTGAAAGTTTGCTCCAACTCCTCAGAGCAGCCACCTTGGTACTAAGCAGGAGTCTTCATTCACTGCTGGATGTTTCCCAGCTGATCAGTTGCTCAGAACCACCAAACCCAAACTCAGGCCCAGAATGCTCTCTCTAGATACTTACTCTAGCCCTGGTGATGAGAAATTACAGAGACAGATTTTTCTTTTACTTCCACGTGATAAGCAGTTCTGAGGGCCTGACCTCATAAATGAAGTTACAATGAACACCAGCGACTCATTTTCCTGCATCATAACTGTAACGAAAATGTCCCAAGTTTTGGTCTGCTCACAATGCCATCTGACTCAGCAGTAAGTCCCTGTTGATGCCAAATGACTTCAAAGGCCTGGTCTCTGTTGAGTCCCATGTTTGATGCAAATTCTTCTGCCCCTGCCATGTGAATATATACAACTACACAACAATTCTTCTAGGGTTAAACTCATAGCCCCACAGCAAATGATTTTCTAATTTAGGTATTTTAATAGCTGTATGGTATATCCATAGTCTTAAGGATAGAGGTTATGAGCAAGGAAATCCATTCAAGTGCTCTTAAGAGACTAAGAGTTATTAGAAAATCATTTTCTCCTTCTCTAAAGGTCGGTAAGTAAATTATAATAATAACACAAAACATATGTTGAATAATAGACTGCCATACTTGCCAACTTAAACACTCCAGGGATATGTTTATTCATTTCATATAATTTGGAAGCAGATCTTTTTTTATCCAAGTAAAGTTTTACTTTCCCCTAACGATGCTTCACAGCAAAATGCCAAACTAAAATGGGAAGATAAAGAAAATGCTGGTAATGTGCTACATCTTAATTTGACAGCCTCGTGACATCCTAGTGCAGAGGGAGAACACAGAATGCACTATGGGCATGTGGGCATACAGGAATTCCAATCATTCAGCAAAGATTTATTGAGGCTCCAACTGGAGCCAGGCTTCCATTGGACTCTGGTATAAAACACCTAACAGACCTGGCTTTCATTGAGCTTACAGTCTAATGGGGGACTCCATTAAATAAATGATACAGGTCAAAAAAACCACGACAGACAAAAGAGGGGGCTACAAGAGGGCAGGGAAGCCTTCAGTAGAAGGATCTCAAGGAAAAAGATAAGAAGGAATCAGGAAAAAAAATTAGGTGGGGGAGGGCAGTATAGAAGAGAGAACCGCACATACAACGCCACAGAAGCAAGAGAGCACAAGCAGGTCCAGGATTTTAAAGACGACTGACATGATAAGATAAGCACTTTGGAAAGATCACGCAGAGGCATGACTGCTGGGAGAGAGAGTGATCGGGGAACTGTTGCCACGCAAGAGGATGGGACCCAAATAACACCAAGGAATGTGCAGTGAGCACTTTCTTGGTCCAAGCACTGAGATAAGTAAGCACTCTGTGAGCATTATCTTATTAAATCCTTACAACAATGCTGAGAGGGAGGAACCCCTACAGATAAGACAACTGCTGGTATTTTCTGGGTTTCTTATTATCTCTTGTCCCCAATTTCCCCCAACAACTAAAATGTGTTTGTTTATTGCCTTGGCTGCTGCTGAAAACAGTGCTAGGCATAGTAGATATTCAAGACCTAGAGGATAGACAGGTGGCTGCACGAATAAACCAATAAAAGAATTTTGCCCAAGAGCACACTGAGCGAAGGACCCCACACCCGCTGCACTTACCACACTAAGCTGCAACTGTTAATCCTTGCTGGTTCTTCTCGGTGTCCTGTGCCGGTCCCTCAGCTCACCAACCTCCAGACTGCCCTGGGCTCAGTCTGGGGTCTCCTGTCTTGTCTATCTACACCCATTTTGTTGCATCTGGTCCTGTGGTTTTAAATACCATCAATTCACTGATGACTCTCAGATTTTTATCTCCATCAGAGACTTTTCCTATAAAAGAACCATCTACTCAACAGCCCCAGGTGTCTTCCTAACACCTACCTCAAACTTACTTTGTCCTAAACCCCACTCCTTTTACATAGTCTTCTCATCTCAGTTAACAGCAACTCTATTCTTCCAGTTGTTCAAGCCGGAGGCCAAAACCTTGGTATCATTCTTGACTTGTCCCTCTCACAACCTGTATCCGATCCATTAGCAACTCTTATTAACTCTTACCGTCAAAGTATACCCAGAATCCAACTTGTCACAGCCTCTCCTGCCGCCACCCCAGTCTAGCCGCCTTCATTTTGCCCAGATTATTGTAAAAGCTTCTCATTGGTCTCCCTGCTTCCCTCCTCACCTGTCCTCCTTTCAGCTGATCCTCAACTGGTTCCCACCGCCAAAGTGATCAAGTTACAGCTTACGTCAGATCTCCCCACTGCTCACACTCCTGCGCTAGCTACTATATCAGGGTAGACATCCTCGCCATGGCCTGGGAGACCCTCCACAGAGCTGACTGCACCTCCTACTAAGCTCCCCTCGCTCAGTCTTCTCCAGCCACACCAGCCTCCATGCTGGCTCTGGAACAGACCAACCCGTCCCACTTTCCAGTCTTTGCACTTGCTGTACCCTTGCTTGGGGACTCTCTCCAGATACTTGCCTGACTCACTCCCTCCCTCACCTTTCAGGTCTGAACTCGAGTGTCACCTTCCAAACAAGCAGCTCCCTCTAGAACTGTAGCCCTCCTCCTCTCCTCACTTACATACCAACTAATCACTATAAATTTGACTGACTGACTTTTTTTCTGTCTCTCCCTAGCCCCCAACTGCAGGAGGGCAAGGACTTTGTTTTGCTCACTGCTATATCCCCAATACCTACAAAAATGCCAGGCAGTTCTCAACAAATATGTACTGAACGAAAAAATGAATAAATGAATTCTCTTCTTTACAGGATCTTCTCCATGCCAGCCACACCAGGCATCAGAGACAAACTGAGGAAAAAGAAAATTTTGATAGAATTAAATTACATATAGCTGACAAAGCATGGATAGAGGTTGATGGCTTTAATTTGAAGACTCTTTCACATTCGTTTTCTGATCAACAAAGGACAAGGAAGGAGTCTGAAACAATCTGAAAATGTTTTTCAAAAGTATTTTAGAAATTTTATTTTTATAAAATGTTTTAAATTCGTGTATTAAAATGTATACCAACACACACAAAAAATTATGTAAGCTGTATCATAAATACAAAACTAACAGTTTTCAAAACATACAAGACACATCCAATGTAAAAAAAAAAATCTTATATATACAAAATGCAATGTATTTCCAATACAGAAAAAAATAAAGGGGGAAATGCTTGAAAAATGCTCAACCAAAAGTACAAAACAAAACCCTCCCCTTGACTGGCCACTTAAGCTGCTATGAAAGGCTTTTCTTCTTCCTTATGTTACCTGGTCTTTCTTCTCATTTTTCTTTTTAATTTATTTGTAAGATAAGAGCCAATCAAGGTGTTTTAAAAGCCGCTGTTTGTTGTTATACTTTTACAGTCAAGTGACTTTTAATTCCGAAAGTTAATACTTTATACTCTGAGCTATAAATGAGTTCCTAAACATTGTATGCAAATCAAATTATGATTTGGGTACTCTAAGCAGAACATATCATTTACAGAAATTTCTTTTTATAAAATTGAGATTTTCATGTCACATTTGCTTATATCACAGTAAGCCCCTAAATTAATTCCTCAACCCACCATAAAACAAAAAAACAAAAAAAACCTCTTAACAATGTAAAATATTTTATTCACTCTCTGTATGGTTCCCTCAAATGCTAAATAGGAACATCTAATCTAAAATACATCTGGAGGGGTCTGTTCCCTCCCTCCCTACCCCACATCTACTAATACGCACCAACAATAGAAACTGGCTCAGTGCTTACCTACTGTTAATGCTAATACTCATCTGATTTAGTTGTTGTTGCAGCAACAAAAAATTTTGAATTTTGGTTGTTTTTTTAATGTAAGAACCACATCTATTACTAATTTATCACCATTTCCCTTAACAATATATTTCAGGGAAAATGTTTAGATTTAAGCTACAATTAAAGTTCCTAATCAGGAAATCAAAAAAGCTAGTTACTGATGCTGATATGCTTTTTCCCTATCAAAACCATCTTTCCTGATTAAACTTAGAGGGAGGGAGGGAAGGAGAGAAGGAGGGTGAGAAGGGGAAGGAAAACAGACCGGCTGGAAGGTTAAAGGTGACATCTTGCAGTCACAATGACTCTTCCAGTACTGTGTAGAAAACCACAGAGAATTCTCTTGAAATTCACTAAGAGAAAAGCACTGGCAATGCCGTTCATCTAAAAGTAAATGGAATTAGAAGAAATTTTTTTTTTTTTTGCGGTACGCGGGCCTGTCGCTGCTGTGGCCTCTCCCGTTGCGGAGCACAGGCTCCGGACGCGCAGGCTCAGCGGCCATGGCTCATGGGCCCAGACGCTCCGCGGCATGTACGATTTTCCCGGACCAGGGCATGAACCCGTGTCCCCTGCATCGGCAGGCGGACTCTCAACCACTGCGCCACCAGGGAAGCCCAGAAAATTATTTTTTACTATTTTCTATATCTTGGAAAAATTCTGTTGTTAAAAATTATGATTAAAATTGGCTCCTCGCCAATTATTCAGATTTACTAACATTTAACTGTGGAGCAATTACTTTAAAAAAAGAGAGAAAAGTGAGGATTAAGAAAGGTTAAGTTCAGTCAAGTAGGAAGTCTGGTATGTAAAAAACCAGAGAAAGCAAGAGAGTGCCCAGTTCAGAGACTGACTGCTAGAGTCCAGGTCCAGCCCGGGGCTGCCATCAGCTAATGAGAAAAGGTAGACCAACAAAATCTACTCACTCCAACACACGTAACTTTTGCTTCACAGAGAGTATTTCTGAAAGCTAAGACTCACTTATCAAGTGAATTAAAGGAAATTTTGCAAACTGTGCACATAGACACAATATTTTTAAAGCAAGTTTAAGGGGTGCACATAAGTTCTGAGATTATATTTGTGAGAACTATACCCCCTTGGGGTAAATGTGGTTCAGAAATCAAGCCACTACTACCCTGAGGCACAGCCTGCATAATAATAATATTATTAAAATATTTATTTCCTTCAAATTATTCTCATTAATTATGTCAACCAATTTGAATGCATCGAGGGAGAATTTTACCAGTGGTATAACAAGGTACATATTTACATTTTCATTTGTATCTTAAGGACAAACTGTTAAAAATGATGATTATGATTATGAAAAGTAAGATTAAAGGTGTGTTCATTTGGGAAAAGCTACATTAATAGTATTCATCCAACCACAAACACTTTCGTAATGAATGCAATACTGCAAAACAATTCACAGCTTTATAAAAAGTTGAAATACAGTTTCATTAGGATTTTTTTTTCCAATTCAAAATTAAAAGAGTTCAACTTACATCGCTGCTTAACTATTTTACTCTAAAATCTTTAAAATATATAAAATACCAAGATTATCAACAGTCACATATGTTTTGAAGTCAGGGGACACATGTATTTTCTTAAGATTGGTTCCATTTGTGTAGAAGGTCTGTGAGGATTCCCCAGTGACAACATTCCACCACTGTTCAGAGAAAAATAAAATTCTTATTAGGTTGGCAATTATAGTGTGAGACAATCTGCAGTGCCAACTGGATCCTTCACCCCATCACCTCCCCACTCCCAAACTAAAGCAAACACCAGGAAGGATGTCTAAGGGTTAATGCTGAATATAGTATTATCAACCCAGTCCACCATTCCTGATTAACCCTGGTGACTGCCTCACAGCTACCCTACACCTAAATCCACTGTAAGGCATGCTGGAGAAACATGCAGCCTACTCAGAGCTGCAGACAGAAGGCTACACAAAGCCCATTATGGCCATGGCTGGACTGAATTCTCCTGTCTGCATATCCTTCTCAGTGGAATGGAAAGAATGACGCTCTCTTCTCTAAAAATGCCCCTTTGCAGAAATGGACAGGAATTTTGGCAGATATCAAGACTACTGATAATACGGGCTGCAGGATAGAATGTTCTCTCTACTGAATCTTCCCTTTCACCAGGAGTGATTCAAGAGCCCATGACCAAGTTTTTTATTTAAAAGTCTATACATTTATTTACTAAATAAATACTGAACATCTCAAATGTAGCAGGTGCTCTGGCCAAGTCCTTCCTTTCTCTTCCCAATTACTGAATTCACTAAGATTATAACAATATTTATATTCCTTTACTAAATGGAGATCATGAAGCTTACCTACATATCTCACAACTAAGATGACGGCAAAAGAGACCATGTACATGAACACCTTTTGAAAAGGCCTCAGGTACATCAAGATTCTGAGTATTATGAATGCAATGATCACTTCTGTGTCCGTGGCAATGCCTAGCATTCCGCCTTGCTCGTGTGACTGGGTCAACTATTCATTAGTTATTAGTTATACTAATATTAGTTATTAGTAATGGTAACTGGTAAAAGTATACCTTGTGGACTTAAGTAAACCTCAATGAAGCAACATGTACTAACTTGAAATTTTCCAGGACTAACAATTTTGCTTTATAAAATAGCAGTGTAATCAAGACTGTAGAGGACAGTCGCTAGAGGCAAATCGTAGAGGTAGTAAGGCCCTTAGAGATCACCTAGTCCAACTGCCTCACTTAACAAGTAAGGAAACCAGGGTTGAGAGAGAAGAAAGGCCTTGTCACTGTGGACAACACCCCTAGCAGGTGGCAGAGGTGGAAGAGTTATCCGGCTTCCAAACCTAGTGCACCCACTGCCTTTCCCTCTATTAAAACAGACCACTCGACTTGGAAACACTACCCCAGCCACTAATGTGAATATGGACTAAAAGACAATGATATTAAATAGGACTTATGCAGGGGACTTCTGGGCAGTGAAACTACTCTGTATAATACTACAATGGTGGACACGTGTCGTTATACATTTGTCAAAATTCACAGACTGTACAACACCAAGAGTGAACCCTAATAGAAATTATGGATTTTGGGTGATAATGACATGTCAATGAACATTCGTCAGCTGTAACAAATGTACCCTCTGGTGGGGGATGTTGACAGTGGGGGAAGCTTGCACGTGGGGAAGGGGTGCGTATATGGGAACTCTGTACTTTCCATTCAGTTTTGCTGAGAAACTAAATCTGCTTTAAGGAATAAAGTAAATTTAAAAAAAATAGCAGGGATATTTTTGGAAGGAGGGATAAATTGGGAATTTGGGATTAACAGATACAAACTACTATATATAAAATAGATAAACAACAAGGACCTACTGTATAGCCCAGGGAACTATATTCAACATCTTGTAATAACCTATAATGGAAAATAATCTGAAAAAGAATATATATATATATAATATTATAATATATATATTATATTGTAATATATATTATATATGTATATATCTGAGTCACTTTGCTGTACAACTGAAACACTGTAAATCAACTATACTTCAATTTTTAAAAGATAGCTAACATTTACTCAGGGTACACTATGTGCCACCATGTATAAGTATTTTACTTGTATTAACTCCTTTAACCCTCCCAACCCTATGAGGTAGGTGTTATTATTACACCCATTTTACAGATGAGAAAGTAGAGGCTAAATCACCTTGTGCAAGATCACAAAGCTACTGAGTGGCAGATCCAGGCTTTGAGTTCAGGTAGTCTGCCCCAAGTCTCACACTCCTGACCTTTATATTCTGTTGCCTCTACGTAATGGAAAACCTGAATTTATCATCAAGTATTTCATATTTCAAATCAGCCTTTCTCCTCATGAGTATGAATTAATGTGGATTTCTTGTCATTCTAACAGTATGTACTCTGTGGCATAACACAAGTAAATTACATTATTTTTTACTTATAAATAGGAATCATTTTGAAAGTTAAGAGCTTTTTAGCTACTGGATACCTACTTTATCTTACTGACATTCAATTCATACAGTTTGGATTATAAAGTAAACAGACTCAAAAGGCCTATTTTCTTGGACATTACAGCAGCTGTTCCTTTTTACTTTTAATTTGCTCTGTGCTCTTAGATAGTCTCATGAACATGCTGGGTAGATGCAGGCTGGGCTATATCACAACCAGTTTAACCATGCTAGTAATCAAACCAGAAGGAAGAACAGCCTGATTGCCACTGAAATATACAGACTGAATATATAGGCTATAGGCTCTTTCACCCCGAAGACATAACTTCAACAGTACAGACATCGATTCTGCTGTTTATTTCAAGGTTCTCCAGGAACTCTGGAAATCTAGTCACTGATCTCTTATCATATCTTGTAAGCCAGACTCACAATTATGTGATACCCTTCTATGGTGCCCAGAGCATCAAAAGACATGGTCTCTAGAAGCTCAGTGTCAAAGCTGAGCAGTTAAGTTTTTCAGCAGTTAATACGGCTGAAGACTCCCAGCTTCCAACACAAAGACAGCAATGTCGCTCCTCTAAGAATCATCCTCAGAACAGACTAAGAGTGCAGTTTATCTCTACACTAAAGGAGGACAAGTGGTGACAGTCTCACAATCCCCTAATAACTAAATAAAGGTGTACCTTTATTTAGGTACAGGTTAATGCAACATCTTGTAAGCAGCATTGTATTTTCAATGTAAACTTGTAAAGGAATCATAACATACATCCTCTCATAGAGCTAAAAACTGCCCTCTGATTTATCTTTTTTATAAGCTAGATTTTTACATTAAATAAAATTGCATCTACATAGGTCCCATATAACCAAAAACTTCAATTCAGTCATTCAAATATTTTTGAACATCTATACTGTATTAGACAATTAATCAGAATCATCTCCTACAGTTGAATGTTTTCAGTAAGAAAAAACAGTATCGTAAGATCTAATTCATTAGGGTCTAATTCATTAGGGATCTATTTTAAGTGATCAGTACAATACACAGTATCATCTTCAACCCCCTTTACAAGTAAATCACCACTCAAGACTCAGCTCAAGCATTCCCCTCCAATGGAAGCCTCTGCTAACTCCCAAAGGTAGAACTGTCCTCTCCTTTGTGCCTCTACTATCCTTATGCAAATGTGTCCCAGAACCCCTCTTACACTTAGAGACTTTATTTATTTACTGTCTGCTTCCTCCAAAGACTGTCAACCACCTGGGCAAGAACCAAGTCTTAAACATTGTGCCACGTAGCAGTGCCAGCACACAGTGGGCACTTAATACATTCTTAGTGAGTGGATGGATAAAAAGATGCAAGCACCAAAAAATGACCCTGAGGCACCACAACACGCTCAACTGTGGCCTCAGTATTTGCTAATAATAAGTTTGTATAAGGCAATCTACTAAGTAATTTTAGGAAATTCACAACCTCTGTGAACATCAGTTTCCTCACCTACAAACCAAGAATGATAAAATTTAAGCCTCGCAAAGCTGGCTAATAAGATGATGTAAGTAAAGCATTTTGTAAACTATAAAGCAACATGCTGCTGCTGCTATTTTTATTATTATTACTACCACGACTACCACTACCATTACCACGAGTACTTAAGAAAGGAAATTTCACAAATAAATTTTTTTAAAGACTCAACCAACATAGCTCACAATTAGTGAAGTAGAAAATCAAATTAAGTTAAACACCCCACTTTCTAGTCATTCTGATCGCCTAAGACTTTGTTTGTGGCAGGATGAGAGCTCTGGACTCAGAACATCCCTAACACTGTCATCAAAACTTCCAAGAGATCTGAAGAATGCAGCCTTGCAGATCTCAGTTTCATCACTCAGAATGGGATAACAGTAATCACCCTTCCTCTCTGATGGGTTGTACGAGGCCCAACTGAGACACAGGAAGTGAAAATAATTTGGAAAGTAGGATACAGGCTGTTCTTTTCTTTCAGTCTTTGAGAAACCCTTACCTTAAGATATCCTCCAGCAGAAACAAGCATTTTGCTATCTGGAGAAAAGCAAAGGTCAGTCACCCAGCCTCCGTGAGTAGCAGCTCCTTCTTCTACTGAAATCGGAGCAAACAAATGAAGAAGCTCACCATTTGAGACATTCCATATCTATAAAAACGATACACAGTTCATTAACAGGGTTACTCAGAAGTTTTATATATCTATCTATCTCATTTGGAACATATTTGGAAATCTTTCTTAAAAATATAATTACAATTCAGTGATACCTTAGGAATTTTTTTAGATTACATTCTCTCCTGTGTAAATTTTTAAGAACTACTAATTATAATTAAAATGCATTACTTACAATATTTATCATTAACTATACTCCAAAAAATATAACAAAATGACTTCGAGTGACTGATTAGAATACTGTGACTCTTCCACTGAATAAAAGGAGTATGGGGCTTCCCTGGTGGCTCACTGGTTAAGAATCCGCCTGCCAATGCAAGGGACAGGGGTTTGAGCCCTGGTCTGGGAAGATCCCACATGCAGTGGAGCAACTAAGCCCGTGCACCACAACTACTGAACCTGCGCTCTAGAGCCTGCAAGCCACAACTACTGAGCCTGCGCTCTAGAGCCCGTGAGCCACAACTACTGAGCCTGCACTCTAGAGCCCGCAAGCCACAACTACTGAGCCTGCGTGCTGCAACTACTGAAGCCCACGCACCTAAAGCCCGTGCCCTGCAATGAGAGGCCACTGCAATGAGAAGCCTGCGCACCTCAATGAAGAGTAGCCCCCGCTCGCCGCAACTAGAGAGAGCCCGCGTGCAGCAACGAAGACCCAACGCAACCAAAAATTTTAAAAATTCAAAAAAAAAAAGAGTATGATGGGAGAAGCAAGGAATAAACAAAAAAGGCCTAACAAATAAACTACCTCAAAAGAACAAAGAATTCTAGTTCAGGATCTACCACTAAGAATACTGACAGACACTATTCAAACACCTAAAGTATATATATTTTAAACAGTTAAGTCCCAGTAAGGTTATATATATATATATATATATAATATATATATATGTATTTTTTATATTTTATATGTATAAAATAAACAAGCAAGCAAGCATATACACATACATTCACTAAGATTAGTTTACTAAGCTCTTAAAAACAACCCAATTACTTATAGATACTAATATTTTCATTTATTTCCAGTGATACTTAATATATGAGCAGTACTCTAATTTTTCAAAGAAATTATACATCAGAATAAGAGAAACAGAGGCATAAATAGCAAAAGAAAATAATCAAAATCATCATTTGTAAATGTCCCCTGGGAAATCCAAGAGAATCAAATGGAAAAACTGATTATAAAGAATTCAGTAAGATAGCTGGATAGAAGATATATATAAAAAATTAATAGCTTTCCTATATTTTGAAAAATCAAGAAAAACAGAAATTTTTTTTAATGTACTAAAGAAAAATTTTTAAATAACCCTTATTTAAAGAGACAATTTTTACCTTTAGGGGTTTCTGGAAAATGAAACACTGCCTCATAACCAGTAAAAGAGCCCTTTCATCCAGAGGTGAGAACTCAGAGCAAAATGAATGTTCCCAAAGCAGTCCTGCCCCTTCAGCTGGCATGGCATTTATAAGAATGGTATACAGAAGGTTGGTTACTTAGTCCTCAAGCAAGAGAATCTTAATTTTCCTGGAAAGCCTATCTGATAATGCCCCTATTCCTGCATAATGCATACTGTCTCATTCTTCTGCATTATATACCTACCTATTCCTTGAATTTTAATTCCTGCTTCGTAAAAAACGAACAAAATAACATACAAAAAACAAGACTCTCCTGATTATACCAGTTACCAAAGCAGCCACCCCCAATGCCCAAACTTTTTCCATCAACCGCCCAATCCTTCTAACACAACCAGAGGCAGACAATCCCACGAGGATGGCAATAGGCTCCACTCTAAATGTTGACTACCTAATGCATATAGTGCTAAAGAGACCTTTCAGTGCAGGAAGCAGCAGAATTGCAATTCATTTATAATCTAGACAACAATTTACAAAAATTATTTTCCTCACATTCTGCCACTAAAAACAATCTTTGGTTCAGGTCCAAGAATTAAGATGAATCATTCTCAAGCTAACAGCACAGAACCAACTGCAAATAACTAGGGCATCTGCCTCCTCACATACATGGGAAATGCTTCACTTTAACTCTAAAATGAATTCTTTTCTGCAGTGAAGTGCAGCTGTGAACACAACGTGCATAAGAAACAGAACAAAGAATGCCTCATCCAACCAGAACCCTAGGGCCTGTGCTTCCCTGTCACATTAACAAAGGCCCCAGATATGGTACAGAGGGCTAGCCAAAGCTATAAGGAGAGCAGTGCTTTCATGTCAGCAAACACCCTACCCTGATTTCTCCGTTGTCATCTCCAGTTGCCAACAGGGTACTGTCCACAGAGAAGGCAGAGCAGCGCACGCAGCCTTTGTGGCCTCTCAATTCATGAAGAGGGGAAAGGAGTTCAAAACTCCAAATCTGGAAGGCAATTCAGATTGTTTAGGAATAGTAAATACACTCGAAATAAGCATCTATAAACCCTGCCTCGAGTGCTAGTTAGCCATAAATTCAATCATATGAAGTTCTAACGTTCAACAGTTCATAAACTTTCATGAGAGGCCCAAATGCCAACTAGCAACCTGGTTCATTTTTTAGAGTTTCCCTTTAATTACTCAAGTAAACTTAAGCTCAAGGATCAAAGTCACAGCTTCCTTAACTTTAGACTTAGAAGGAAGAATAGCAAAGCAGTCTATGGAGTACAGCAGACTTGAGTGGAGTCCTGGCTCCACTATTTACTAGTTCCTTGGCCTAGGACAACCCACATAAGCTTCTCTGGCTTCAGTTTCTTCATCTGTATGATGGAGACAATAGCACCTACAGAGTGAAAATTAAATGAGATAATAGAGACTGAAATTCCTAGCAAAGGGCCTAATGTACGGCAAGAGTACTTTAAAGGTTAGTCCCTATACCATCCTACTATCTTAGCAGCCAAAGGCTGTTCTTTTCCTTCCAATATTCTCCCTGGTGGTTCTGTCATCACCATTTAACAAGCTTAAACTGAAAATGTGTTCCAGGCACTGTGAGCAAAGAACTGGTGGTGCAAAGATAACTGGATTCAGTCCCTGTCCTTGAAGTTTCTAGTTTAATCATAAATGTTTGAGCCAACAGTGGTATGAAGTAAATTAACATGAGTAATATGTAATAGGAACACTGAGGGTGGAGCAGCTAATCCTGCCTGAGGGCCAGGAAAGGGTTCACTGAAGGACTGACCTTAAATCTAGGTCTAGAAGAATGAGTCATAATGCTTCCAGGTAAAAAAGGATACAAGGTTGTATCAAGTGAAAGTTAACAGTGCACACAAAAAGATGGAAGTAGAAGTAGTCTGGCACAGAGGGAACAATGTAGCAGAAAGAGGTGATGATGGGCTAAGGAGTTGAGCTTATAAACCATCAGGTCACAGAGGAGTTTCAACAGGGAACTCGGGCAGCAGTAGGGAAGATAAACCAGAGGAAGTACAGACCAGTGGCAGGTCCACCAATAAAAAAGGAGAGCCTGGTCTTCAGGGTGGGGACAAGGAAGAGAACAAGGATCCAGGAGACACTGAGGAGTAATCAATAGAGCACAAAAGACAGAAGAGTCCCAGGCAACTCCAGTGTTCACAGTTTGGAAAGATGGGTAGATAATGATGCCATTAACAAAGATGGAGAAAAAAGAAGAGAATGGAGAATGGAGTATTCAATGTCCCCAACCAGGGAGCATCATTTCACTGGAATGTGATTTTTAAAAGCATCGATTTACATCAGTTACAAAAAAATTTACTATGGGTGTACAATTAAATGTAAATCTCTTTCAATGCTTTTTATTGCCTAAAATATTCAGTAGACACTGCCTTTGATTACTAACAGACAAAAGTTATCAGTAAGGGAGAAATCAAAAATCCTCAATGTCATTCACTTAATCTATTTGACACAAACTAAATGTCAATGGGCATCCTCCAAAAATTCACGAAATGAGACAGACATGTAGACAGAAACTTATTATTCTGTTTTACACATTAGTTGGACTCATAATACATAACAAATACCAAGGTCTTATGCATGCACCTTTCAACCGATTGGCCTACCTTTGCAGTCTTGTCAGCAGAGGTAGAAGAATACTTGGTTGCATCAGGAGAAATATCACAAGAAAGAACTGTATCCTGATGACAGACAAAGTCTTTTTCTATTCTTCCAGTAATAATATTCCATACCTTCAAAGAAAAACTCAGAAGTTGACAATTAAGAACATTTTGTCTTACTGAGCATAAACAGCCAGAAGACATCCTATAAACCAAGAGCTTTAGCACATTGGTTGTTCTGACCTCGTTAAGTGCCTTTTAGTACAAATGCTCATAAACACACAGCAGATAGATGACTGCAGTAGACAGAAAACAGGCATTTCTATTTTAGAAATTTAAAACTTTAAGTATTTACATATCAGCCACCTGCTTTTGGCTATCATGATATAATCAATGCGATCAATATTAGAATACTTTTTTAAAAGAAATGTGTGCTTCAAATTACCTTCACTGTTCCATCAAACGACCAGGAAAGCAGTCTTGAATTTTTCAAGAGTCTAAAGTCTTTCACAGTTTCCTGATGGGCTTGCAGAAAGACATATTCCTCTGATTGCCAATTCCATACCTGAATATCAGAGAAATAAGTCTGCTATAACCCTTTCCCCATAATATCCCATTAGAGAGGTGGAGGTGTATCACTCGCTTGTCTAAAGTCTTTCATCCTCATGGCACTTCAGTAAAATAAAGAAGAGAACCAAATAAGAATACGGTATTCCCATTTTACAGACAGAGAAGAGAAAAGCTGGGGTTAATTAACTTGACTATGGGCAAAATAAAATATTTTTCCTCCTAAATAAAGTCTGTTTTCTTCAGTTGCTTGGAGAGCAGTTAATTATACCAGAAGATAGAGAAAAGTCACAATATGTTCATGAGCTCACCATCTGATTAAATTTTCCAAAGAAAATTATCCCAATTACATATTCACAGATTTCTAAACTTCACAAGTTAGGCCAAGTGTCCAGATTCTGGCTCCACTGAAGCTACTGAATCCTACTGGCCCTATTGCCTGGGAAGGTCAGTTGACCAGAGCAGCTTCAAACCAGGTCGTGGAATTTCTGAGCTTCAGAGATCTTACCTAGCCCCTAATGCAATCCTCAAAATGACAAAAGTGATATAGTACATTATTTTTCACATGGCACTCCAGGAAGAACTCCTTAGATACAAGAGAAAGAGAAGAGATTGCAATGTTGGAGACAATGCGTTCAAAGTAGGCTTGAGAAATGAGCTGGAACTATGATTCACAAACTGAGAAGGGCACTTCAAACAAAGAGAATGAATGCTAGAGTTAAAGCACAGGAGCAGGAAAATGTGGAAAGATTACAGGTACCTGTTCATAGTTCAATCTGACTGGAACAGGATACATAGAAAGAACAGTAGGGAAAAAAGTTTAGAAAGATATTCAAAGAAACAGCCCAGAGGGCCAGAGAGCCTGAAGCTAGACTTCTGAGCTGCAGGCAATCAGGGAGTCTCCCACGGAATTTTCTTCTATTTTTTAATATTAGGAATAAAAAGATAATGAAAAAGCAGCCACCATCTCAGGTATGCACATTAGTAATATCCTGGATCTCCTTTTTGACTGGTGAAGGTTAAACAGTAGAAATGCCTTTAAGGCTTTTCTTACTGGGCTTAGGCAAAATTGTAAAAGAAATTCACCTCTCTTACCCCCTTTCTTTACTCCTCTGTCCTCCACATTTAGCAATCACCCTCCCAGCCCCACCGAGCCCTGGCTCTCAGATATCTCCATCTTTTCTGTCTGAGTGTTCATTCACAGAAGCAGGGTATCTTGTATGAGAGCAAGGGACCTTAGAAGAGGAGCTGGAAGTGAGAGTAGTTCTAAAGAGGATGAAATGGGAATTTCAGTATTTTAAGAGCGCAATAAGATATGCTGAGGTAGGGGGAAGAAACAGAAGCTTTCTGGCTCCCCAAATCATATCAGGAAAAATGGCATCCTGTGTGACTAAACATAAAATACCCTGGACCGCTACCACTAGGAACCTTCTGGCTCCCTCCTCCTACTGTCTGGGCTTTACTGGACTAGAGGATCAGTGGCTGTTATTAACAGCTCTTCCAGGTTGACTGGCACTGCCATTCCCAGCTGTGTCTGATTCAATGTTCACTCCTCACTGAGGTTCTTACTGCTACCCTCCACACATCAAGAAGTCAGAGAGCCTTCCTGAGCAGATATAACAAAGAATTTGACAATCACTGAGGGGAAATGAAGACTAGCCTTAGCAGCTTTTGTTGCAGATGCTTTCTGATAAGGCAATGATGACAAGGATACCTTTTTTGTTGACCTCAAACATACTGTGCTAGTTGAATCACCTTATATAATAGCTAAACTTCCACCAGCATTATCAGTCACATGTATAAAGGTTAAGTTTGGGTATGTCTCTACAATTAGCTATAATTTTTGCAATGTATGCACACTGGAACTTTTTCAGCTATATAAATTTAAATTTTAAAAAATGCTAAAGAATCTTTTTATACTTCTAAGAATCAATATATTCTCATTCATTGGCTCAGGTAAACACAGCTACTACTTGGGCTTTATTTACATCAAGGTAAAAGATCAAAAACTACCAAAACAGGGCTTCCCTGGTGGCGCAGTGGTTGAGAATCTGCCTGCCAGTGCAGGGGACACGGGTTCAAGCCCTGGTCTGGGAAGATCCCACATGCCGTGGAACAACTAAGCCCATGAGCCACAACTACTGAGCCTGCGCGTCTGGAGCCTGTGCTCCTCAACAAGAGAGGCCGCGACAGTGAGAGGGCCGCGCACCGTGATGAAGAGTGGCCCCCGCTTGCCACAGCTAAAGAAAGCCCTCGCACAGAAACGAAGACCCAACACAGCCAAAAATAAATAAATAAAATTTTTAAGAAAAATTACCAAAACAGACCTCAACTTTCACAACTCTAGGTGCTATAATCAAGAGAGATGATTCTTCAAATTTTGGCAATAACTTTAATTGAGCTTGACAAAGATTTACCAAACCCCTACTACATTCCAGGCACTGGGGATACAAAGATGATTAAAATAAACCTCTAAAATGGCAACTATGTGAGGGTTTTCAGATCTGTTAATTAACTTGATTGTGGTAATTATTTCACAATGTGTACATATATCAAATCATCACATTATGTGTCTTAAACATAATACAATTTTGCCAATTATACCTCAGTAAAGCTGCGGGGAAAAAAAACAAGCCTCCAATTAATTATTTATTAAAACATTAAAAAACTATAAAACAAAAACCCAACCAGTCAATTCTTGGAAATACCTACCAAGAATTTTGTTGCATGAATGTACATGCATTAAAACATTTTAAATGTAAAAAGTATTCTGAGTAGAGCAGAAAAAGAGGATGAAACACAACTCATTTCTACAAATAATCTAACTTGGATCCTAAAAATATTCCTAGAAATTATTTCTCCCTCTGGCTGAGAATATCTGATCTTCAAGGAGGTCATAAAACCTGTGAATTTAGCTGTTGACAGAAAGACTATACTGTATACAATGTCTCAGCAGAATTTCATCAGATGTAGCTTAGTTTTACACATTTCAAAGCCATCTAGAGAGGAAGAAAGGTGAATATTACACTGAGTTTCAGAGCTAATACACTAGTACCATGGGAGCCTATAATAAGTAAGTTTCTGTACTAAAGGCAAATTTCATTCCAATCATATAGGACTCACAGAGACATAACATAAAAAGATTCTTTCCAAAACAGTTTTTAACAATGTAGTTAAACATTGCCACTGTAGGAAATATATACATATGTATAAAATAAGAGAATACATACTAACTCCTGTTTGAACATACGCATTTATCTCCTTCTCCTTCACTTCTAAAACCCCACTAAAATGACAAAGTCAAGAATGAGAAAGAAGGTAACAACAAAACATTGGAGGCTGTATCGCAGGAGAATGGTAACCAAGAAAACCGAATCTTAAAAGCATTAGAAAGACAAAAGCAACAAAACTGACACTACAGAACTCCCAAAATGCTCAGAAGCTGAGGTCACAAAGTACATCCAGAGGTGGGAATGAGGGTGGGGCTAAAAAAAGATGTATCAGGAGTTGTGGGAAGATGGCAGTGATGCAGGCATCTCCTTGAAGCCTCCATAAGAGTAGCAAAGCAACTAAAATAGCAAATCCAAAAATGCACAGACAATATCAACAAGACTAATATCAACAAGACTTAATATCAACATGTTAAGTGACACAGTATCCCCCCAAACCACAAGATACAAGTAAGTGGGGACAAACTGAGAGCCGCAAGACTTGCACAGTAACAGCATCTGTATGGGTAGAAGCAGAGGGAAGCATAATGAGTCTGACAAACCTAAAAACAGGAGAATCCCAAAAGAGCCAAGTACCATCCACTGAAAAGTGCAAAGAACCAAGAGGGAACAGCAGCAGAAACTGAGTGCAAGACTGACTGTACTGTGTGGCATAGTCTGGAAGGGCTAAAGCAGTCCAGACCCTATGAACTCTCAAAAATAACCAGGACAATCCTACAATGACGAGACACTGTTGGGAATAGAATCTAAAGTAAGAAAAACAAGGATGATGGCAGCAAAGGAAAGGGAAGGTCTCCATAAAAATGAGGGAAGGGGATAGAACAAAGGGATCTCATCAGAACAATGCCATATTTTTAACACTTCATGAAAACAACAGAACATGGAACTGCAGAGCTGTGAAGAAAGAAATGTTGTCCTTCCCAATCCCTTCAAAAAGTTCAGGAAAACTAATTTCCTGTAGAAAGAAAAGAATCACTATTGAATCCCAAACAATGTTATTATGAGAAAAAAAAAAGAATAAAGTGCTGAATAATATACTGCTAAAACAAACCAGAAAGAAGAATCTCTGGATTAAAGGCCACCAGCACAACTGAGGGTAGGATAGCAATTTTGAGAACAGGGGGATCAGTGAAGGTTTACACACTAAACGCTGAGACATTATACGATCCACACCCCCCTTCCCGCTCTCTTCCCCCACTTAGCTCTAAGAACCTATCTGCCAGGTTTATAACCTCCAGGAGAAGACCAGAGATTCCTCTCTAGGAATCTGACAAGACCAAGACAAAGACCTAAAGACACTGACAACAAAGTTTCCCCATCCAGATCACCTTTCAGAGGAGGTCTCAGTCAATACACAGAGCTCCCAGTCAGCCTTTTAGTATCCATCTCTGGGTAATGAATGATCACCACACAGCTGAGGAAGGCCTTTAAAATAAGAGGCCAAAACATCCAAATAGAAAAAAAAAAAAAAAAAATTGGAGGGAAGAGCAACTATGCAGGAAAATGAGATTTTGAGGGAAAAAATATATGTAATGTATATGACAAAATTTATACATTATTTATATACCCATCTATCCTCAGAGAAGTAAGATATTTCATCTATAAAACAAGAACACATGCTCTACAGAAAAATTAAACAAACATTAGAAAGGACTCTCCAGCATTAAAAATATAATGGTAGAAATGAAAAACTCAATGAAAGGGTTGGAAGATAAAACTGAGGAAAACTCCCAGAAAATAGAGTATGGTACAGAAAGATGAAACATAGAAAAAGAAAACTAGATGATCAGGAGATCCAATATCTGAATAAGGGATGTTACCAGAAAAAGGAAGCATATGGGGAGCATGGGGGGCGGGAGTGAATCAAAGAAATAATTCAAGTAAATTTCAGTGAACTGAAAAACATAAGTTTCCAAACTGAGAAGGGATAGTGAAAGTTAAAAACAAGGGATGAAACAAACACACAAAGGCACATCATCATGAAATTTCAAAATTCTGGGGACAAAGAAAAGATCCTAAAATCTTCCAGAGAGAAAGATTAGGAATCAAAATGGCTTCAGACTTCTCAACATGAGCTTTGAAACTTGGAAAAAAAAAAAAGAAAAACAATGTCTTCAAGGATTTAGGGTAAAATAATTTCCAACTATTACCAAAGGTAGACTTTTCCTAAATTGCACTAAGGCAGAAAAGGCATTCATAGTACACTTCATCTACTTAGTCATAACAATGACACTAATGACCTAAACAAACTTTTATTGTGGCTGTGTCTGGATGACAGGGATCGACAAAAGGGTGTGTGCATATGTTGGAGGTAGGACAGGTGGGAGGAGAAAAAGAGCTAAATTTTCATCTTAATAAGCAATTCAGTAGATAAACGCTCAAACCTAAAAAATCAAGAATTAGCACTACAAGCATGCAGTATAGGGTCATGAAGGTAAACAGCAAAAGAAACATCTAAAAGCTAAAAGTGGTGCTTTAAGAGAAAGAGAAATGGGGGAGTCTATTTTTTATAATGAGCCTTGTAATACTATGACTTTTAAAAGTATGTGCACTGGAACTTTGATAAATATAAAGTAAGTTTTAAAAGAACGTACATACACACAAGTGCTTCCTCACGGAGGGGTTGCAGCTGTGGCAGACGCAGCCCTAGGCAGCCCCTTCTCTGCCACCTCCTTCTCTTCCTGAGGGCTCCCCACTCCTCTCGCCCTCCGACGCTACCCAGATAACACTGAAGAAAACCTCTGTGCATAAATATTTCTCCATACTTGATTATTTTCTTAAGACAGGAATAAAAATGTTCAGTCAAAAGCCACATGGCTAACAGGGTCTTGGTGCTCCGGCCAGGTGTCAGGCCTGTGCCTCTGAGGTAGGAGAGCCAAGCTCAGGACATTGGTCCACCAGAGACCTCCCAGCTCCACGTAATATCAAACAGCAAAAGCTCTCCCAGAGATCTCCATCTCAATGCTAAGACCCAGATCCACTCAACGACCAGCAAGCTACAAAAAACTAGCAAGACAGGAACACAACCCCACCCATTATAAGAGAGGCTGCCTAAAACCATAATAAGGTCACAGACACCCCAAAACACACCACTGGACGCGGTCCTGCCCACCGGAAAGACAAGATCCAGCCTCATCCAACAGAACACAGGCACCAGTCTCCTCCACAAGGAAGCCTACACAACCCAATGAACCAACCTTAGACACTGGGAACAGACACCAAAAACAACGAAAACTATGAACCTGCAGCCGGCGAAAAAGAGACCCCAAACATAGTAAGTTAAGCAAAATAAGAACACAGAGAAACACACAGCAGATGAAGAAGCAAGGTAAAAACCCACCAGACCAAACAAATGTAGAGGAAATAGGCAGTCTACCTGAAAAAGAATTCAGAGTAATGATAGTAAAGGTGATCCAAAATCTTGGAAATAGAAACAAGAAAATACAAGAAATGTTTAACAAGGACATAGAAGAACAAAAGAGCAAACAAGCAATGATGAACAACACAGTAAATGAAATTAAAATTTCTCTAGAAGGAATCAATAGCAGAATAACTGAGGCAGAAGAACAGATAAGTGACCTGGAAGATAAAATAGTGGAAATAACTACCACAGAGCAGAATAAAGAAAAAAAATGAAAAGAATTGAGGACAGTCTCAGAGACCTCTGGGAAAACATTAAATGCACCAATATTTGAATTACAGGGGACCCAGAAGAAGAAGAGAAAAAGAAAGGGACTGAGAAAATATTTGAAGAGATTATAGTTGAAAACTTCCCTAATATGGGAAAGGAAATACTCAATCAAGTCCAGGAAGCACAGACAGTCCCATACAGGATAAATCCAAGGAGAAACACGCCAAGACACATATTAATCAAACTATCAAAAATTAAATACAAAGAAAAAATATTAAAAACAGCAAGGGAAAACCAACAAATAACATACAAGGGAATCCCCATAAGGTTAACAGCTGATCTTTCAGCAGAGACTCTGCAAGCCAGAAGGGAGTGGCAGGACATACTTAAAGTGATGAAAGGGAAAAACCTACAACCAAGATTACCCTACCCAGGAAGGATCTCATTCAGATTCAACAGAGAAATTAAAACCTTTACAGACAAGCAAAAGCTAAGAGAATTCAGCACCACCAAACCAGCTTTACAACAAACGCTAAAGGAACCTCTCTAGGCAGGAAACTTAAGAGAAGGAAAAGACCTACAATAACAAACCCAAAACAATTAAGAAAATGGTAACAGGAACATACATATTGATAATTACCTTAAATATAAATGGATTAAATGCTCCAACCAAAAGACACAGACTGGCTGAATGGATACAAAAACAAGACCCGTATATATGCTGTCTACAAGAGACCCACTTCAGACCTACGGACACATACAGAATGAAAGTGAGGGAAAAAGATATTCCATGCAAATGGAAATCAAAATAAAGCTGGAGTAGCAATTCTCATATTAGACAAAACAGACTTTAAAACAAAGACTATTAGAAGAGACAAAGAACAACACTACATAATGATCAAGGGATCAATCCAAGAAGAAGATATAACCATTGTAAATATTTATGCACCGAACATAGGAGCACCTCAGTACATACGGCAGATACTAACAGTCATAAAAGGGGAAATTGACAGTAACACAGTCATAGTAGGGGACTTTAACACCCCAATTTCACCAATGGACAGATCATTCAAAGTGAAAATAAATAAGGAAACACAAGCTTTAAATGATAAAATAAACAAGATGGACTTAACTGATATTTATAGGACATTCCATCCAAAAACAACAGAATACACTTTCTTCTCAAGTGCTCATGGAACATTCTCCGAGACAGATCATATCTTGGGTCACAAATCAAGCCTTGGTAAATTTAAGAAAATTGAAATTGTGTCAATATCTTCTCCAACCACAACACTATGAGACTAGGTATCAATTACAGGAAAAAATCTGTAAGAAATACAAACACATGGAGGCTAAACAATACACTACTTAATAATCAAGAGATCACTGAAGAAATCAAAGAGGAAATCAAAAAATACCTAGCAACAAATGACAAAGAAAACACGATGACCCAAAACCTATGGGATGCAGCAAAAGCAGTTCTAAGAGGGAAGTTTAGAGCAATACAATCCTACCTCAAAAAACAAGAAATATCTCAAATAAACAACCTAACCTTACACCTAAAGCAATTCGAGAAAGAAGAACAAAAAAACCCCAAAGTTAGCAGAAGAAAAGAAATCATAAAGATCAGATCAGAAATAAATGAAAAAGGCAAGAAGGAAACAATAGCAAAGATCAAAAAAACTCAAAGTTGGATCTTTGAGAAGATACACAAAATTGATAAACCATTAGCCAGACTCATCAAGAAAAAAAGAGAGAAGACTCAAATCAACAGAATTAGAAATGAAAACGGAGAAGTAACAACGGACACTGTAGAAATACAAAGGATCATGAGAGATTACTACAAGGAACTATATGTCAATAGAATGGAAAACCTGGAAGAAATGGACAAATTCTTAGAAAAGCACAACCTTCTGAGACTGAAACAGGAAGAAACAGGAAATATAAACAGACCAGTCACAAACACTGAAATTGAAACTGTGATTAAAAATCTTCCAACAAACAAAAGCCAAGGACCAGATGGCTTCACAGGCGAATTCTATCAAAAATTTACAGAAGAGCTAACACCTAAACTTCTCAAACTCTTCCAAAATATAGTAGAGGGAGAAACACTCCCAAACTCATTCTATGAGGCTACCATCACCCTGATACCAAAACCAGACAAAGATGTCATAAAAAAAGAAAACTACAGGCCAATGTCACTGATGAACAGAGATGCAAAAATCCTCAACAAAATACTAGCACACAGAATCCAACAGCACATTAAAAGGATCATACACCATGATCAAGTGGGGTTTATCCCAGGAATACAAGGATTCTTCAATATATGCATATGAATCAATGTGATATACCATATTAACAAATTGAAGGAGAAAAACCATATGATCATCTCAATAGATGCAGAAAAAGCTTTTAACAAAATTCAACACCCATTTATGATAAAAACCCTCCAGAAAGTAGGCATAGAGGGAACCTACCTCAACATAATAAAGGTCATATATGACAAACCCACAGCCAACATCGTTCTCAATGGTGAAAAACTGAAAACACTTCCACTAAGATCAGGAACAAGACAAGGTTGTCCACTCTCACCACTATTATTCAACATAGTTTTGGAAGTTTTAGCCACAGCAATCAGAGAAGAAAAATAAATAAAAGGAATCCAAATCAGAAAGAAGAAGTAAAGCTGTCACTGTTTGCAGATGACATGATACTATACATAGAGAATCCTAAAGATGCTACCAGAAAACTACTAGAGCTAATCAATGAATTTGGTAAAGTTGCAGGATACAACATTAATGCACAGAAATCTCTTGCATTTCTATACACTAATGATGAAAAATCTGAAAGAGAAATTAAGGAAACACTCCCATTTACCACTGCAACAAAAAGAATAAAATACCTAGGAATAAACCTACCAAAGGAGACAAAAGACTTGTATGCAGAAAACTGTAAGACACTGATGAAAGAAATTAAAGATGATACAAACAGATGGAGATATATACCATGTTCCTGGATTGGAAGAATCAATGTTGTGAAAATGACTATACTACCCAAAGCAATTTACAGATTCAATGCTATCCCTCTCAAACTACCAATGGCATTTTTCACAGAACTAGAACAAAAAATTTCACAATTTGTATGGAAACACAAAAGACCCCGAATAGCCAAAGCAATCTTGAGAAAGAAAAACAGAGCTGGAGGAATCAGGCTCCTGGACTTCAGACTATACTACAAAGCTACAGTAATCAAGACAGTATGGTACTGGCACGAAAACAGAAATATAGATCAACGGAACAGGATAGAAAGCCCAGAGATAAACCCACGCACATATGGTCACCTTATTTTTGATAAAGGAGGCAAGGATATACAATGGAGAAAAGACAGCCTCCTCAGTAAGTGGTGCTGGGAAAACTGGACAGATACATGTAAAAGAATGAAATTAGAACACTCTCTAACACCATACACAAAAATAAACTCAAAATGTATTAAAGATCTCAGTGTAAGGCCAGACACTATAAAACTCTTAGAGGAAAACATAGGCAGAACATTCTATGACATAAATCACAGCAAGATCCTTTTTGACCCACCTCCTAGAGAAAGGGAAATAAAAGCAAAAATAAACAAATGGGACCCAGTGAAACTTAAAAGCTTTTGCACAGCAAAGGAAACCATAAACAAGACGAAAAGACAACTCTCAGAATGGGAGAAAATATTTGCAAACGAAGCAACTGACAAAGGATTAATCTCCAAAATTTACAAGCAGCTCATGCAGCTCAATATCAAAAGAACAAACACCCAATCCAAAAATGGGCAGAAGACCTAAATAGACATTTCTCCAAAGAAGATATACAGATTGCCAGCAAACATATGAAAGGATGCTCAACATCATTAATCATTAGAGAAATGCAAATCAAAACTACAATGAGGTATCACCTCACACCGCTCAGAATGGCCATCATCAAAAAATCTACAAATAATAAATGCTGGAGAGGGTGTGGAGAAAAGGGAAGAACCCTCTTGCACTGTTGGTGGGAATGTAAACTGATACAGCCTCTATGGAAAACAGTATGGAGGTTCTTTAAAAAACTAAAAATAGAACTACCATACGACCCAGCAATCCCACTACTGGGCATATACCCTGAAAAAATCCATAATTCAAAGAGTCATGTACCACAATGTTCATCGCAGCACTATTTACAATGGCCAGGACATGGAAGCAACCTAAATGTCCATCGACAGATGAATGGATAAAGAAGATATGGCACATATATACAATGGAATATTACTCAGCCATAAAAAGAAACCAAATTGAGTTATTTGTAGTGAGGTGGATGGACCTAGAATCTGTCATACAGAGTGAAGTAAGTCAGAAAGAGAAAAACAAATACCATATACTAACACATACATATGGAATCTAAAAAAAAAAATGGTTCTGAAGAACCTAGGGGCAGGACAGGAATAAAGACGCAGACGTAGAGGATGGACTTGAGGACACGGGGAGGGGGAAGGGTAAGCTGCAACGAAGTGAGAGAGTGGCATGGACTTACATATGCTACCAAATGTAAAATAGGTAGCTAGTGGGAAGCAGCCACATAGCACAGGGAGATCAGCTCGGTGCTTTGTGACCACCTAGAGGGCTGGGATAGGGAGAGTGGGAGGGAGACGCAAGACAGAGGAGATATGGGGATGTGTGTATATGTATAGCTGATTCACTTTGTTATAAAGCAGAAACTAACACACCACTGTAAAAGAATTATACCTCAATAAAGATGTTTAAAAAATTAAAAAATAAAAGAACATACAGTAGGCTTAAGGCCTCTAGATCCATAATCCTTCGTTATGGTAAACTATTCTTTTTTCACAGGATTTTATCCCTGTAGTAAACATCTTACTCTTAAAGAAAGAATGAAATTATTTCAATTAGATTTTACTACTGTAAAGTAAAACAGAAATAACATAAATGTGGCAAAAAGTATATTTATTGATTCAAATATGAAGGCAGGTGGGAGAATTCAAATGAATGCTTCATTTTCAAAATAAAGAATCTCCCACTAGAGGGTTCTGAGTCAAACTGCCTGCCTCACTCACAGAAAAATATGGGTTTCATTTACGCCCATGTGCATAATCTAAAGGGAAGCCCAAAATAATCTGATCTGAAAGTTTAAAATACATATCAGATTTGAGGCATAATCAAAGTGTCCCTTCATTAGAGTCAGCATTATGTATGTTAGAAGTTCAACCTCCCTCTCACCTGAAGAAGTTCAACCTCCCTCTCACCTGAATTGCAGAGTCATCAGAGCTTGAGATAAGAGTCTTTGCATCAGCTGTGAACTGGATGTGCCGTACAGTGTTCTTGTGCCCAGTCCTGGATTGGAAGATTCTGTTGTTTAGGAGTTCTAAAATCTTCAAAGTAAAAAACCAGAGAAAATTAATATGAAGAAATTCAGCAACACCCAGGCATTACAACCCCAAAATATTAAATCGAAACTAGACTACAGAAGGGTATAGAATTTCCATCTCAGTGCTTTCAGTTTAACTAAAGATACACAAATGAACGGCACAAATACAGACATGCACATCTATGCACACACACACATACACACCCTAAAATAAAACATTCACTGGAATGACCAGATGGCAGTAGGAACCAGTGGTCCTTCTTGAGAATTCAACTACCCAATTCATCAAACAAGTAGCAGTCTGAGCTCAGCCTCCAAAAAGAAAATGACATTTAAGATGGATGAGAAGGAAGAAAGAAAAAAATCCTGGATGAGAGACAAGGCAAGCTCTTTATTAAACAACACAGAGACAATGCAAGATAAAGGATGATGAGGGAGACAGGTAAAGGAAAAGAGCATACGAGCAGGCTGGGAGGCAGTACACTGAGGAGACTTGAAAGGGCTAAAGATTAATATGCCAAATACAGAGAATAAGAAAGTAGAAAAGAACTCAAAAAATAACAACTATGTCAAAAAGGCTTTCAAATAAACTCACACCAAAAAAAGTAAATATGTACTAAGTAAGCACTAGGGATGTAATGTACAACACGATAAATATAATTAACACTGCTGTATACTCTACATGAAAGTCATTGAGAGTAAATCCTAAGTGTTCTCATCAAAAGGAAAAATATTTTTCTGTTTCTTTGATTTTGTGTCTACATGAGATGGTGGCTGTTCACTAAACTTACTATGATAACCATTTCATGATGTAAGTCAAATAATTATGCTGTATACCTTAAACTTATACAGTGCTGTATGTCAATTATATCTCAATAAAGCTGAAAGGTAAAAAAAACTCCTCTTTGTAGGGCAATATGGACTGGAGAACATTTGTGTAATTCCTTACGACAATGAATCCAAAGTAAAATAAATGTGGCCAGTGGCATAATTAATAAATTAAGAAACAATTCCAAAAAGCTCAAGTGAGAAAAGGAGTCAATATTCTTTTAAAAACTATTACGTAGCTACAGAAAATGTGCTTTTGTGATGAATTTCACTTGTGATGAAATCACTTTTTTCCAAAATGATTTTTATTATACTGTCTTTTTATCCTTACAAGCTGATTTTATTTTTATTTGATCTTATTTGATAAATTAAGGATTTCAGGTGGTAAACTAGTGTACTTCTAATACCAAAAGTAGAACAGCGAGGACTGGTGAAATAGGTAAACATAAGGCACCTGCACTGATATTCCCGATGAACCTGATCAGAACCAACATGGAAACAACTTACACCCCTAAATGGCCAAGTTTCTAAGAAGAGAAAAAATGCTCTTTGCATAGTTAGCTAAATCTCTGAGAGTGTTTGATATATTTGGAGAACAGCAAGACAACTGGGCAGAGAATAAGGAACACAAAAAGACAAAAAGTATGAGAAAGAATAAAAGCAATATGAAAAATATACAACTAATAGGATTGTAAGATTATTTTTAATCTAACAGAGGAATGACTAATTATCATAGAAAGATTTATTTAGTATATAAGTCTACAATGCCAGGTGTATCATTAATTTTAAATAAAAACTATACTGCACAGAATGCCTCTGCAGAAGAGAACTGAATACCCGAATGGCTCCATCTTCGCCTCCAAATGCAAGGTACTGAAGATGTGGACTTAAGCAACAGCAACTCACTTGAGCTTCAGTCAGATACTCAATCTGACCTGTGTTTCCATTAATGAGCTAATGAAAAATAAGTCACAATCAAGTATTAGACTGTAAGAGCAGTTTTTCTTCTTTAGAACAGAGACTTCAACTGAAAAAATTAAAATGAATACAACCAATGAGAGCTCCCAGGGGGAACAACAAAACCCTATTCTATTCTCAGCAGCTGCATTTAGCACTTCACACTTTCGTTTCATTTCACTTTTGTGGTTCATATACATTTTCGTAAAATAAAACAAGCTTTAAAAGGTTTAAAAAGCAGCTGCTGTGCCCACCACCTGAGACACATCTGTCTGATTTGCAATCCCACAGCTAGCTCCACACTGTTTCCCATTTCTTCACAAAGCCCATTTTAATAGGGCTATCGTTTATTAAAATACACTTCCCTGATATTTTTCAAGGGGTTTGGTGAAACACGACTGAGACAGACATTACATAAAAAGACAAATTAAAATTAAAATGGGTTTTATATCCTCCAAATTACTCACCAAACAGTATAAATTAAGATTTTTTTCCGCTTTTTCTTTTGGGAGGAGGAGGCATTGGAGAACAACCCATTAGCACAATTTGGGTTGTAATGCATAGACTAAGAGTACCAAGTTTCATAACCTGTACCCAAACTAATGATTATTCTTTAAAATCCCACTAATAAAAATACCTTATCACTCAACTAAAACATGTGACCTGGGAAAATATTTCTCAATCTTAAATAAACTGTCAGATCTATCTCTCTAACTTCAATTACAACCTAAAAGTCTTGAATTATTTTTCAGTACGAAATAAGCAGTCACCTTCATTTCACGTACAAAGATTATAGGGTCAATCAATCAAGATAGCTTTTCCTTTACAATACTTTACCCGGCATGTTCTGATCTATTAGACATTCAAAATGAAGACTGAATTACTAAAAGGTGATTATCTTCTTTCCCTCAAAAATCAATTTCCATACTTTTTTAAGTAGTGACTCAAAAATGTATGTTCACTTAAATGGAACTATTACTTGTCAGTTTAATTGTCCTCTAAACTCTCCCACAATCAATGACATAGAATAAAATACTTTTATAGTCAGATGACTTCTTGAAGTCTCAGTTATGACAACTATTAAAGAAAGGTTGCACAAATTTAATAAAGGTAATATAAGCATTGAACCTGACAAGAAAGCTGTAGTGGAAAAAACCCCAAGTGGAAGAATCAGTCTGCTAAAAATCAGTAATGAGGAAATCACATTCAATTCCACATCCCAATTCATCCCAGAAATACAGGGCATTAGGAGCTCCTCATCGACACATTCAGGACAATAGTAAAACTTGTAAAATACAAAACAAGCCATATTTAGAGGAGTCTCACAGCTTGACTCTGACCCACACAGCAGATGAGAAGAAATTACCACACGCCATAGACAATTTATTCCCAGATCTCTGCTTCCTGAGTTTGGATTCCACCTTGACCCTATAAAGCAGCTTACAGATTTTTGAAAATGAGAAGGACCTTACAGGTGAAGAAAGTGAGTTTCAGAGAAGTGATGCTATTTACTCAACATCACAGAACTGGCTGATGATAAAGCTTGAACTTGTACCTTGGTCTCCTCAGTGAACAGTCACTATTCCCTCTACTACATCAAGCTGAGCTTTGCAGCTTTAGAACTTGTTAAGCTCCATCCTACCCTGTCAGTCTGTCTCAAGCTCTTGCTACATTTTACACCTTTCATGTGCGTGCTCCCTCTATTTCCCTCTCCTCTATTCCATTTCTCTCTTCACTCTAGTTCCATTCCATTATCTCATCTCATTCTCTCACATGTTCTTGCTCCCTGTCTTCCAGTTACTAACAGGAGAGGAATGAGGTAAAGCAAGGTATCACCTTGTTTAATTCTAAATACTAGCATATGTGAGCCTCAGCTCAAGACCCACATATTTATAAAACTGATACCTACTGATCATCTGTTAGATACTATACAATTACGCATGATCAAGTCCAAAAACAAACAAGAAAAATTTTGAATTGAGAGTTCAATCAAAACACTTTTTCCAACTATTTTCTAAAAAATACTCACTTGCAGACGTTTTATATCATCAACTGCAAGAACCATCACTTCATTTTCTTGAAACACAACATCTATTTCTTGCTTTAACGCTATAGCAGAGTTCTTACATACTTTCTTTGTCTCCCAGAGCTGATTGAGAAATTAAAATACTAAAGTAAGATAACTGCATTCTCTGAAATAATGCAAAGACAAGTCTTAGTCTTAAAAACAATATACAATCATACTTCACTCTCCAAATGCCTATAATGCTAGAAAATTTTCAATTAGATTATAATTCAACAATAAAAATTTATTAATTACATAGTATAGGAAGAAGCAGTTATTATTAAGAGTAATGAATGCTAGAATCAAAATGCCTTAGTATGAATTCTAGTTCTACTGAAAGTTGTGACTTTGGGCAGATTACTTAACCTGGTGCTGCTCAAAGATAAGGACCTCCTGCTGTTTCTCACTGCTTGATACCAAGATAAGGAGCAAATCAGCTATATCACTAAACACACTGTTAACAGTATGCTTATGATACAGTTGATTTTTTTAAACAAGACTTTCTTGATGAAGGAAGCAATGCATTGATTTACATTCTGGCTCAACCTTATTGAGACCGGCACTTTAAACAGCACTGACTTAACCTTTCTGTGGCTGTTTCCTCAGCTGCAAAAAAGGATTCCTATGAGAATTAGCAAATTAACACAGGCACAGTACTTTGCCCAATGTCTGGCATACAGTAAATACTAAACAAATTTTAGCTAAACACAAATTTGTACAAAACACTGTATTAGATGCTACAGGGACAAACCAGGGTCTCCGGCCTCAAAGGGCTTATAATTTAAGATGTGTGAACAAGTCTGAGGGGCAGTGAAGCATTAGTGGTAAAGAGTTTTAAAATAACTCTGTGCTGGGAGATCAGCTGGGTGCTTTGTGACCACCTAGAGGGGTGGGATAGGGAGGGTGGGAGAGAGACACAAGAGGGAGGGGCTATGGGGATATATGTATACATATAGCTGATTCACTTTGTTATACAGCAGAAACTCACACACCACTGTAAAGCAACTATACTCCAATAAAGATGTTAAAAAAAAATAACTCTGTGCTTAAATTCAAGGCACAATTTGATAAGTACCATAAGAAAATGACACACAGTCACATAGCATTAAAGGAGAAAGACATTTCCCCAAATGGAATACTAGGAAAGACTTCACTGAAAGCTTGAGGGGACTTGTAGGGCTGTTAGGTTTTCGACAAGGAGAGATACAGAGAAGTAGGTTATTCCAAACATAAGAAAACACATAGGGCTCCCCTGGTGGCACAGTGGTTGGGAATCCGCCTGCCAATGCAGGGGACACGGGTTTGAGCCCTGGTCCAGGAGGATCCCACATGCCGCAGAGCGCTGAGCCTGCATTCCGGAGCCCGCAAGCCACAGCTCCTGAAGCCCAAGCACCTGGAGCCTGTGCTCTGCAACAAAAGAAGCCACCGCAATGAGAAGCCCGTGCACTGCAACGAAGAGCAGCCCCCGCTCACCACAACTAGAGAAAGCCCCTGCAGAGCAACAAAAACTCAACGCAGCCAAAAATAAATAAATAAAATAAATATTTTTTTAAAATACCTTTAAAAAAAAAGAAAATACATATGCAAAAGTACAGAAGCAAGGAAGTACAGGGTGTTTGGGGAAATGTGAGCAATTCAGTGTAGGTTACTTGTAGGAATAAAACAGAAGACAGACTGGTACAGAATAGGCTGTACTGTAGAGAAGTTTAATGGCAGACTTTGGAGTACGTATTTGTTGGGTTGGCCAAAAGGTTCATTCAGTTTTTTCCATAATATGGCTCTAGTAGCACTTAGTTGTCTTTAACTTCATTCGAAACAATTTTATTAGACTATATGTGACAACTGCCATATCAGCATGCATTTAAAAAAAAAGACTTATAAAATTGGTGAATTTTTGTGTAGCTATTTTAATATTGAAGATGGAAGAAAAAAGCAACATTTTGGGCATATTATGCTTTATCATTCCAAAAGGTAAAAACGCAACCAAGGGCTTCCCTGGTGGCGCAGCGGTTGAGAATCTACCTGCCAATGCAGGGGACACAGGTTCGAGCCCTTGTCCGGAAAGATCCCACATTCCGCGGAGCAACTAAGCCCATGCACCACAACTACTGAACCTGTGCTCTAGAGCCTGTGAGCCACAACTACTGAGCCCATGTGCTGCAACTACTGAAGACCACGTGCCTAGAGCCCACACTCCGCAACAAGAGAAGCCACCACAATGAGAAGCCCAAGCACCACAACGAAGAGTAGCTCCTGCTCACCGCAATTAGAGAAAGCCCGTGCACAGCAAGGAAGACCCAACACAGCCAAAAATAAATAAATAAATTTATTTTTAAAAAAAGAACGCAACCGAAACACAAAAGAAAAGATTTGTGCAGTGTATGGAGGAGGTGCTGTGACAGACCAAACATGTCAAAAATGGTTTGCGAAGTTTCGTGTTGGAGATTTCTTGCTGCATGATGCTCCACAGTCGGGTATACCAGTTGAAGTTCATAACGATCAAATCGAGATATTAATTGACAACAATCAACGTTATACCATGCGGGAGATAGCCGACATACTCAAAATATCCAAATCAAGCGCTGAAAATCACCTGCACCAGCTTGAATATGTTCACTGCTTTAATGTTTGGGTTCCACATAAGTGAAAAAAACCTTCTTGATCATATTTCCACATGCAATTCTCTACTGAAACGTTCCATTTGGGACGAAGTGAGAGAGTAGCATTGACATATATACACTACCAAATGTAAAATAGATAGCTAGTGGGAAGCAGCTGTATTGCACAGGGAGATCAGCTCTGTGCCTTGTGACCACCTAGAGCGGTGGAATAGGGAGGTTGGGAGGGAGACGCAAGAGGGAGGGGATATGGGGATATATGTATAAGTATAGCTGATTCACTTGGTTACACAGCAGAAACTAACACAACACTGTAAAGCAATTATACTCCAATAAAGATGTTAATTAATTAATTAATAAAGCAAATTGTGACAGGCGATGAAAAGTGGATACTGTACAGTAACGTGAAACGGAAGAGATCGTGGGGCAAACGAAATGAACCGCCAACAACCACACCAAAGGCTGGTCTTCATCCAAAGAAGGTGATGTTGCATATATGGTGGGATTGGAAGGGAGTTCTCTATTATGAGCTCCTTCCGGAAAACCAAACGATTAATTCTAAGAATTACTGCTCCCAATTAGACCAAATCAAAGCAGCACTCAACGAAAAGCGTCCAGACTTAGTCAACAGAAAACGCATAATCTTCCATCAGGATAATGCAAGACCACATGTTTCTTTTATGACCAGGCAAACACTGTTACAGCTTGGCTGGGAAGTTCTGATTCATCTGCGTATTCACCAGATGTTGCACCTTCGGATTTCCAATTTACTTAGGTCTTTACAAAATTGTCTTAATGGAAAAAATTTCAATTCCCTGGAAGACTGTAAAAGGCACCTGGAACAATTCTCTGCTCAAAAAGATAAAAAGTTTTGGGAAGATGCAATTATGAAGTTGCCTGGAAAAATGGCAGAAGGTAGTGGAACGAAAGGGTGAATAAGTTGTTCAACAAAGTTCTTGATGAAAATGAAAAATATGTCTTATTTTTACTCAAAAACCAAAGGCACTTTTTGGCCAACCCAATACTTTGGTAGACAAGGGAGCTACTATCTGTTTTGAGCAAAAATGACATGACTGGGGGCTTCCCTGGCGGTCCAGGGGTTAAGACTCTACGCTTCCACTGCAGGGGGCATGGGTTCGATCCCTGGTTAGGGGACTAAGCTCCTGCAAGCCACTTGGCAAAAAAAAAAAAAATTACATGACTGTATTGTACATGAGGAATATACCTTGCAAGCAGCATGTAAAAAACCAAGAAAGAAAAGACTTGTAGCAGAGACTAATGCAAGAAAGGCAACAGCTAATGAGCACCTAAACTTGAAATGGAAAAGTAGAAAGAAATGATAGAAAATGGAAAGGTATCAATAGAATCCATTAGAATTGGCAAGTAATTGGATTTGGGAATTCAAGGTAATGGAAAGAGTCAAAAGTTACTCTGAGGACTCAAATGTAATATATTTAAATTAACCAAAATACAGTTTAATCATTGGACTTCTCCAGCACCTGGACCATGGTAACACTCAATTAACATGTACTGAATGAATGAGACTGCTATAGTCCACATAATAGCTCTTTTCAAGGATAAATATGAAACCAGCAGTTTCCTGTTTTACTTCCCTCAATACTGCTGCCCATCAATTTCTTAACTAGGAGATTTAGCTTACCATCATTAAATGTCTAAAATGAAAATCTCAATATATCTCACCCTGATTGTCTGGTCATCAGAAGACGTCAAAAATGATGATCCATCAGGAGAAAACATCACACAATGGACCCAACTTAAATGTCCTCTACAATCAGCTACTTTTAAACATGAGTCCATATTCCACAACTACAGAATAAACACAACAAATAGGAAATCACATTCATAAGCATTTTGAATAGATCAAGAATATTAAAAATAGCAAGAATGATCCAGCAATTCCACTTCCATGAATATAGCCCAAAAATACACTAGCAAAAATACAAAATAATTTGTGTGGATTATTCACTGCATTGTTATTTTTAACAGCAAAAAACTGGAAACAACTCAAATGACCATCAATAGGGAACTAACTGAATAAACTGCATTAATCACAAAATGGGATAATATGCAATCTTAAGAAAGTAATGAGAAAAACACCCTGATAATGACTAGTCTCTGGGATATGTTGTTTACACCAAAAAAGCAAAGAATGGTATATACATTTCTGCAGAAGGGTATATATGTTTCTCTCTCTCTCTCTCTCTCTCTCTCTGTGTGTGTGTGTGTGTGTATATATATATATATATATGCAAGCTATACTAAATGAGATAAAAAATGTGACTCTAGAGATGTGATATATATATAGATGGATATATAAGGCTATATATTATACATATAGATATCTGCTTATACATGCAAAAAGAAACATTAGGATGTTAAGACAAAAACGGTTACCTTCAGAAAGTAGGAAGGGAGAGTGGCAGGGAAGGGATAGGGATGAAAGTCAGACTTCCCTGAATAAAATTTATTATAAAGCTTTGATTTGGAGTCATACAAACGTTTTATCCATTTTTTAAAAATCAATCTAAAAAAATAATAGGATGAACATAAGTGGTTTCCATATTTTACTTTCCACTGTCATCTAATCCTCATTTCAAATGACTGCAAAACCCTAAAACAAATGAATGTGCTAAGTGTACATGTATATACTTCTCCTGTTATTCATGCTTATTACAAATTGTCAATGTCTATCACTAGCCTGGCTGTATTTTGTCCTGAGTTCTGCTGCAAATTACTCAAATATATTCCAGTCTAATGAAGTACCATATGTGCCTGAGTTCCTCTCATTACATTCTGAATTACAGACCTACTTTATGATTTCAGAACTAGCATGGACAAAACAAGTACTTCATCACATGCCCAGTAGTTTTCAATCAGTGAGTTCTATGGTTATCAATTCGTTATGTGAAATTTTCTCTGCCTTATCTCTGGAGTCCAATCTGGGACATACAGAGCTAAAGGCCAGAAATGAAAGTAGTTCCACAACTGAAAAATCTCCCTTGAAAATCCTTCTTTCTCTTCCCTTCCTGCTCTCTCTCATCATTTCTTTGTCACTCACAGCCTCCAAAACTAAGTCCCTATATTTCAAGAAGAAAGACAATGTTTCCAGGAGATTTTTAAGAATAGCAAGGGGTAAGGATTTTAGAAGTGACAGGAAAGGCCACAAGAAGGGCTGCTCCTCCACTCCTCCTAAAATCCAGACAAAACCCAGGAAGGGGAAATTTCCAAGCACGCCTACCTTGAGGATCTACGGGTAAGGTGTGAGATCTCCTAGTAGCTCTGAATCTTTCGATTCAAGGCCTCTGCTGAACAGAACACTGCCCACAGCACCTACTCTCTCCCACTGTTGCAAACAGGACTGGAGCTCATTCACACTCACTGCCTCTGCTTCCAATGGGAAGATCCTCACAGGGAAGTTATTCAGTGTTAGTTGCACTGCTGTACTCAGAATTAGGAGGAGCTTACAGAGCTTATCCACTCACTCTCATCTTGCTTGTATCTCCATGCTGAAGGGCTATATAGCTCAGCCACCCTCCAGCCATACCTTCATGTATAGGGCAAGGTTGGTGAACTCACTAAAAAATCAATGAAACAGGCTCAGAACACTGAAGAAGTGCTTGCCATAGTCAAGCTTCCTTTGAAGGTAGCCTGTGAACCAAATGAATTTCCCTATTTTCCAAATAAAGGCCCAAACCCATCTTCTTGGACTGTAATCACAAGGGGCTTCAAATTACTTGGTGGTAAGATAAACTCAAGGAATGAGTAGTAACAAAGTTTGGAAAAACTAATCCATCTATGGAGAAAAAATATCAGGGAATTCATTGCTTTTGAAAAAATTAATACAGCAACTCACTGGGTAGAATTCTTCTAGGTATAGACACTGAGTATAAAATCCATCAGGTTAAGGGCAAAATTATAAATATAAACAAGAAATCATTTTATTCATTAGTGCTTAGCAATGAAAATTCTAGGTTAACCAATTCTAATTTTAACTTCCATCTTACCTTTCTCAATGATCTAAGAAATGTGAACTGGACTCATTTCTCATCGTTTCTTTTACAGAAGAGTCTGTGCCCATATTTAAGAGATGCCATGTTTCTGCCTAGGAAACCAATGGTCATGCCATTGTTTCCCCAGACCTTGGCACATACTGACTGTTCGATAAATGCCTGGTGAATGATGCTGTCTGTCATTCTCTGTTTACTGTCAAACCAATTCTTCAATCACTGCTAAAGTATTAAAGCTGTTAATGCGGCTTAATATCCTAAAGCTAAAGGTCATTATGCTATGAAGAAAACACTCTATAATTTCTCAAGCAAACATCCTCAGCAGTTAATGCTTTAAGCAACCCATTCTTTGTCATCCTTGTACCTCTGAAGACCCAGACTTCACAGAGTAACTTCAACTACTCACCTCCACGCAGTACTGGGGCAAAGCCACCACTGCCAAATGGTTATGGGGGGAGAAGTCACAGTACTGGACAGTGCTATGATGGCCTGTGTGGATTTCTGCCAACAGGCCACTGGTGTGAATGTCAAACAGCTGTCAACATAAAATAGAGAGATATCTATAAAAGTAAATATGTTAAAAGATAAGCTATACCCAAAGTGAATCTAAATTTATTTCTAAAAGAATACCCTCCCATTTCAAACATAGAGTATAAGTCCTAAAAAAAATACTACAATTACTGATAATTGGCAAAATTATTAACTCTTTAAAAAGATATAAATTAATATACATATACTTTTTAAATACTGCTCATCCTGAAACATGTTTCCTATAAAGGAAAACTTATCACAGATGATCATGCTAGCCTAGGGAGAAATGAAACCTTTGTGAATACATGAATGGACTAGCCAAATTAATATACAGAACAGTTCTCCCTAATGCTCGTTTATTCAAAAGAGAAAATACCTACTCATAAATGAAGATGATCAAAATAATATAGGGCAGAGGCTTACTAAAATGAAATTAGTTCATTTCTATTTCTCTTCAGAGCCTAAATTACTCCATTATCAATCATTTTCCCATTTTTGAACCAAAAAGAGCTATTTTTGAGTAATTCAAACTTCATTTCAATTTTTGAAAGATGTTTACATGATGAATATACTCTTCCAAAGTTTTTGCCAAATGATAAAAACGTTTATACCAATATACAGTATAATGATTTAAGGCCAAGCCATAGTCTTCAGGAAGGAAAAAAAAAGTTTCCAGTGGAAGCCATGAAAATGTTTTGTGAATGCATAGCCCTGTGAGCACACATAGACGGTAAGCAGCATAGCATCAGGGGCCAACAATAAATGAAAGGAAATCATACTTAAAATGCTTCCCAGGACAAGTTGTTCTTAAAAATTAGTGGCTGACAGTCATAGAGGAAACTTGGCAAGTACAGAATAGGCAGCTGTCCCAATTATTGGGTAGCAAAAAGACCTAATAATAGGAGTGGGCTAATAACACAAGAGAATTGGAAAGAAATAGAGGAAAAGAATAGAGAGACCAAAGAGTAAGAACTGGAATCTGTATGTAGTAAAGGGTAATCTTAGGGTAGCTTTATTTTAGCATGGTAAAATAAAGAGTTGGCCTATAGATTTTTAAAACAGGAAACCATTTCACACAATATAAAATTATTTTCCTCTCTCACTGGACAGATAATTTTAAACATTCAAATTTTGCTCAACACCATTAGTCCTTAGGGGAATGCAAACCAAACCATAATGAGATGTCACTTTACACCTAATATGACAGTTATAATTTTTAATAATGGAAAAAAGCAAGTGTTGGCAGGATGTAAAGAAATTGGAATCTTTGTACACTACTAGTGGGAACAGAAAATGGTATAGCCACTATGGAAAGGTCTGGTGGTTCCTCAAAAAGCCCAGTATAAAATTACCATACGACCCAGAAATTCTACTCCTAGGTATATACACAGAAGAACTGAAAGCAGGGACTCAAACAGATACTTGTACACTAGTTCTTGTGGCATTATTCACAACAGCCAAAAGGTGAAAACAACCCAACAACAGATGAATGGATAAACAAAATACAGTATATCCATATAAGATTATTACTCAGCCATAAAAAGAAATGAAGTTCTAACACATGCTACAACATGAATGAACCTTGAAAATGTTATGCTAAATGAAATGAGCCATACCCAAAAGGATCAATATTGTACGACTCCACTTATATGAAATATCTGGAAAAGGCAAATTCATAGTTTAGATTAGAGGTACCAGGGGCTGAAGAGAGAGAATAGGGAGTTACTGCTTATTGGTTACAGTGTTTCTGTTTGGGACAATGAAAAAATTTTGTAAAAGTAGTGATATCTGCACAAGATTGTGAATGTAATTAATGCCACTGAATTGTGTATTTTAAAATGGTTAAAATGGCAAATTTTACAAATCTTCACATCTTGTAAATGTAGTGGTTCCTTTCTATTCTTACAAACTTTAACATACTTAAAGATAAAAGGAGATATTTTTCTTTGGTTTCCTACTAAAGGGGTAAAAACCTATAAGCAACCAAGATCCAAGGGTCATAACTACTAGATCAATAATAATAATAATATAAATGGCCCCTCAGTTTTTATACAACTATATGTATATATTTTTTTCGATTTATTTTATTAATTTATTTATTTTTGGCTGCACTGGGTCTTGGTTGCTGTGCGCAGGCTTTCTCTGGTTGCGGTGCGCAGGCTTCTCATTGTGATGGCTTCTCTTGTTACAGAGCATGGGCTCTAGGTGCGCAGGCTTCAGTAGTTGTGGCACACAGGCTTTAGCAGTTGTGGATCGCGGGCTGTAGAGTGCAGGCTCAGTCGTTGTGGCGCACGGGCTTAGTTGCTCCGCAGCATGTGGGATCTTCCTGGACCGGGGCTCAAACCCGTGTCCCCTGCATTGGCAGGTGGATTCTTAACCACTGTGCCACCAGGGAAGGCCCCAACTATATGTATATTTCAACTGTGTTCTTTAAAACTGTAATCTCTTGGGTGGGGGAAATAGGGAGAGGTTGATAAAAGGATACAAACTTTTAGTTATAAGATAAATAAGGTCTGAGGATCTAATGTATAAAATGGTGACTATAGTTGATAACATTGCATAGTATAAGAGAGTAGAACTTAAATGTTTTCAACAAAAAAAAAAAGAAAGAAAAAGAAAAAAAGGCAAATACATGAGCTGACACGTGTTAATTGGTTTGATGGGAGGAATCTCTTCACAGTATACGTTTATCAAATCATCACGTTATACACTTTAAATATTTTATAATATGTCGATTATACCTCAATAAAGCTTAAAATAAAACAGAATAAACTTGTAATATCTCTTATTTAAGTCTTTAAAATTACCATCAGAATGGAATGGCACTGTGCCCTAAATTAGAAGACCCAGCTCTCCAAATCACTGTGTAACTTTGGATACATTATTTGGCTGCTCTGAACCTCAGCTGCCTCATTATTATCATAGGGCTATTGCAATCTGCTGTGCCCTTTGTATATTTATATCAAAAGAAATTATACGTAAGAGCACTCTGAATACTACAAATGTAAACTATCACTTGAATAAAGAAGAAACATTTCTTTGCCATTTACCTTTCTTTGCATATCTTCCTCATTTACTTCATAGAAATTTCACAAACTTCTTCAGTTGTTAAGTATTTCTCTCAGTCACCAAATCATAAGATTTTACAGCTAAGAAATAACTTCGAAAATCAATGTATTTCAAATGGGGGAAAGGGGGGAGAGTAATGCAGAAAGCATTCCATCCATATTTTAGATAAATTTGAGAAACACTGGTTAAACAACATAAATTGTTTCTTTATTGTAGGACTCCGGAGTCCTTAAATATGTTTGTACACATTGAAGTACCTCTAATAGCGGAAAGTAATACATAATATTTCCCAAACCTATGACCATGGAGACCTTTCCTCACAAGGCCTATGGACATTCCCTGAAGCATAGTTCTGAGAACTATAGGAGGTTAGAGCATCTGCCCAAACTCGTTCAGCTATACTTTATATCAATAAACAGTATAAAATGCAAAAATCAATTAGATGTTTCAATTTTCTTTAAATTAGACTAAATTTGGCTTTTTAATTTTGGCTTTTTAAAATACTGGTACTTACAAAGACTTTATTTTTTGCTGCCACCATTATCCTAGCACCATCAGCAGACCATGAACAGCATTTCACTATCACTTCCATATCCTCTTGAGGCTCCTCTGAATTTAGGAAGAACTGCTTCACATTAATGCTCTTCCTCTCGTTTGCTGATTTCACATCCCAAAGCTTCAAATTACAAAAATAAAAAAACGTTTAAGTTTGTTTTGATCTCAAATCACACCTCTAGAATTCCACCAGGCCTAAATGTCACACAAATTATTCAGTTCATCTAATGACTTATTTTTAATTATGCATAACTTTTCATAAGGCTTTTAAATTAAGTATTCCAGTTTCATTCAGCACCTTCCTAAAAAGAAAAAACTTAAGAGCACTGTCCAAAATGCAGAATGTAAAACTACACAAAATGTTAAAAGAGCCTTGCATGGTGTGGAGGAGGCTAAAGATCAGGTGTTGACAGCAAGAATGAGCGTGGAAGAAAGAAGAGACTCACGACTTGCCACGGCTGCCCTCTGCTGGGCCAAGCATGAGGTTTGCTTCACATGCACAGCACAGACACTACACACAGGACCCAGCCCAAGCTGAGTTATAACCTAGCAGAGCATCAGAGACATAAGGAAGTCCCTGAAAATAGAAAACAAAAATATGCTGAAAGGAAGCAAGCCACCTTGTGTGCTTGGTGGGGTCAGACAGGGCTCTAAAACAACTGGATCCTGAGGAATGGGATACGAAAGACCAAACCTCACTCGCTAACAGAGCCACCTGAGCAGCCCAAACGACAAAGGCCTTAAAGATCCATCTTCACTCCCCTGGGCCTTGAGCAGTGTCCCAGTTCCACAGAATGATAATGGCTGCCATACACAGACCAAGGGTTGGCCAAGGAAAAGGATTTAAAAACAAAAAAAAGCTGCTTCTCAGGCTTTAACTCAGCTTCCAAAGCACAGCTCCCAGGGTAAAACCCGATTTGACTGGCCAGGCACACATTTAAATCTCTCTTGAGTTTAAAGATTATGTACACTAGAAATACAGCCAAAACCAAAACCTTTCCCCTTGCAATAACTATAGGTAAACTGGATGAACCAAAAGAGACATCTAAAGTAGTTAGCCCTCCTTGACACTGAAGAGAGAAAATCTGAACATCAGTGCCAGAAGCTTCAGTCACATCAGTCAGATTATATGAGAAATCACACTCTGTTTCCCTCTTAATACTAAAAACAAAGCAATCATTGCCTGGATTTAAGAAAGAAAAAGAAAACTAACACAATCCAATTTCACTACATCTATCTAAACTACATCTTCTGCATGTGGACCTGACCTTAGCCACTATCCAAGGAGTGATGAAATTCCACATACTGAGGGACCAAGTAAATACCAGCATTTCATTTTGAGCAAGTCACTGCACTGTATCCAAGGCCCATGTGCACCCTGGTCCTTGTGTGGTTCAAATGGCAATTTTTAAATAAAACTCACAATTTGAAACAGTTTATCATCAATGCCTTAAAAACACATGCTTATCAACATGATATGCTATAAAACACTTAGAAGATTACAGAGCCATTTGGGACAGAAAATAATTTTATGGTTCTTCATCCTCTCGGAAAATAAAAGCTTTACAAGACTTTGACCTTGAAATGCTCTTATCCAGAATCATTTTGCAAGACCTCTGCTTAGTAAACGTCACTGTATCAGTGCAAACCAGCCAACGATACTGGCTTAACAGTAAAAGCTGCCACAAACACAGCAGTTCTTACCAAGAGTGCAGCAATGTCTGTCCCCTGCTGTTAGTGCTCTACAATCATATTCTGATACCCATACCTGAAATCAAAATCCTGTCCCTGAAGACTTTTAAATTGTTTTTCTTTTGAGTTTTGAGAAGTCTTAATTCAATTTGAAGGGACACAGCAAAGGTTTATCATCTTGAACACATTTATTAACCACGATGCTAGTCACTTCGAGATTATATAAGTGAATCAGATATAGACACTACTCTCAAGGAGTTTATAGGCCAGTAAAGGAGGTAAGACAAACATATAAATGACTCTAACACAAGATATGCCAGATGTGTCAATTGAGAGGAAAAGATACAGCACAGTGGGAGTGCTTTACCAGAGCCATGGGCTTGAGGAAACACTTTTTGCAGAGGGGGCCACCTCACTCTCCTCCCAGAAGATCAGCCTACTTTATACCAACTTAAGATGGACAACTTAAGATGGACTTAAGATGGATTTCAATACCAAAAAATACCAGAGAGTCTAGGCTAAGGGGTCACCATAAGCTAAAGAACAAAATGGAAAAGCACAGACAATGAAAAGGGAGAAAAGTGCAGTCTGGGTGCAGCAGCAGGAGCCTACACACTCCCTGACAGAGCCACTGCCTGCTCTGAGCCCCCTCCACATATTTTTACCATTTTCATGGTTTGCCTATTCACTTACCTTTCTCCCCAGCTAGACCCTGAACAACTTCAAGCCAGGAACTATACTTTTTTTTTTTAAGTGTTTAAAAACCAAATGCCTAGGGCTTCCCTGGTGGCACAGTGGTTGAGAGTCCGCCTGCCGATGCAGGGGACACGGGTTCATGCCCCGGTCCGGGAAGATCCCACATGCCGCAGAGCAGCTGGGCCCGTGAGCAACGGCCGCTGGGCCTGCGCGTCCGGAGTCTGTGCTCCGCAACGGGAGAGGCCACAACAGTGAGAGGCCTGCGTACCGCAAAAAAAAAGAAAACCAGATGCCTAGTACAGAATCTGGCACATAGTAAGTACTCAATAAATGATCAATAAATATATTTTAAGTGAAAAGACAGATTATTCCCATGTTTCAAGCACAAGTGAGTAGAGACAATAGTGTTACTGAAAGAAACAGGGTTCTGAAGATAGAACACATACATTCATCTCCACACCCTCCCAAAACCCACGTAAAACAACAGTAAAGAGAATTTTTCTCTCTAGGCATAATTCACAAAGTAAAGGAGAATGGAGGAAGATATTAGAGCGACAAAACTATAAAGGCTAGAAAGAAAAAAGACAAGTGATAAGGGGACTCCTTAAAATTGAATCCTGAGCTCACAGTGGAGAAAGCCAAGAAGTAGCCCAATTCACACCAGAGAACCCCCAAAAGGCTCAGGAAGTGTTGGGCCTAGCACCTTCCAGTAAAGATCGAGCTAACACAGGAGGAATCATCGAAAGTCCCTTGAAATCCCTTCCCCTGCTCTGCCATCCAGATTGCCCTACTCTGGCTGAAGAAAAGAGGGTTAATCTACACCCAACACAGTTGAGAGCAGGGTCACCATTCTGAAAATAGGGAATTTAAGAGAAAGTCTATATTCCAAGTATTGAGATCTCTGCCTAGATATCTTCGTAGAACTTGCCAGCCAGCCTTATACCCTACAGGAAGGGGACTGAAGATTTTTCTCTGAATACCCCACCAGATCAAGACAAAAGATTTAAAGAGTCTGACATTAGGAGTTCACCATCAAAATATGACAGCCAGATAACACTACAGGGAAACCCACTATAAATAAGTTCACAATTTCCTATCAGTTTTTTGGTGCTGCACTCTTTAAATGTGTTTGTTTGTCTCTTATTATTTATTTTTGGCTGTGTTGGGGCTTCATTGTTGTGCACAGTCTTTCTCTAGTTGCAGCGAGCGGGGGCTACTCTTCATTGTGGTACACGGGCTTCTCATTGTGGTGGCTGCCCTTTGTTGCAGAGCACCACCAGCTCTAGGGCATGTGGGCTTCAGTAGCTGTGGTACACGGGCTCAGTAGTTGTGGCTCATGGGCTCTAGAGCGCAAGCTCAGTAGTTATGGCACACACGCTTAGTTGCTCTGCGGCATGTGGAATCTTCCCGGACCAGGGCTCGAACCCGCGTCGCCTGCACTGGCAGGAGGATTCTTAACCACTACGCCACCAGGGAAGTCCCAGTGCTGCACTCTTTAAGCATGAGCACATATCCAAGGATCAGCCAAGTAAGATATAGCTCTCAAGTGCAGACAGAAACCAAAACCAACAAACAGAAAAAATAGCAACTATAAAAGAATATGAAAACTTAAAAAAAAACTATTACTAATACCCACAAAAAGATAAAAGATACTGTACCCACGAAAAAAGAATAATATTAAAAAGGAAACTGATCATAAGAATGGGTACACTTAAAAATATGATAGCAGAAATTAAAAACACAATAGAAGGAGTGAAAAATAAAGCGAAATAAATCTTCCAAAAAGTAGGACAAATGGACGAAGAAAAAAGAAAAATAAGAAAACATCCCTAATAGACATTCTAGAAAGAGAAACTAGAGAAGAATAAGTCAAATAATAAAAGGAAACCTCCAGAACTGAAGGACATGAATTTCCAAATTGAAAGAGGCTATCGAGTGTCAAACACAATAAATGAAGACAAACCGACACCAAGGCACATTATCATTAATTTTTTAAAATACTGGGAATAAAAAAACATCTTAAAAGTTTCAAGACAGGAAAATAGATCACATACGAATCAGAATGGCATCAAACATCTCAAGAGAAACTTTGGAAGCTAGAAGACAAGAGAGCAAGCAATGTCTCCAAAATTCTAAGGAAAAATTACTTTCTTCTGTATGCAGTGAAAAATATAAATTAATGGGTTTCCTTGGTGGCGCAGTGGTTGAGAATCCGCCTGCTGATGCAGGGGACATGGGTTCGTGCCCCAGTCCAGGAAGATCCCACATGCCGCGGAGCGGCTGGGCCCATGAGCCATGGCCGCTGAGCCTGCGCGTCTGGAGCCTGTGCTCCGCAATGGGAGAGGCCACAACAGTGAGAGGCCCACATACCGCCAAAAAAAAAAAAAATATATATATATATATATATATATATATAAATTAAGTATGAAGCTAGAAGAAAGACACTTTTAGACAGACAAGTTCTCAAAAATTTACATCCCAGAGATTCTTTCTTAGAAAGCTAGAGGAGATTTTCCACCAAGCGGAGAGGGTAAACCAAGAAATTCAGGAAACAAGGGTTTCAACTCAAGAAAAAAGCAAAAGGAACTCCCAGGATGGCAGCTGAACACTGGGAATAGTACCACCAATCATAATGGAGCAAGGTAGAACCCTCTAAGAAAGTTATTTCTAAGAAAAGAAAATGTCAAATCAAATACCTGATACATTTAAATTATTTAAGAAAGAACTTAGGCAAGGGATAGTTTGAAGGTGAATTAGTGGTATGCACATTTAAAAAATAATAGGGGGACTTCCCTGGTGGTCCAGTGTAGGGGGCCCGAGTTCAATCCCTGGCTGGGGAACTAGATCCCGCATGCCTGTCGCAATTAAGAGTTCGCATGCACAACAAATAAGTCCATGTGCTGCAACTAAGACCTGGCTCAGCCAAAATAAATAAATTTAAATAAATAAATGTCAACCTTTGGGCTTCCCTGGTGGCGCAGTGGTTAAGAATCCGCCTGCCAATGCAGGGGAAACGGGTTCGAGCCCTGGTCCGGGAAGATCTCACATGCCACGGAGCAACTAAGCCCATGAGCCACAACTCCTGAGCCTGTGCTCTAGAGCCCGCAAGCCACAACTACTGAAGCCCGCACCCAGAGCCCGTGCTCCACAACACGAGAAGCCACTGCAGTGAGAAGCCGGCGCTTCACAACAAAGAGTAGCCCCCACTGGCCGCAACTAGAGAAAGCCTGTGCGCAGCAATGAAGACCCAATGCAGCCAAAAATAAATAAATAATAAATAAATTTTAAAAATTAAAAAATAAATGTCAACCTTTAAAAAAAATAAACAAATAAAAAAACAAAGCTTCACTGTTAAATATACAACATCTTTAATCCCAAAGAAAACAAAGTGTTGTACAGGAAAGGGGGAAAAAAATCATCATATACTACATGGCCCAACTGTGATCAGTCACAATGATGTAAAAATCCTGAACACTGATCTAATCAAAACCCTGAAACATATAGGAAGTTTGGGGAAGAAAAAATGAAGAGTTCAGTTTGGAGCACAGTAAGTTTGAGGTCCGGCATATTATCTAAGTGACAGCAGTGAGCAGGCAGTTAAAGATGCAGGACACAGCACATAAGAGAAATGAGGGCTGGAGAGAACACATCTGAAAGTCACTCACAGAAGGGAGAAGAACTGAAGCCACAAGACCAGCTGAACTGAGATGGAAGAAAGGTGATGGAGGTAGGTAGTCAAGATTAGAATCTTGAGGAAACAGCTATATTTTAATGGGCAGGAAAAAGAGTTAAAGAAGAGGTTAGAGAAAGAGAAAGAAGAAAACATTGATGTCAAATGAGTTTCAAAAAGGAAACAGAAGGGGGTGTAATACAACCAAAAGAATAAGGACTGGATAAAGAAAAATACCGGATTCCACACTCATCCAAAGAGCATTAGATTTTACAACAAAAATAATGAAAACAAAATAAAACTGGATTTTACTCTTCAAGGGAATACAGGGAAGACAGGACCAGGCTAAAAAAGGGTTAAGTAGTGAATAAGTAGTCAGAAGGTTGAGGCAAGTATAGGTGACTTAAGAAGTCTAGTCATAAAGGTCTAGTCAAAAAGAAAAACTGAATTACTCTTTCAGAGGATAACACAATCAAGGAAGAATCAAAGGTTTTTCACTTTTTGGTTTTATAATGCTTAGGAAGGGCCAAGAACATCTGTAGGCTGTGGGAAAGGATTCAAAAGAGAAAAAAAACTAAAGATGCAACATCAAGAGGAAATAACCAATGAGGCAAGGTCTCAGGGGAAGAAGGAAAAAAAGGAACAGTAGGCACAAGCAGAGGACTTCCTGGGCACTGAGATGAGAAAAAAAGGGGAGTAGAGACTTTTTATGGCAATTTTTGAGAGGGCACATGGCAGGGAGCTCTTGGGTGGTGTCAACCTTCTGAATAGGTATGAGGTAAGGTTATCTCCATAGAATGAAAGAGATACAGTGACATTGTTAGGGGCTTAAGAACAGCAGAAAAGGTTTGGAACAGGCACTATGGTGAATTCAGTTCGGGAAACAAATGGCAGCAAAGAAGGCCCAGTAGAGTTACACAGCTCAAACTTGTAGAACAGATAAATGGCCTGGTTTCACAACTTTCTTCAACATTAAGCAAACTAATAATAATGGAATCTTCCCAGAACTTGCATTAACAATGGAGATAAGGTAAAAGGAGAACCTTCCTTGAGATATAAAATGCCTTCTGAAGTCATTCACTTAGTAAAAACCAAGAAATAACAAGCTCATAGGACTAGAAGAATCTTTCAGAAGAGGGTTGCCTTCACTGAGCCTCCAAAAAATCCTCTGATATGGTCATCCCAAAGAAGAGACAGATATTTGATATTTGTAGAGAATATGTCATAGAGGCCAGATCCATTTGGCTGAATATTCCAAGAATGCTCCAACATCTACTAGATGTCAGGAAATTATATCAAGTAGAATTCTACCCATAAAATTCCTATAACAAATTTATAAGTGGAAATCAGAAGACCAAGCAGCTTCCATCTATCGATATATATAGATACAGGTATATAGTAAATATGTATATATTTGTTCTCAGAACCAGATGGATGGATGTCATAAGAGAACACCTTCTAAAGAAGGCTTTGCATTTATTTTTTAAATTTATAAAGTTTTGAGGGTCATTAAAAACTACAGACAACTGAATTGGAGGCAAAAAAAATTCCAAAAAAGACTAATGAAACATATATAGGGACAGTAGCTGAAATAAGCCCCCAAAATTATCTTGCCCAGAAGTGACAATTAATGTACTGGACAGGATCAGAGGTAGCAGAATGATGGAAAGTGAAGAGCCTTAGAGGTGTGCCTGATGAGCCTGGGTTTACCACAGTTTAGAATTTGGTACATTTGTGTTCCAGCTAAAAACGGCAAGATGAAAACAGAGGTAGAGAGTTAATCTAGCAGCTACATATTGGGATAAGGAAGGATGAGGAGTATAGCTTAGAAGGCTGCTATCACCCATGAGGGTATAACAGCATGAACCAGAGCAAACGCTACAGAATGGGAGGGGAAAAGGTAGACCAAGAGATGAGGAAGTCAAGATTTAACACCAAAGAAAGGAGAATCAATAAACAGGAGACCAGAATGACAGGAGAGAGAAATAAGAAAGTGGCACTGGGGGCTTCCCTGGTGGCGCAGTGGTTGAGAGTCCACCTGCCGATGCAGGGGACACGGGTTCATGCCCCGGTCCGGGAAGATCCCACATGCCGCAGAGCGGCTGGGCCCGTGAGCCATGGCCGCTGAGCCTGCGCGTCCAGAGCCTGTGCTCCACAACGGGAGAGGCCCGCGTACTGCTAAAAAAAAAAGAAAAAAAAAGAAAAAAGAAAGAGGCAAAGTGGCATAGGTTCTTATTGAGAAGTAAGGTGGAGATTTAAGGAAGAAGAATTCAGTTTTTTTAAAGACTATAAATTTCAGGAGGCTGAATAAGCTTTTTTCCCTAGCTCTGAGTTTTCCCCCATAAGATTTCACAAAAACAGGAATACAGGAACATAAAAGGCAGAATAAATGAATGATAAATAAAAGCAGGACCTTTACAAATTTGATCCCATAGATCTCAAAAGATTTTATGAAACCATAAACGAAATACATACTTAAAAATTAAGAATTAAAATTATATGAACTTTAAAGCATAAGGTAGTAAACCATTAATAAGCAATCATTATGACAACCAATTACAGTTACATTAAATATGCTCCTGGAAGTTGAAGGAAGAAGCTTTCTGTAGAAATGTGAAAAACAGAAACCTCTTTCCGTAAAACAATAAAATTATTTACAACCCATTTTAACAATGAACAAAAGCATACCTTTAATGTTCCATCAGCTGAACAACTAGCCAAAAGCTTATCATCTGGTGAAAATCTGCAGTGATTGACTGAATTTGTATGGCCAAACATGGTATTTCGACATTCTTTTTGATTCAGAGCCCAGAGCTATTTGAGAAAGATAAAAAGATAACTGAAAAACTAGCACTGAATGGGGAAAAGTTAGAAATCATGTGAAGTTCTTCCTTCCCTCCCAATTAAGCTTTTTCAGTTACAGGAAGCGTTCCATTCACAGTTTGACAAAGGTGTCAAACACAAAGGTGAACTTGTGATTAACAAGTAATGCGGCAGTCCTTAGATCAGCACCTAAATCTACTAAGGGACTTGAAGGTTTATCTAGGCTTCAGTCTGAGCACTAAACTATCTAAACAATTACTGCTTATTTTAACAAAGTAGTTTGAAATCATTATTATTTTACTCAGCTGTATAACAAGTAATATGTAAAATAAACTGCCCAATTTTTTTAGATGCTAAGTTATCCAACTCCAAAAATAGTCATTTCTAAGATTTCCTATGCAAACCTAGAGTCTACTAACTAGGATAAAATCTATTAACGCTCTTAAAAAATGACTCAAAAATACAAAGACTGCAAAGATAGATATAAATACATTTGACGGGAAACATAAGGGATTAGAAGAGCAAGTTAAACAACCCTTCCTGGAAACAATCAACCAAATCCAGAAGGTGGGACATTCCACAGGATAAATGACTCAATTTTTCTAACAAATCAATGGCATAAAAAAAGAGATAGACGGGAAGGGGAACATTTAAAGAATAAAAGATTTAAGAGACATATCAACCAAATGCCACTTGAAGTTTGGATTCTGACTCCAATAAATATATGGTAGAAAGATATGCTTTGAGACTAATAAGGAAAAAAGAACATGGACGAGGTATATTACGAAATTACTGTTTATTATGTTAGGTATGATAATGGCATGGTATTTATGTTTTAGACCTCAGAGATACATGCTTAAGTATTCTGGGTGAAATGATATGTTACCTGGGATTTGCTATAAAATGCTCTAATCCAAAAAAATGGGAGGTGGTGGGGGAATAAAATACAACTGGCAAATGTTGACAATTGTTGGAGCTAGACGATGGACACCACGAGAGTTACTATCCTCTCTCCTTTGGGGTATGTTTGAAAAGTATAAAAAACGTAAATAAAATGGGCAAGGGGGATTTATGCAAATTAGATTAAACACAGAAGAAATCATTTACCTCCCAAAATTAATCTTAATAAAAATCCTTTGGAAATGATCAGTGAGTTAAGTCCTGTTCTTTATGTCCAACTCCATCCCTAGCTTCTTTTATCCCAGTCCCAGATAAACCCCATTCTGCAGATAATGCAAATTACATGGGAGCAGCATCAAATTTACATCTTTTCATTGGCTTCTCTCAGTTCAAAAAGCACAAGAAGGGCTTCCCTGGAGGCGCAGTGGTTAAGAATCCGCCTGCCAATGCAGGGGACACGGGTTCGAGCCCTGGTCCAGGAAGATCCCACATGCCACACAGCAACTAAGCCTGTACGCCACAACTACTGAGCCTGGGCTCTAGAGCCTGCAAGCCACAACTACTGAGCCCATGCACCACAACTACTGAAGCCCACACGCCTAGAGCCTGTGCTCCGCAAGGAGAGAAGCCACCGCAATGGGAAGCCCGCACATGCACCAAAGAGCAGCCCCCGCCCTCTGCAACTAGATAAAGCCTGTGCACAGCAACAAAGACCCAACGCAGCCAAAATTTAAAAAAAAAAAAGCACAAGATGTGTGACTTCCCTGGTGGCGCAGTAGTTAAGAATCCATCTGCCAATGTGGGGGACATGGGTTCAAGCCCTGGTCCTGGAAGATCCCACATGCCGCGAACCAAATAAGCCTGTACACCACAACTACTGAGCCTGCACTCTAGAGCCCACGAGCCACAAATACTGAAGCCCACACACCCTAGAGCCCGTGCTCTGCAACAAGAGAAGCCACCGCAATGAGAAGCCCGCGCACCTCAATGAAGAGTAGCCCCTGCTCGCCATAACTGGAGAAAGCCCACGCACAGCAACAAAGACCCAACACAGCCAAAGAAATAAATAAATAATTTTTTTAAAAAAAAGAACTTAAAGTTTATAAAAATAAGAGAATAGAACCCTTGCATAGGACATAGGATCCAGGACTTGAAAGAATACAATAAAATCAGATTTAAAAAAAAAAAAAAAAAAGCACAAGAAGTAAGTCCTAATAGTCCTCATGGAAATGCAAGTGTGGAATGACCAGTCTTAAAGTAAAACTTGTCCTTATTCAAAACTGTTGACCAGGTTTCCCTGGTGGTACAGTGGTTAAGAATCTGCCTGCCAATGCAGGGGACACAGGTTCAAGCCCTGGTCCGGGAAGATCCCACATGCCGCGAAGCAACTAAGCCTGTGCGCCACAACTACTGAGCTTGCACTCTAGAGCCCACGAGCCACAACTACTGAGCCTGCGTGCCACAACTACTGAAGCCCGTACGCCTAGAGCCTGTGCTCCGCAACAAGAGAAGCCACCACAATGAGAAGCCCACAGACTGCAATGAAGAGTAGCCCCCACATGCAGCAACGAAAACCCAACACAGACAAAAATAAATAAATAAAATAAATAAATTTATCTTAAAAAAATTATCAAACACATGTGGAACGAATATCTATTTCTGGTTTTAGTTTGGTTTAAATTTTTTTCTTTTCCTATCAGTACATTTTTTCCCTCCTCTTTCTGATAACAGACCCTCTCTTTCGAATCTTGAATCAAGCCCCAGTCATAATTCAAGTGGAGCTGACCTCACCTATTCGTCCCATTTCTACATGGCTAAAACCTGTGACCCCTGGCCAATTGAAGGATTCCGTCCTACTGACTGCTAGGGTTATTCTGAAATGCGCATGTAACCCAAACCATGTCAACTAGAGTTTTCTCTATGAGAAAACTATGGGACCTGGGAAAGAGTGAGTTTCCCTTCCTCTGTGATTATGAGCTGTAATATCCATGTAAGCCTGGAGCTAAGGATAGCCAAATCTGCTGCACAGAAAGAGTAATGCCTGAATCAACAAAAAGGGAAACAGAGTCTAGAGATGGAGGGCGGGGGTTAGAGCCTGAGAACGTATTTTAGGCATCTGGAATCAGCTATGCCTGAAGCCACACTCCTTCTAGACTTTTCAGTTACAAGAGCCAATAATATATTTGTTGTTGTTGTTGTTGCTTAAGCTAATATGAAAGTTTCTACCCCTGCAACCAAAAGATCCCTGATTAATACAATATATGGGAAAAAAAAGGAGATGTTGTGGTGTATCTATCAAATTTATCTACATAATTCTCATTATCCACACTTACTTTGAGGAAGCAGTCATCTGAACCAGTGGATAAGAGAAGGTGATTACTGTTGTTGGTGAAGTGGCAGCAATTGACTTGCTCTGAGTGCTCGTCATAGGTATGTACTAGTTCCCCAGACGTAGAATTCCAAATCTAGAGAGAATAGAGAAAATAAAATTTACAAGTACCCCTTAGTTTCAAAGAGAAAACAGAAAGGCAAAGCAAATGTGAGCTGTTTTGCAGATTTTCCCAGACATGATACTAATGAATACCTCTCCCTTCCCTAAATTATGTCAGCATTTTGCCAGAATGTTTTTTTTTAAATTACCTGCAAGTCTACCTGCAAGTAATGTAAACCATTACACTTTTCAAGGGCAAGATTTCACATGTTCATATGACTTGACAGCAGGCAGAAAAGTGCTATAAAAGGGATGGAATAATGGACTTCAGATCAGAAAAATTAATCAGAGCCAATCTAAGACCTGGCTCTACCACTTATAAGTTGTGTGTCCCTAGTCAAGTCCTTAATTTACCTGCATTTCAGTTCCCCCCTCTGTAAAATGGGGATACTTGTACCCATCTTACACAATGCATGGTGTCAAATGACAAAGAATTTGATAAGTGTTCTGCTGACTTCAAGGTACTAATAAATAAGTAAAGGCAAATGGCTCAGTGAAAAAAAATAAAGGCTTTAGATTCTGAGGGAAACCTAGCTTTCAACCCTGGTACCATCAGGCATTAGTTAATATGAGCCTGGGCAAATGACTTCATCTCTGAACCTGTTTCCTCACCTCTAAAATGGGATCAACACTTACTTTGCAATTGTAGTGAGAAATTGATAATGTAATATAAGAAAGTGTGTAGTATAAAGCCTCATGCAGTGTTCTCAGTAAAAAGTAATCATTTTCCTAGTTACTATGTAAGTAGTCTGTTTCATCAAACAAACAAAAGAAATAAATTACCTAATGAATTTTCACTGGGCTTTTGGACTTTTAGAGATACTAATGTCCCTCCCATAGCATTTTCTTTTATCTTATCAAAGCACTCTCCAGAGATCCAAAGAGTTTATTTTAAAGTTCTGTAATAAGTATTTCTGCCTCTTGCTTTAAATTTCTTACAAATAGAAACTTGAGCCACATAGCTCTAACTCTGGAACACCACAGAATGGCCAGCTCCAAGTCTGACTCAGAATAGAGGTTATAGAGTGAATTAACTGGTTGGTTGTAAAGCCACGTAGAGAGTCCAATCTATCAAGAAGATTTTTCCGAAGTCTCAATTTAGTCTGGACACTCCGGGGTCCTCTTCAAGTAGATGCAAACTCCACAAAAACTCTCAAGCCAACTTTCTTGCTCCCAGGTCCACTAAGGCCCACCCCACCTAAACAGATTCAGCATTCCACACCCCTTTTGAAAAAAGCCCAAAATGAGGTCTCCCCTCCATTTATCAAATAAAATATTCCCCTAGACTTCACTTTCTCTTAAATTCCATAAAAATACTCTGGCTAAAAGCCAAATTTAGGGACAAGAAACTAAAAAAAGAATAATTAACAAAGATAAAAATTACCCTGTGAGTTTTCTCTTCTCTGTTTACTTTGTAGACTAGTAACCTGATTGTTAGTATGTTTATTCATCTAGTTTTGCATTGAATGTAAGCCAGCTCATAAAGGTAAAAAAAATCTGGGTTGCATTTCACAAATTATATATTTTACAACAGGAATCGATCTCAGACAATAATTTTGTGCAGCAACACTTCCGACCACAGTACACTTAGAGATTTCAACTGATATTTAACCCACAGACCTGTCAATAAGTGTCAGGCAAATTCATTAATCTGAAATTATGTTTCCCAGCTGCCTGATAAATATAAATATCAGCTGTGTTTCCTAGGCTAATCAACCTAGGCATTTTTGCTTGTGCTTAAAAATAAAAAGTTTTAGACAGAATTAATTTACAATGGATAAAACTGGTTTGCCTCAAGTTAGTAAGTAGATCAATAGGCAAGAGTCCTTTAACTCTACTTACTCTAGTCCCTCTATTACAGAAAAAGAAAATAAATTCTGTGGTGATTACAACTCAAGAGGAAAATATTACCCTACCTTCACTTTTTTATCCACTGAGCAGGTTGCTATAAATCTGTCATCTGCAGAGAATGCACAGCAAAGCACTTCATCCTCATGAGCCTTGATTTCTAGAAGTTTCTCTCCTGTTTCAGCTTTGAAAACCTATATAAGCAACAATAAAATCTTTTTACTATACCTATTTAACCATGGGCCATCATTCAATAAAAATATTTCTTTAAAAGATCTTTATCACTGTTATTTTGCAACAGAAATGAACCTTGGCAATATCACTGTAAAAATGAGAATTTCTGTCAGAATTCGTATGCCTTAACATAAAAAGAAAATCATCCTGCCCCCCCCCCAAAAAAAAAAGAAAAAAGGAACTTCCCTGGTGGTCCAGTGGTTAAGACTCCGCGCTCCCACTGCAGGGGGCCCGGGATCAATCCCTGGTCAGAGAAGTAAGATCCCACCTGCCGCATAGTGCAGCAATCAATCAGTAGAGCTGACAGTAGCTTCAGTTCTTGAGAACAGTTTGGCAAATTCTTAACAATCAGTAGAAAACACTTCATTCAATATGCTTTCTGTGCTCAAAAGCCAAAATTAATAAAAGTAGTAATAAAGTACACATATAGAAATAAGGCTTACAATCATAATCTTGCAATCTTAAATTTAAATGTTTTAACTAGTTTTTGTTTCCTTCAAAATCAAAAGGTTGAGTACCAATTTAAAGAAAAGCACTCATTCATGTTTTCTGAAAACAAATGAGAAATTAAAATTCCTTCAAGCGCCTAAGGAAATAATCTAGTCCAATTCCTATTTACAGTCAGAAATCTATGCCCGAGCCTATGATAAAATAGGTATTTTACACAGTCACTGTTTTGTTTTTGTTTTTGTTTTGCGGTACGCGGGCCTCTCACTGTTGTGGCCTCTCCCATTGCGGAACAACAAGGTCTGGACGCACAGGCTCAGCGGCCATGGCTCACGGGCGCAGCTGCTCCGCGGCATGTGGGATCTTCCCGGACCGGGGCACGAACCAGTGTCCCCTGCATCGGCAGAAGGAATCTCAACCACTGCGCCACCAGGGAAGCCCCACAGTCACTGTTTTTTAATCAGAGTCCTGTTCACTGTGCTATGAAGTCCTTATGTCTTTTAACAGTTATCATTTCCTCATTACCCTTAGCTGTCACATGGATGACAAGAACTGACTGCTAGGGTAAAAGGCACTTCTATGTCACTTGGCAAGTTTAGAATTATGAAAATACACCACCATATCTTTTAAATCTATAGAGAAAGCTTTCATAAAATGTTCAAGAGATCTGAACATTTCTCTATTCCTAATGTGCAATTTTCTTAAATTTTAGAATTTAAGTATATTCTAATATGCACAGTATTAGGTGCATGACTCTGAATTTTTCTCAAGAGATAGGTTTACCTGCAAGTTTTTATCAGCTCCACAAGAAGCTATTCTTTGACCATCCTCAGAAAAGCAAGCATGGTACACAGCATCTGTATGGGGGCGGACGACCAAGCGGGAGAGATTCTTGATGTTTTCTTTGTTTCTAAATATAAGGGAAAAAATGAACAGAAATCCAATAAACAAGAGTAAAAGTAATTATTTTCTTTCAGTAATAAACTGTCTTTTAACATAGTTATGTTCCAAAAAACACAAAACTCTTAAAATTAAATTACCAATATGTAAATGACAGCACACATCACCTGAGGAAAAAAAGCATAATATAACAAAAGCAGCATTTTAAGATAAATGCTACGCTATATCAAGCAACCTGTCATGTACTACAAATATCACTGAGTTGGAAGAAATCTAGTTAATCAAATACATGTCAGTTTTTCTTTTCCTCTAATACATTAATAACAACATGTGCAGAGAAAACATTATAAGAGAATAATCTCAAAAAAATCTCCATCTTTTTCAAAAGGAAAGAGCTATAGCAAAATGAAGCTCATTTTCTAACTAAAGTATGACACTACACCCACCATTATGATGTGCACTTTAAAACCATTCTTCTCTAACTACAATTATTCAGATATAGAGAAAAAAAAGTAATGTCATTTTCTTTGTGTCTTAATCTACTAAATACTAAGTATTGCACTAGTAAAGATATTATTTCACAATGGCAAAAGGGTAAAGGAATGTGATGTATACTTAAAATGGGGAAAGTATTAGAACAGTGTCAGAATTCCACATACATACACCCCAGTCACTGTGAGTAAATATGTTAAGTGGTATCATGCTTATCTTAAGAGGAAAAGGTTAGGCGTCAGAAAAACCTAAAGGGCAACCCTGCTTCTACTACTTATTAGGTGTGTAAACTTATGCAAATTACTTAACCTAGTAAGTTTCCTTTTCCTCATATGTAAAATGTGAGCAATGATACCTGCTCTGAACAGGTATCACACACAAAACAGACCAAATGAAAAAAGGGAACACAAAGGTAGATCAGACTTAAACCTTGCCTAGAAAGTATTAAACTTCACTAGAATTGATAAAACAAACAACTATAAAAACTAGAGTGATGAGAATCTGGAGGATAAACAGGTAAGCTACTGGCAAAGTTTAGAGAATCAGATTAAGAAAATATGTCCCCCGATCTGTCTACTCAATTCCTCAAAGCTCGGAAAGTGACCTGTCACAATGATGGGCATGTGGCCAAAAAGTATTAGATAAATAACAAACGAATGCATGAATGATTTCTTTAAAAGATGAAACTCAAATTACGTTTATACCAACCTAAACTTTCTACAGAAGAAAAAAAAAAGCTTTCTAGTACTGAAAAATAAAGCATTCTTTGAATATGACCTGGTCAAACCCAGTTAAAAAGATACAGCTATTAATGACTAACCATCCTATGAGAGAACATCACAGGTTGAAATGCAGTTGATGAAGCGGAAAAAAAAAACCAGCAAGAAAAAGTAAAAATAACAAACTCAACGTTCAAAAGAGAACAAGAACTAAACCAATGCCCATCTGATTATCAGACCAAGTATCACAATTCTATTTTAATCACTAACTAAAACATGAATTCAGTCGATCTTCTACAAATTTCTCTTGAATATCAACTACATGGACCAGGCAAAATGCTAAATGCTATTTATCCTTTTCTTTTTTTAAAATAAATTTATTTATTTTTATCTATTTTTATTTTATTTTTGGCTGCATTGGGTCTTCGCTGCTGCATGCGGGCTTTCTCTAGTTGTGGCGAGCAGGGGCTACTCTTCGTTGTGGTGCGCAGGCTTCTCATCGCGGTGGCTTCTCTTGTTGTGGCGCACAGGCTCTAGATGCACGGGCTTCAGTAGTTGTGGCACGCGGGTTTCAGCAGTTGTGGCTCACGGACTCTAGAGCACAGGCTCAGTGCTGTGGCGCACAGGCTTAGTCGCTCCGCAGCATGTGGGATCTTCCCAGACCAGGGCTAGAACCCGTGTCCCCTGCATTGGCAGGCAGATCCTTAACCACTGCACCAAGGAAGCCCTATCCTTTTCTTTTTTAATCTTTTTTTTTTTTTTTTTGGGCCACACCACATGGCTTGCAGGATCTTAGTTCCCCAAACAGGGATAGAACCCAGGCCCTCGGCAGTGAGAGCACAGAATCCTAACCACTGGACCACCAGGGAATTCCCTAAATGCTATTTATTCTTAAAAACAACAACTAACATTCATTGAGCACTTTCTATGATCTAGGTACTGTTCTAAGCAACCTATGTAGGTGTGTATGTTTGTGTATACACACACACTCATTTAATCCTCACAACAATGCTATGAATAGTACCACTAGGCAAGATAAGTTGAATAACTTTCTCCTAATGATACACAACTAAAAAATAGCAGAGCTGGGATTCAAGCCCAAGCGGTCTAGAGCCAGAGTCTGTTATTTTAACCTCCAAACGTTCTATACTACAGAATGGATAGAAATTATGGAAAAAAACAAGTAAACAGAAAACCACCGTAAAATGACACAATGCTATGATATTGAGTAAACAAGTGTTCTAGAATACAGACAGATCTCAATTAATTAGGTGGCTGCTTCCAGGGAGAGTGAAACCTCTTCCCAAAAAAATGTTAAAGAATGGTGAACTCTGGGAAGTGAGAAGGTAGGGGAACATGAAGAGTCTCTGACTTTTCATTTTACATCCCCCTAACACTGATTTAAAAAAAAAAAATCAGGAACATGGATTGCTTTAAAACAAAAATAAAATCAATGAAAAATTAAAATTTAATTTTTTGAGGAATTCCCTGGTGGTCCAGTGTTTAGGACTTGGCACTTTCACTGCCGTGGGCCCGGGTTCAATGCTTGGTCAGGGAACTAAGATCCCACAGGTTGCATGGTGCGGCCAAAAAGTAAAATAAAATAAATTTTAAATTTTTTTAATTTAATTTTTAATTAAATTTTTTTAACTCTCTCCTTTACGGAACCTTACCAGAATCCCTCATCCATCCAAGCTAACTTACCCACTTCTCAGTTTTACCTCTATTTTATACATTACTTCTGTTGCATTTATCACATTATAATTATCTGTTTAAACTTCTTTCTTCACTAGTAGATTGTAAGCTCCTTGGGGAGAGCCTTAGCACCTAGTAACAGTGCTTTAGCACAGTAGAGAAACTCAAATATTTATTGAACTAAACTGAATTAGGGAAACCACCTATGGCAACCTGAATTATTTGGAAAGAAGGTCCAGGGCTATATAGATCACAGACGATATCAACCAGGAGGTCAATTTATATATAAATTATATATGTGAAAAGACGACCATTCATACTTATTACCAAAAGGAGCATGAAAATAAAGCCAGACCCACAGTTTAAATCACATTCAGCAAGCCACGTGAGCTCAGTCAAGTCTCAACCACTCTGTGCCTCAATTTTCTCATTTGTAAAGTAGGGCAAATAATATTTACGTTATAAGGTTGTTTTGAAGATAAAATGAACAATGTATGTGAGCATACAGTATATAATAGGCATTAAAAAGATAGCAGTCTTACCCTTTCCTTTTTCCAAATTGATAAGATTAAGATAAGAACACAACTGAATGGCCTCTTAGGAGCTAGAAGAATCAGGATTCAGTGGAAGTTTAATATGGGCTATATGCAAGGCAAAGTGCTCATCACTTTATATCCAATATCTGATTTAAATCTTCACAAAAACAGCACTTAGCTCAAAGGATTGTTATCTCTATTTCACGTATGAGAAAGAAGAGTAACCTGTAACTTGTTCAAAATCACAAAACTCTTAGGTTTTAGAACTGAGTCTCAAACCTAGGTTTGTAGCTTCAAAAACAATGCTCTTTGCTACTATACTGTATTACAATAAGTGAAGCATTTATATTAATATTTAGGATGACTTGTCAAAAGTCATCTTATAGGCAAGCATCTATTTTTATGGACTCTGAAAATATGTATTTCTCCTATGGTTACTTCTCTAGAACTTTTCAATAAGTAAGAATGCTCATTAAAAGTTTAAGCCCTATCCAAAGTAGTTAAGTCTTCCTGGAGTGAACTTATTCACTACCTGAAAAATAATGACACAGTTAGTGCTGTTCCCTTTGGTTTCTCTCCTAACCTACTTACATCCATTCCACGTAAAGCATTCCGTTATCGACCTCCTGCTTGGCCTTCAGCTTAGCTTGCTGATAAACTTCTGAAGTTTCCAGTTCACAGAGGCCCAGTTGTACAATATTAGGAAATGGCTGTCGTCCAAGAAGATGTCCATTTAAAGATAAAAACTCCTGGAAATTCTCACAGACTGCACCATCCTATGAACAAAATGAAATCTCTTAGAAATGTAACCAGAGCCCAAATCTGACATTTTTTTGTTTCTGTGATTTTGTCACTTTAAAAGCTTAAATATTCTCTATACGAGCTAAAATTAAATAGCCAACCATTAGGTAACAAATACATAGTGATCCTCTTCAGACTTTTAAACATAGGGTAAAAAAAAAAAAATCTCATTATCTAAGTGTTACCTTCTTAACACATTCCCTTTCCTAAAAAAAACACTGAACACTTTACTTCCCCAGCTTTCAAACCTCAATCCTATCCACAGCAGGAGAGGAAGCAAAATAATTAGAATAATCAAAGATTAAGTAAGGAAATTATCGCTCTTCACCTCTGCTATTTTGTTCATCCCCACTATTAAACCTAGAATTAAATGTCAAAATGAGATGTCCTTTAAGGACTTATTTTTCATAATAATATATACCTTTTCATCCAACATATGCCTGTATTCCACAAATTCATGAATCAGATGAGCAGGGCCTACGAGCTCCGTTTTTGCTTTAATCCAATCCAGGGAAAACATTAAAGCACACAGTTCCTTAAAAAAAAAAAAAAAAAAAAGATCAGGAGCACTGTTAAAGAGATCAAAGAATTTTAAATCTACCATCATTATCCTAACACTAATGAGAGAAACTTAGCAGATGCCTAGAATTTAAGGACAAAAAGGAACATATCATTAATAGTTCCAAAGAAACAAAAAATGGACCTCACACCTTAATTCAAAATAAATTTCAGATGGATTTTTCAGACTTAAATATAAAATAGAAACTTCAAAAAATACTAGAAGAGGGCTGCCCTGGTGGCGCAATGGTTAAGAATCCACCTGCCAATGCAGGGGACACAGGTTCGAGCCCTGGTCCAGGAAGATCCCACATGCCGCAGAACAACTAAGCCCATGCGCCACAACTACTGAGCCTGCGCTCTAGAGCCCGCGAGCCACAACTACTGAGTCCCACGTGCCTTGAGCCTGTGCTCCCAACAAGAGAAGCCACTGCAATGCGAAGCCCACGCACCACAACGAAGAGTAGCACCCGCTCACCGCAACTAGAGAAAGCCCTCGTACAGCAAGGAAGACCCAAAAAAAAGCAGCCAAAAATAAAATAAATAAATTTAATTTAATTTAAAAAAAATACTAGAAGATACAGATATTTACTATTTTTGTAACCCTGGGGTTAAGGAAATTTTTATAAACATGACCCCAAAGCAAAATACCGAAAAGAAAAATAGTGGTGCATTTAACTACATAAAAACTCAGATGTTCAATATAGTAAAAAACAATATAAATAACATTTAAGACAAAAAATAAACCAGGAAAAAAATTTATTTACAAATGTATGATAGATGAAGGCTTAATATTTTTATAAAAAATTTTAATAAAAGAGTAAGAAACAGATAAACACTCCAACAGAAAAACAGGCAAAGGCAATCAATGGATGAGAGCCAATTCACAAAATAAAAAGCACAAATAGCCAAAACTCTCACCAGTAATCAAAGAGAAACAACGAAGATTTACTATCTTTTAACATCAGATTTCTAAAGACTAAAAGGAATGATAAAAATGTTAGCTAGAATCAGAGGAAATGAACACCCTCATACACTGCTGGTAGTGATGTAAATCAGAGCACCCTTCTAGAGGACACTTTAGCAATCTGTATTAAAATTCGGACTGTACACATCATTGACCCAGAATTACACTTATGTGCCCTAAAATAATAAGTCAGACAAGTGTGCTTAAGCAATCTGACCATCCACCAACCAACTGACCAATCATAATGTACCTATACAATTAAATAGTATGCAGCTTTAAAAATTATGTCAATCTATTATATATAAACTGACATAGAAAGATAACCCTGAACTACAATTAAGTAGAAAAAACAAGATATAAGACTATATTTCTATCATGATCCCATTCTGGTTTTAAAGAACAGGTGTGTGTATCTGAGCAGCAAAATGATCTGGAAAACTACACATAAAAGCATTAGCGGGCTTCCCTGGTGGCGCAGTGGTTGAGAGTCCGCCTGCCGATGCAGGGGACACGGGTTTGTGCCCTGGTCTGGGAAGATCCCACATGCCGCGGAGCGGCTGGGCCCATGAGCCATGGCCGCTGAGCCTGCACGTCCGGAGCCTGTGCTCCACAACAGGAGAGGCCACAACAGTGAGAGGCCCGCGTACCAAAAAAAAAAAAAAAAAAGCATTAGCAATGGTTGTGATCTTCATTTTCTTCACTTAGTGTTTTCCTCAATTTTTCCAATGAAAGTAAACTACTATCTTTAAAAATCAGGAAAAAAAAGGTTAAAAAAAATGAAAGGAACTGAATCCTGTCACACTACCATACATATCAAAAGTTTTTAAAAGATGCATTGACCCAATAATTCCACTTCAAGAAATTTCCAAAGGAAATAATACAGGTGTGAAGACAAACAAGAATTTCATTACAGCATCATAAGAGTAAAAAAGAAAAAAAAAAAATGAAAACAACCTAAGTGTTCAACAATTAAAGTTCAGCTAAGTAAATCAGAGCACAGATATTTATTGGAATACTGTCATTCCAATGTAGATTATTAAACGTAAACTGTATGTAACCAAGAGATTAAAGTACATAAGGCTGAAAAATTATTCAAAGTATATATGGGTTTTTTTTAACATCTTTACTGCAGTATAACTGCTTTACAATGGTGTATTTCTGCTTTACAACAAAGTCAATCAGCTATACATATGCATATATCCCCGTATCTCTTCCCACTTGCGTCTCTCTCCCTCCCACCCTCCCTATCCCACCCAAGTGGTCACAAAGCACAGAGCTGATTTCCCTGTGCTATGCGGCTGCTTCCCACTAGCTATCTATTTTGCATTTGGTAGTATATATATGTCCATGCCACTCTCTCACTTTGTCCCAGCTTACCCTTCCCCCTCCCCGTGTCCTCAAGTCCATTCTCTAGTAGGTCTGCATCTTTATTCCCATCTTGCCCCTAGGTTCTTCATGACCTTTTTTTTTTTTCTTAGATTCCATATATATGTGTTAGTATACGGTATTTGTTTTTCTCTTTCTGACTTACTTCACTCTGTATGACAGACTCTAGGTCTGTCCACCTCACTAAAAATAACTCAATTTTGTTTCTTTTTATGGCTGAGTAATATTCCATTGTATATATGTGCCACATCTTCTTTATCCATTCATCTGTCGATGGACACTTAGGTTGCTTCCATGTCCTGGCTATTGTAAATAGAACTGCAATGAACATTGTGGTACATGACTCTTTTTGAATTATGGTTTTCTCAGGGTATATGCCCAGTAGTGGGATTGCTGGGTCATACGGTAGTTCTATTTTTAGTTTTTTAAGGAACCTCCATACTGTTCTCCATAGTGGCTGTATCAATTTACATGCCCACCAGCAGTGCAAGAGGGTTCCCTTTTCTCAAAGTATATACGGTTTTCTAAAATGTTAACATTGTGAGTAGTTAATTGGTAGTCATAACTTCAAATACCTATGTGCTGATGATTCCCAAGTTTTATCTTTAGTCCATAGTTTTCCCCAGAAATCCAGATTCATATATCCAACTATATGCTAAATATATCCAGTCAGATGTCTTAATGTGTACACCAGACTTAATATATTCCAAATGAGTTCCTAACCTTCCCTTCACTCCTGGTAAAATACTTGTTTGACCCACAGCTATCCCAAACTCAGTTCATGGCAACTCCAATCTTTGAACTGCACAAGCTTGGAGTCATCTTTGACTCTTCTCTTTTTCTTACAATGTACATCAAATCCATCAGCAAATCATGATGACTCAATGCCAAATCATCACTTCCTTTCTCCTTACACACTTTTTTCTTCTTCTGAGCACTTACTACCCCGGTAACATATGATAAATTTATTTGTCCCGTGTCAATCTCCCCCCAGAATGTAAGCTCAATGAAAGCAGGGACTTTGTGCCTGTGGTATATCCTTCATAATGAAGAAGACCACCAGTACACAACAGGCACTCCATAAATATTTGCTGAATGAATGAATATACTTTCCCACTTTCCATTTCCTCTCAGAACTTAAAAACAAATCCATATGGTCCACAAAGGATAGCTACTGGTATGAAGAGACTGAATTTTTAGGTGGTTCATTTACTGCAGTTACTAAGGTACCTGCAGGTAAAAACAGTTAACAAAATTACTTACACAGGTTATAACCCTATTTTTACTAATAAAAGAAAATTCTAAACATAGGACAAAATAAAAGTGAGATAAAAGAAAATAGTTTTTTAAATGAGTAATCTTACTTTGTGCATTTTAGCACTAGCCATGTGATAGGCCAGAAAATTGTACCAATACATGCAGTCCTCCTGATCTGGTGAAAGACAATGTAGCCGGAAATGTCTCTGGAACTGAGTGATTAGTTTCTTGTGTAGATCCTGAAACCGAAATGAAACATTTCAGAGGACAGAAACAATTTCATAACCTAAGCATCACAGAAACTCCAGCTTCCAAAGCTATTTAAGAATGTACAGAGAATCTCCCCACAAGATACTTATTAACTACAAAAGAAAAAAACAGTAACTTTACAGTTGAGAAACTTTAACCAAGTAATCAATGTTAATATCACTGATTAGACGTGTCAACACCCTGATATGATGCACTGAGAAGGACACAACAGCACTTCTGTGGTGTTATTGCCAAAAATATATAACCTTACTCTAGTCAAGAGAAAACATCAGACAAACCCAAACTAAGAGGGGCTTCCCTGGTGGCGCAGTGGTTGGGAGTCCGCCTGCCGATGCAGGGGACATGGGTTCGTGCCCCGGTCCGGGAAGACCCCACATGCCGTGGAGCAGCTGGGCCCGTGAGCCATGGCTGCTGAGCCTGCGCGTCCGGAGCCTGTGCTCCACAACGGGAGAGGCCACAACAGTGAGAGGCCCGCGTACCGCAAAAAATAATAATAATAAAAAATAAAAGAATCTGCCTGACAATGCAGGGGACATGGGTTCAAGCCCTGGTCTGGGAAGGTCCCACATGCTGCAGAACAACAAAGCCCATGCGCCACAACTACTGACCCTGAGCTCTAGAGCCCACGGGCCACAACTACTGAAACTCACGTGCCTAGAACCTGTGCTCCACAACAAGAGAAGCCACCGCAATGGGAAGCCCATGCACCACAACAAAGAGTAGCCCCCCTCTCCACAACTAGAGAAAGCCCCTGCGCAGCAATGAAGACCCAAAACAGCCAAAAATAAATTAATTAAAAAAAAAAAACCAAACTAAGGGACACTCTGCAAAATAACTAGTGAGTACTCTTCAAAAGTGATCATGAAAGAAAGAAAATCAAGGAATTTTCCTAGATTTGAGGAAATTAAGGAAACATGATGATATTATGCAATATAGAATACAGAATTGGATCTGAACCACAAAAAAGGACATTAGTGGGAAAGCTGGCAAAATTCAAATAAAGTCTGTGTATTAGTTAACAGTACTGTATCAATGTTAATTTTCTGGCTCTCATAACTGTATTATAGTTATGTAAGATGTTAACATTGGGGGAAGCTAGATGAAAGTATATGCATAGAAACTGTATTATTTTGCAACTTTTCTATAAGTCTAAAATAATTTCAAAATTAAAAGTTAAAAAAAAAAAAAAGAACGTACAGAGATGCAAGTACCTGAAGCTGGCTGTGATTCTTCTGTGTAAGGAAATCTACTTGAAGATCATGTAAATAATAAAGAAATGATTTTCCATTTCGATCACAGAACAAGAGAGACTTATTAACGAACTCCTGCAGTATGTCTTCAACTTCTTCAGTTTCCATATCCCAGAGGATACACAACACCTAGGAATCATTTTAAACATTTAATGTGCCACAATATACAATGACCAGGATTGCACACAGGAGGTTAACAGACAAAAACTCATGTGTTAGGGCTTCCCTGGTGGCACAGTGGTTAAGAATCCGCCTGCCAATGCAAGGGACAGAGGTTCGAGCCCTGGTCCGGGAAGATCCCACATGCCCCAGAGCAACTAAGCCCATGCGCCACAACTACTGAGCCTGCGCACCTAGAGCCCGTGCTCCAAAACAAGAGAAGCCACCACAATGAGAAGCCCGCACACCGCAACAAAGTGTAGCCCCCACTCACCGCAACTAGACAAAGCCCACGCAAAGCAACTAAGACCCAACACAGCCAAAAATAAACAAAACAAATAATTTTTTAATTGTATTAAAAACATCATGTATTAAAGCCCTGAATAATATCTCCATTTCATAAGAAGCTCAAATACTCATCAAGACAGAAAAGAAAAAGAGTTCTAAAGAAGTCATATGCTTCTCCAGGTTCACTAGAACCACTGAGAACTAGGTAACTCATCTGAGTTCAACACCAAAGCCCATGATGGAAACTAAGAACAGTGGGATTTCTACACCCTCCAGCCCACCACCCTCAGGTACACAGGTTTTATCCTCCCAGTATCCTCTGTAACAATATCCTTAGGACTAAACCAAAGGTTATATGCCACAATACCCAATGATAAAGATTGTTGGTCCTTCTATTACCTTCGTAGGCACCTTAACATCTTTCTGAAGGATGGAAAGATCTGTGTAATAATCTTTGATGTCTTCTCTGAGCATTTCAACACTTATAGACATGGCTTCATCCAAAGCCTCATAATCATAAGATGAAGATTTCCTTATCTTCTTAAATTGCTTATTCTGAAGTTGCCTGAGGTAGTACTCCCAGCGGGTGGGAAAATCTCGTAAAAGTGCACCAATTAAAGACACTACAAGAGGTGAACCTAAAAAATAAAAAAAGTCAGTGTTATTACAGTATCATTTCCAAATTACCACTAAGAATCAATTTATCCTCAAGAAAGAATTTCTGCCGCATGCTATCCAAAGCTTTAAAATATTTATAACTCTTGGATTCACTTCAGGTACTTATTCTAAAGAAGTCATTAGAAATAAGAAATATTTCACTTAAGGATATTCATTACAGTATTTAAAATAGTGAAAAATCTTAAACAATAACAGGGAAATGACTGAATAAAGTATATCATAATATTATGCCACTGGTAAATTTTCAAAAGATATTTAATAACATGGGAAAATGCTCAAGATTTGCTATTAAAAAGGGTAAGACTGAAAATTATATATACCATTATAATCTCAATATTTTTTTCAAGGTTTTATATGTCCTGAAAGACTAGGAGAAATACTCTCATGATGCTAATAATTATCAGATTATGGATAATTTCTATTTTTTCTTTTTAAGTGTTTCAAAATGCACATGCATCACCTTCATACTGAATACAAATCAAGTATTTTTTCCTAAGGTTGAGATACTTTTTAAAAGTCAATTAACTCAAAAACAAGTTTGATGGAAGAAAGAAAAACAAGAAACTATTTCCAAGCATTAACAATGATGGAAAAAATAATCTTAAGAGCTGATAGATTTGACCATATAAAATTTTAAATTTCTGTGTGTCAAAAAAATACTATAAATGAAATTAAAAGGCAGACACAACTAGAAGAAAAACAGTTGGAAAAAATATGACAAAAGGTTAATAGTTTCCATAGTTAAGAGTGTCAAAAACTCAATGAAAAATACTCATATCACAAAAGTGAGTCAAGGATAACTTTTTTTTTTAATAAATTTATTTATTTATTTTTGGCTGCACTGGGTCTTCATTGCTGCACACAGACTTTTCTCTAGTTGCTTCGAGCAGGGGCTACTCTTCGTTGTGGTGCGCAGGCTTCTCATTGCGGTGGCTTCTCTTGCTGTGGAGCACAGGCTCTAGGGGCACGGGCTTCAATAGCTGTGGCACACGGGCTCAGTAATTGTGGCTCGCAGGCTACAGAGCGCAAGCTCAGTAGTTGTGGCGCACGGGCTTAGTTGCTCCACAGCATGTGGAACATTCCCACACCAGGGCTCGAACCCGTGTTCCCTACATTGGCAGGTGGATTCTTAACTACTGCACCACCAGAGAAGTCCAGGATAATTTCTTAAAATGCAATATTCAATAAAAAAGTTTAACTTCACTATTTAAAAATGCAAATTAAGAAGACAGCACCAGTTTTTACTTATCAAATTAGAACATTATTTTTATAAAATCCCAACCAGGGAATTCCCTGGCAGTCCAGTGGTTAGGACTCCATGCTTTCATTGTGGTGGCCCAAATTCAATCCCTGGTCAGGGAACTAAGATCCCAAAAGCCACGCAGCACAGCCAAAAAATAAAAAATAAAAAAATAAAATCCCAACCAAAAAAATTTTAAACTGTGACTCTCATTACATTTTTTATTCTTTGACAACAGAGGTCATGTCTTCATCTTACCCCTTTCATAACATATTGTGGGTGTTTGTTAAATATTATTTTAACTAAAGAATGAATACCAAAATATCACTATCCATATAGGGTATCAGAGAAGAACCTAAAATACTAAATATTCTAGTAAAGTTTTTGGATGTTCATGTGTTAAATTGTTATGTTCATTAGCTTAACTTACAAAAGGGTAAATTAATATCTCTATAACCCCCTCATACACAAAATAAATAACTATACCTTTACATTCTTTTATAATACTGTGAGCTTGTTCTGGCAAATCTGCTTTCTTCATATTAACAAAAAGGGATAAAATTTCAAGTCCTTTTTCTTTTCCTAAACCACTCTCCACAGGGACTACATATTTAGGACCTGTGAAATCACAAGACATAGTAAGCAATTTGGTATGCCACATAGTTAAATGTAACTGAATTATTATAAAAAGCAAATTAATAATCCTTACCCATTACTGAATCTGTAACACTCTTGTCTCTGGTTGTAAGAAGAATCTGACACTGATTGTCAAAAGCTTTTAACACCCAAGGATCCCAAACATCATCCAAAATCAACAGAGACCTTAATAAGAAAAAACTGTATTGAGTCACTAATGACATTTATTTTAAACTTCCTTTAAAAAAAAGAGAATGCCACCAGTGTTTTCTTAAAATTTACAAAATTTTTTAAAAAATAGATGTCTATTTCATGGTTCTTTCTCTTTTCTTTGGTATCCCTTTCACAATATACCAATAAGGAAAAGAAAATTAGAGACTTTCCCTTCCTTCCACCCCAAATTACTGCATATTAAAGTTAAAGGACTTATAAAAAGAGAACTGTGTATACTTTATTATAAGTATTAGAAATAAGCCTCCTAGTGCCTAAAAAAGAACTATCCAAGTAATGAGATTTTTCCAATTCAGTCTTTAAGTACCCAAACCAAGCAAGAACTGGGCTTAGGTTAGCATTAGAAAGCATCACAGAACAATGACAATATTTGACCATTTTACCTACAAAACTAGCAATTTCATATGTCCCAACCTAATCGAATGCACCAGCAAATAATATTACTTTTCACTTGGTACACTAGTGGGCTTTTTTTCCATCCAAGAAATCAATTTGTTTACACATAATGACAAAGAATCTGTGTGCTAATTCCTAATCAGTCCCTCCAAAAAACTTTTTTAAACTCGTCAGAACAAATGGAGAAAATAATACAACTAAAACCTGACAGCATAATTATACACTAGCGTTATTATCTGAATGGCACACTACTTCTGTACACTACAAAAAAAGACTCTAGGAATATACACAGGCTGGAAAATTACAAAAACATAAACCAAAATGATGCTGAGAGAGAAACAAAATGACTTTATATGCCATGATCTGATACACCTGAGAGTGGTTACAATATTTTCCTAAACAGGAATCATTTTTATTTTTGCAAAGAAAGTAGAACTAAGGAGAAGTTACTGATCAAGAAAAGAGGAAGTGGTTAGTGGTCTCAATCCCATTTCTCCAGGAAAATGGATACTAGTGACTATCAAGGGGAGGGGGAGATAACAGAGGGATCTGGAAGAGAAAGAAGCCAGAGAGAAGGGAGCTTGCCCTCCGTAATGAGTATCCATCGTAATCACTAGGAGGCTTTTTCCCAAAATTATTCCTCTCACCCAATATTCTGATATGAATCCCCTTACCAATTTGGGGAAGCACTACCATATTCAGCCACTACTACACATGAAAGTATACAGCATCATCAGGTGCATGGGGGCAATAAAAAAAATTCAGAGCCATTACCTAATTCTCACCCAATTTACTGTTATACTCACAAGGAATGCTTTATTAATCTTTGTACTTGTAGCACTTGACCCAGAACCTGGCACGACACTCAATGTTGGTTAAATGAACAAGTAAAATAGCTGCTATGTGGCGGAAATCAAATTGTTGACTAAATCCCTTAACTCTTAACAAAGATAGCAACTAAGTTGCTGCCTCCCTTTGGCTAATGAAAACTGTGATATAGCTGAAAACAGTGCCTGGCACATAATTATAATGGCATTTATTTAATAAATTAATTAATTATTGAAATAAACAAAACAAACTCTTAAAGTACTTGGAAGTAGAAGAGTTACATGTATACCCAAAAAGTAAGAGAACACAGCAGAAGGGTCCCTTTAAATAAATAATCCTTCCTGACTCAGTCTTTTACAAGTTGCCTGCATTTATTCTGTCTCTTGTTCTGTGTTAATCGATTAGAAATAATGTATTCAAGGTAAAAAGTCTGCATCTTTTAACAAAGACCATTCACCAACTCACCTACTTAAGAAATATTTCTTGAGAGCCTACAATGGCACACAAGAGAGAATTGGCAGGTACGATGCAAAGGTCAGTGGCAGACACTTTTTTTTAATACAAGAGAGAGGAAGAGCAGGAAAGCAATGGTTCTTTCTTAGACCCTCTACCCAACAGCAAGAAAAGGCTATGATGTTCTCAAGATGTCAGTAGTTAAGTCTCACTGGGACTTCATACACCAAGTAAGTATAACCATCTGTACCTTGGATGTTTGCGCAGCATCAGAATGCGGAGACGGTCTTTAGCCTCTTCAATATTAAGTGGAAGCCTCTGGGAGAAATTCTCATCCTGATCCAACCGTGTGCAAAGATTCTGCAGTTTCATCAGAAGCCCAGATTTGTCTTGTTTCCCAACTGAAACCCAATGCACACCCCCTGGGAAACAAACTGGTGAGGAAAAGAATAATAAATTTAAGGCCTTTGAACAGCTGCCCTCCTTTGAAAGAGGAGGAAAGATTTGTTCCAATCTTCAATCTCATCACATCTTCAAACTTCTCTTGATTCAGAGTATATATGTTGCTTGTAGGGTTATTATTGAGCTTTATAGCCCAAATCTAAGAAAAGTTGCAGATGTGAAGAAACTGAATTATGGAGTTAACCTGCTGCTTATCAGTAAAATCTTACCAAACAAAATTTCACAATCTTTATCTTATGTCATCAATGGTCACTGTACAACAGTTTCTCAACGTAAGCACTCTGCACATTTGGGGCCAGATAATTCTTTGTTGTGAGGGACTGTCCTGTGCATTATAGGATATTTAACAGCCTCCCTGGCCTCTATCCACTAGATGCTAGTAGCATTTTCCCTCCCCAGTTACGACGACCAAAAATGTCTCTAAACTCTGTCACATGTCCCCTGAGGGGCTAAATCACCTCTGAGAACCACTCATGTCCAGGAACACATAAGTCACTCATTATGGTTCCCATACACTGACTTAAAAGTAAGAAGTTAGGTTCAAGTCTGGCTCTACCGCTTACTAGCTATTATATCTTTAGCAAATAACCTGTCTCATTTATTATACCAGAATAAGACTGTTTACCCCCACCTATTTCAGAGTTACTGGGAGAAATTAATAATATAAAATATGTGGTTTTGCTATGCTAAATGTAAAGGGTTATAACAGACAGGATTATTAGTGATATGGATCTGAGAGCACCTTACAAATATTAAGCTTTGAACTAGTAAGCATTATATAACAACAGACATTATTTTTACTGTTACTGTCAACTTTCATCATCATTTCTGTTAATCAAGCCACAGCATATAGCATATCTTAAAATACATATTTTTACATACATATTATTGGAACCAAAAATCTTAAGCTTTCATAGACTGTACGTAATCAGCTCTATATAGATATAAAAAAAGTAAGAGGGGTCCCTATGTATAAAATATGGGGAGGGACTTCCCTGGTGGTGCAGTGGTCAAGAATCCACCTGCCAATGTACGGGACAGGGGTTCAAGCCCTGGTCCAGGAAGATCCCATATGCCACAGAGCAACTAAGCCCACGCACCACAACTACTGAGCCTGCACGCCACAACTACTGAAGCCCGTGTGCCACAACTACTGAAGCCCACGCACCTAGAGCCCATGCTCTGCAACAAGAGAAGCCACTGCAACAAAAAGCCTGCGCACCCCAATGAAGAGTAGCCCCCGCTTGCCACAACCAAAGAGCCCGCGCGCAGCAACGAAGACCCAATGCAGCCAAAAAAATTAATGAATAAAAATTTAAAAATAAATAAATAAAATATGGGGAACAGCAGCATTAGATCAGACCAGTGGCATTAACCATAAAGATTTATATTGTATGATCATAAATGTATAAGAAAAAGCAAAAAATAGATACAAAGATAAATGAGTTTTATTACACCAAAGGGCAACTTATTTACTGACATTCACAAATAATTAAGTACAAAAAGAAATCACTATTTTAAAAATGTAATCATCTAAAAGAAATATTTGTATATATGCACAAAGATCTTTTTATGACAGACATTTATTGAACACTTTCCTAAGAGTTCTACATATTAATCTACATTTAATCCTCAGAGTAGACTATCAAGCAGATACCATTATCATCCCCATATTACAGATGAGGAAACTGAGGTACAGAGAGGTTGAATCCCAGAGCTGGGATTCAAACATCCAGTGTCAATGCTCTACTTCTAAACTATTCTGCCTCCACAGGATATTTACCACAGCACTGTCTACAACAGGAAAAAACTGGAAACAACCTGCAATGTCCATCTTAATCTCTTCTTCCACTGCAGGCTTCCAAAGCCTAAGGCAGGCCCAACTGAAGAAGAGGAGAACATTATATATAAGTGAAATTTAGCGTATTAAATAGAACTTGACTTTTTTTTTTCCTTTGGCCACACCACACAGCTTGTGGTATCTTAGCTCCCTGACCAGGGATCGAATTCGGGTCCACAACAGTGAAAGCCCAAGTCTTAACCACTGGACCCCCAGGGAATTCCCAGGACCTGACGTTTTAATTAGTGAAATGACCTGGATACTCTGAACCTGTACAAGGCCAGGGAAAGAATCAGGCCCAGAGAAGAGTTTAGAACAGGCAACGAAGGAAAAGAGTAAAGTTGTTTTCTTTTTTTTTTTTTGCGGTACACGGGCCTCTCACTGTTGTGGCCTCTCCCGTTGCGGAGCACAGGCTCTGGACGTGCAGGCTCAGCGGCCATGGCTCACGGGCCCAGCCGCTCCACGGCATGTGGGATCTTCCCGGACCGGGGCACGAACCCATGTCCCCTACATCGGCAGGCGGACTCTCAACCACTGCGCCACCAGGGAAGCCCTAAAGTTGTTTTCTGATTACACCCTACAAACCCCAATGCAATGGTTACACATCCACTAAATGAACCTAGTAAAATTGCCAAGGTTTATGATCATGAATTTAAATTGGAACTCAGTTGGGTGATTTCTTCAGCAAGGAGAAAGGAAGTAATGTCTGGATGAAGCAATGGGGATCAAGAAGAATACCTATTCCATCTCCTAGCAATAGAGAAGGAATCATCTTTCACCCAAGATAAGGAGAGACCTAAAGAGTGAAGAATATACACTGAGGAGCAATTAAATAATGGGCAATAAAAATCCAGGCCCAAACCTAAGAGGGGGCTGATGGGATAAACAGTGAGGATATTAGGGAATTAAGGGATAAGCCCTGACAGGTCAGAAAACTGTAGTGAACTCAAAAAATAGAATAGATGGAGGTAGGCAAAGAGTGGTATAGAATGTTTAACATCAAGATTTCAAAACTGGTATTGTTTCTGGTAATGCCATGGGCCAGGATCCAGCCTGTGATCAGTGAATTATATGGCTGAAGGGGAGTGAAGAAAATGGTCACTGCAGATAAAGAAGTCAAGAAACTGAGAGGCCAAGTTTTTGGATGACACATCCACATAGATATCAAAATTACTAAGAGTGCCAACAGGGGAAGGCCTTAAATTTATAACTAAGAACTCCAATCATCAATGAATGAGAGGGCAATAACATAACAGGGAAAGATTAGAAAAATGAACCTCAAAGGACAAACAATTTAGCTGGAGAAGGAAGTATTAATGGCCTGGACGAGGCAACAGAGAGCAAGGACAGCATCCACCCATTTCCTGGTGCTGAAATATGTGGAACAGAAAGGGAAAAAAGTTGCCACACCACTGAAGGAGGCTATGGAGAAGGTGGTATCCTCAAGGAACTGCCCAGTTTCACGTAAGGCA
>NW_021703783.1:78196714-78201537 GCF_005190385.1 Monodon monoceros | reverse complement strand
TGGAGAAGGTGGTATCCTCAAGGAACTGCCCAGTTTCACGTAAGGCAAGGAGGCAAATATTCTAAGAAGGGCTGATGATATAGAGGAGCTTCCTGATCACAGAGGAGTCTAGAAGGTATAGCAAAGGCTTGGGAATGAGGGGAGGGGACCTAGATCAGAATTTGGCAATGAACTGAGTAGTAACTACAAGAGAATCTAAAAGATAACAAATGACCAAGAACTTCCCTGTGGTCCAGTGGGTAAGACCCCGTGCTCCCAATGCAGAGGGCCTGGGTTCGATCCCTGGTTGGGGAACTAGAACCCGCATGCATGCCACAACTAAGAAGCCTGCGTGCCACAACAAAGACCCAGCACAGCCAAAATAAATAGATAAATATTTTTTAAAAACACAAATGACCAGAAGAAATAGAACTCTGCAGTAAGTGAGGTAAGGCAAGGCTGTGAAGCATGGTTTGATTACCAGTGCCAACGTCTTAGAAGAAGGTAAACAACAAGTCCTACTCTATTCCTGAAAGCTTCCTGACATTCTCTAGGCTTGCTTCAGCTTGAGTCAACACTTATGAAACAGTAAATCCATGAGGCTTCACTTACTTTTACTGTGTTACTTTTAGCTATGTTCTCTGTGTATACATGATTGTAAATGCACGGGAAAAAGTTTGGAAAAACTCACTCTAAACTGTTAACCATGACTACCACTGGTGACGAATTTAGGAGAAAGAACAGAAGGGCAAATGGAAAGAACTTCTTTTTAAATGAAGATACTACAACTGTTATGTTAAAAACACAGTTTTAAAATACCTGTTGCTCCTGAAGTGTTATTTTTTAATTTGCACTTTCTATTTAAGATTTTCTAAAATCATCCCAGGATTAAAGACAAGGCAAAGAAAGTATCCTGATACAACTAGCTAATGAATTTTTCAGATTTAAATTTAAGTATCAAGTGAGGAACCAAGATGGTGCAGCAGAAGGATGTGCTCTCACTCCCTCTTGTGAGAACACCAGAATCACAACTAGCTGCTGGACAATGATCGACAGGAAGACACTGGAACTCACCAAAAGGATACCCCACATCCAAAGACAAAGGAGAAGCCACAGTGAGATGGTAGGAGGGGCGCAATCACAGTAAAATCAAATGCCGTAACTGGTGGGTGGGTGACTCACAGACTGGAGAACACTTACACCACAGAAGTCCACCCACAGAAGTCCACGCACTAGAGTGAAGATTCTGAGCCCCACGTCAGGCTTCCCAACCTGGGGGTCCAGCAATGGGAGGAGGAATTCCCAGAGAATCAGACTTTGAAGCCTAGCGGGATTTGATTGCAGGTCTTTGACAGGACTGGGGGAAACAGAGACTCCACTCTTGGAGGGCACACACCAAGTAGTGTGCACATCAGGACCCAGGGGAAGGAGCAGTGACCCCAGGGGAGACTGAACCAGACCGACCTGCTAGTGTTGGAGTGTCTCCCGCAGAGGTGGGGGCTGGCTGTGTCTCACCATGAGGACAAGGACACTGGTAGCAGAAGTTCTGTGAAGTACTCCTTGGCTTGAGACCTCCCAGAGTCCGCCATTAGCCCCACCAAAGAGCCCCCCCGCCCCCCCCCCCCCCCCCCCCCCCCCCCCCCGTAGGCTCCAGTGTTGGGTTGACTCAGGCCAAACAACCAACAGGGAGGGAACCCAGCCCCACCCATCAGCAGACAAGTGGATTAAAGTTTTACTGAGCTCTGCCCACCAGAGCAACAGCCAGCTCTACCCACCACAGGTCCCTCCCATCAGGAAATTTACACAAGACTCTTAGATAGCCTCATCCACGACAGGGCAGACAGCAGAAGCAAGAAGAACTACAATCCTGCAGCCTGTGGAACAAAAACCACATTCACAGAAAGATACACAAGATGAAAAGGCAGAGGGCTATGTACCAGATGAAGGAACAAGATAAAACCCCAGAAAAACAACTAAGTGAAGTGGAGATAAGCAACCTTCCAGAAAAAGAATTCAGAATAATGATAGTGAAGATGATCCAGGACCTCAGAAAAAGAATGGAGGCAAAGATCGAGAAGAGGCAAGAAATGTTTAACAAAGACCTAGAAGAATTAAAGAACAAACAAACAGAGATGAATACAATAAATGAAATGAAAGATACACTAGAAGGAATCAATAGCAGAATAACTCAGGCAGAAAAACGGATAAGTGACCTGGAAGACAAAATGGTGGAATTCACTGCTGAAGAACAGAATAAGAAAAAAGAATGAAAAGAAATGAAGACAGCCTAAGAAACCTCTGGGACAACATTAAATGCAACAACATTCGCATTATAGGGGTCCCAGAAGGAGAAGAGAGAGAGAAAGGACCAGAGAAAATATTTGAAGAGATGATAGGCAAAAACTTCCCTAACGTGGGAAAGGAAATAGCCACCCAAGTCCAGGAAGCGCAGCAAGTCCCATACAGGATAAACCCATGGAGAAACACGCCAAGACACACAGCAATCAAATTGGCAAAAATTAAAGACAAAGAAAAATTCTTGAAAGCAGCAAGGGAAAAATGACAAATAACATACAAGAGAACTCCCATAAGGTTAACAGCTGATTTCTCAGCAGAAACTCTACAAGCCAGAAGGGAGTGGCATGATATACTTAAAGTGATGAAAGGGAAGAACCTACAACCAAGATTACTCTACCCAGCAAGGATCTCATTCAGATTCAATGGAGAAATCAAAAGCTTTACAGACAAACAAAAGATAAGAGAATTCAGCACCACCAAAACAACTCTACAACAAATGCTAAAGGAGCTTCTCTAAGTGGGAAACAAAAGAGAAGAAAAGGACCTACAAAAACAAACTGAAAACAATTAAAAAATGGTCATAGGAACATACATATCAATAATTACCTTAAACGTGAATGGATTAAATGCTCCAACCAAAAGACACAGGCTTGTTGAATGGATATAAAAACAAGAACCAGGGCTTCCCTGGTGGCGCAGTGGTGGAAAGTCCGCCTGCCGATGCAGGGGACACGGGTTCGTGCCCCAGTCCGGGAAGATCCCACATGCCGCGGAGCGGCTGGGCCCGTGAGCCATGGCTGCTGAGCCTGCGCGTCCGGAGCCTGTGCTCCGCAATGGGCAAGGCCACAACAGTGAGAGGCCCGCGTACCGCAAAAAAAAAAAACAAGAACCCTATATATGCTATCTACAAGAGACCCACTTCAGACCTAGGGACATTACAGACTGAAAGTGAGGGGGTGAAAAAAGATATTCCATGCAGATGGAAAACAAAAGAAAGCTGGAGTAGCAATACTCATATCAGATAAAATAGACTTTAAAATAAAGAATATTACAAGAGACAAAGGACACTACATAATGATCAAGGAATCAATCCAAGAAGAAAATATAACAATTATAAATATATATGCACACAACATAGGAGCACCTCAATATATAAGGCAACTGCTAACAGCTATAAAAGAGGAAATCGACAGTAACACAGTAATAGTGGGGGACTTTAACACCCCACTTACACCAATGGACAGATCATCCAAAATGAAAATAAATAAGGAAACAGAAGCTTTCAATGACACAACAGACCAGATAGATTTAATTGATATTTATAGGACATTCCACCCAAAAACTGTAGATTACACTTTCTTCTCAAGTGCACAAGGACCATTCTCCAGGATAGATCACATCTTGGGTCACAAATCAAGCCTCAGTAAGTTAAAGAAAACTGAAATCTTATCAAGCATCTTTTCGGACCACAACACTATGAGATTAGAAATCAATTACAGGGAAGAAAACATAAAAAACACAAACACATGGAGGCTAAACAATACATTACTAAATAACCAACAGAACACTGAAGAAATCAAAGAGGAAATCAAAAAATACCTAGAGACAAATGACAGTGAAAACACGATGATCCAAAACCTATGGGATGCAGCAAAAGCAGTTCTAAGAGGGAAGTTTATACCTATACAAGCCTACATCAAGAAACAAGAAAAATCTCAAATAAACAATCTAACTTTACACCTAAAGGAGCTAGAGAAAGAAGAACAAACAAAACCTAAAGTTAGCAGAAGGAAGGAAATCATAAAGATCAGAGCAGAAATACATGAAATAGAAACAAAGAAAACAATAGTAAAGATCAAAAAAAAAAAAGCTGGTTCTTTGAGAAGATAAACAAAATTGATAAACCATTAGCCAGACTCATCAAGAAAAAGAAGGAGAGGACTCAAATCAATAAAATTAGAAATGAAAAAGGAGAACAACAGACACCACAGAAATACAAAGCATCCAAAGAGACTACTACAAGCAACGCTATGCCAATAAAATGGACAACCTGGAAGAAATGGACAAATCCTTACAAAGGTATAACTTTCCAAGACTGAACCAGGAGAAATAGAAAATATGAACAAACGAATCACAAGTAATGAAATTGAAACTGTGGTTAAAAATCTTCCAACAAACAAAAGTCCAGGACCAGATGGCTTCACACGTGAATTCTATCAAACATTTAGAGAACAGCTAACACCCATCCTTCTCAAACTCTTCCAAACAACTGCAGAGGAAGGAACACTCCCAAACTCATTCTATGAGGCCACCATCACCCTGATACCAAAACCAGACAAAAATACTACAAAAAAAGAAAATTACAGACCAATATCACTGATGAATATAGATGCAAAAATCCTCAACAAAATACTAGCAAACAGAATCCAGCAACACATTAAAAGGATCATACACCATGATCAAGTGGGATTTATCCCAGCGATGCAAGGATTCTTCACTATATGCAAATCAATCAATGTGATACACCATATTAACAAACTGAAGAA
>NW_021703783.1:78076172-78196314 GCF_005190385.1 Monodon monoceros | reverse complement strand
CCCCCCCCCCCCCCCCCCCCCCCCCCCCCCCCCCCCCCCCCGTAGGCTCCAGTGTTGGGTTGACTCAGGCCAAACAACCAACAGGGAGGGAACCCAGCCCCACCCATCAGCAGACAAGTGGATTAAAGTTTTACTGAGCTCTGCCCACCAGAGCAACAGCCAGCTCTACCCACCACAGGTCCCTCCCATCAGGAAATTTACACAAGACTCTTAGATAGCCTCATCCACGACAGGGCAGACAGCAGAAGCAAGAAGAACTACAATCCTGCAGCCTGTGGAACAAAAACCACATTCACAGAAAGATACACAAGATGAAAAGGCAGAGGGCTATGTACCAGATGAAGGAACAAGATAAAACCCCAGAAAAACAACTAAGTGAAGTGGAGATAAGCAACCTTCCAGAAAAAGAATTCAGAATAATGATAGTGAAGATGATCCAGGACCTCAGAAAAAGAATGGAGGCAAAGATCGAGAAGAGGCAAGAAATGTTTAACAAAGACCTAGAAGAATTAAAGAACAAACAAACAGAGATGAATACAATAAATGAAATGAAAGATACACTAGAAGGAATCAATAGCAGAATAACTCAGGCAGAAAAACGGATAAGTGACCTGGAAGACAAAATGGTGGAATTCACTGCTGAAGAACAGAATAAGAAAAAAGAATGAAAAGAAATGAAGACAGCCTAAGAAACCTCTGGGACAACATTAAATGCAACAACATTCGCATTATAGGGGTCCCAGAAGGAGAAGAGAGAGAGAAAGGACCAGAGAAAATATTTGAAGAGATGATAGGCAAAAACTTCCCTAACGTGGGAAAGGAAATAGCCACCCAAGTCCAGGAAGCGCAGCAAGTCCCATACAGGATAAACCCATGGAGAAACACGCCAAGACACACAGCAATCAAATTGGCAAAAATTAAAGACAAAGAAAAATTCTTGAAAGCAGCAAGGGAAAAATGACAAATAACATACAAGAGAACTCCCATAAGGTTAACAGCTGATTTCTCAGCAGAAACTCTACAAGCCAGAAGGGAGTGGCATGATATACTTAAAGTGATGAAAGGGAAGAACCTACAACCAAGATTACTCTACCCAGCAAGGATCTCATTCAGATTCAATGGAGAAATCAAAAGCTTTACAGACAAACAAAAGATAAGAGAATTCAGCACCACCAAAACAACTCTACAACAAATGCTAAAGGAGCTTCTCTAAGTGGGAAACAAAAGAGAAGAAAAGGACCTACAAAAACAAACTGAAAACAATTAAAAAATGGTCATAGGAACATACATATCAATAATTACCTTAAACGTGAATGGATTAAATGCTCCAACCAAAAGACACAGGCTTGTTGAATGGATATAAAAACAAGAACCAGGGCTTCCCTGGTGGCGCAGTGGTGGAAAGTCCGCCTGCCGATGCAGGGGACACGGGTTCGTGCCCCAGTCCGGGAAGATCCCACATGCCGCGGAGCGGCTGGGCCCGTGAGCCATGGCTGCTGAGCCTGCGCGTCCGGAGCCTGTGCTCCGCAATGGGCAAGGCCACAACAGTGAGAGGCCCGCGTACCGCAAAAAAAAAAAACAAGAACCCTATATATGCTATCTACAAGAGACCCACTTCAGACCTAGGGACATTACAGACTGAAAGTGAGGGGGTGAAAAAAGATATTCCATGCAGATGGAAAACAAAAGAAAGCTGGAGTAGCAATACTCATATCAGATAAAATAGACTTTAAAATAAAGAATATTACAAGAGACAAAGGACACTACATAATGATCAAGGAATCAATCCAAGAAGAAAATATAACAATTATAAATATATATGCACACAACATAGGAGCACCTCAATACATAAGGCAACTGCTAACAGCTATAAAAGAGGAAATCGACAGTAACACAGTAATAGTGGGGGACTTTAACACCCCACTTACACCAATGGACAGATCATCCAAAATGAAAATAAATAAGGAAACAGAAGCTTTCAATGACACAACAGACCAGATAGATTTAATTGATATTTATAGGACATTCCACCCAAAAACTGTAGATTACACTTTCTTCTCAAGTGCACAAGGACCATTCTCCAGGATAGATCACATCTTGGGTCACAAATCAAGCCTCAGTAAGTTAAAGAAAACTGAAATCTTATCAAGCATCTTTTCGGACCACAACACTATGAGATTAGAAATCAATTACAGGGAAGAAAACATAAAAAACACAAACACATGGAGGCTAAACAATACATTACTAAATAACCAACAGAACACTGAAGAAATCAAAGAGGAAATCAAAAAATACCTAGAGACAAATGACAGTGAAAACACGATGATCCAAAACCTATGGGATGCAGCAAAAGCAGTTCTAAGAGGGAAGTTTATACCTATACAAGCCTACATCAAGAAACAAGAAAAATCTCAAATAAACAATCTAACTTTACACCTAAAGGAGCTAGAGAAAGAAGAACAAACAAAACCTAAAGTTAGCAGAAGGAAGGAAATCATAAAGATCAGAGCAGAAATACATGAAATAGAAACAAAGAAAACAATAGTAAAGATCAAAAAAAAAAAAGCTGGTTCTTTGAGAAGATAAACAAAATTGATAAACCATTAGCCAGACTCATCAAGAAAAAGAAGGAGAGGACTCAAATCAATAAAATTAGAAATGAAAAAGGAGAACAACAGACACCACAGAAATACAAAGCATCCAAAGAGACTACTACAAGCAACGCTATGCCAATAAAATGGACAACCTGGAAGAAATGGACAAATCCTTACAAAGGTATAACTTTCCAAGACTGAACCAGGAGAAATAGAAAATATGAACAAACGAATCACAAGTAATGAAATTGAAACTGTGGTTAAAAATCTTCCAACAAACAAAAGTCCAGGACCAGATGGCTTCACACGTGAATTCTATCAAACATTTAGAGAACAGCTAACACCCATCCTTCTCAAACTCTTCCAAACAACTGCAGAGGAAGGAACACTCCCAAACTCATTCTATGAGGCCACCATCACCCTGATACCAAAACCAGACAAAAATACTACAAAAAAAGAAAATTACAGACCAATATCACTGATGAATATAGATGCAAAAATCCTCAACAAAATACTAGCAAACAGAATCCAGCAACACATTAAAAGGATCATACACCATGATCAAGTGGGATTTATCCCAGCGATGCAAGGATTCTTCACTATATGCAAATCAATCAATGTGATACACCATATTAACAAACTGAAGAATAAAAACCATATGATCATCTCAATAGATGCAGAAAAAGCTTTTGACAAAATTCAACACCCATTTATGATAAAAACTCTCCAGAAAGTGGGCATAGAGGGACCCTACCTCAACATAATAAAGGCCATATACAACAAACCCACAGCAAACATCATTCTCAATTTTGAAAAACTGAAAGCATTTCCTCTAAGATCAGGAACAAGACAAGAATATCCACTCTCACCACTATTATGCAACATAGTTTTGGAAGTCCTAGCCATGGCAATCAGAGAAGAAAAAGAAATAAAAGGAATACAAATTGGAAAAGAAGAAGTAAAACAGTCACTGTTTGCAAATGACATGATACTATACATAGAGAATCCTAAAAATGCCACCAGAAAACTACTAGTGCTAATCAATCAATTTGGTAAAGTTGCAGGATACAAAACTAATGCACAGAAATCTCTTGCATTCCTATACACTAATGATGAAAAATATGAAAGAGAAATTAAGGAAACACTCCCATTTACCACTGCAACAAAAAGAATAAAATACCTAGGAATAAACCTACCTAGGGAGAAAAAAGACCTGTATGCAGAAAACTGTAAGACACTGATGAAAGAAATTAAAGGTGATACAAACAGATGGAGAGATATACCATGTTCTTGGATTGGAAGAATCAATATTGTGAAAATGACTATACTACCCTAAGCAATCTACAGATTCAATGCAATCCCTATCAAATTACCAATGGCATTTTTTACAGAACTAAAACAAAAATTCTTGAAATTTGTATGGAGACACAAAAGACCCCGAATAGCCAAAGCAGTCTTGAGGGAAAAAAGCAGAGCTGGAGGAATCAGACTCCCTGACTTCAGGCTATACTACAAAGCTATAGTAATCAAGACAATATGGTACTGGCACAAGAACAGAAATATAGATCAATGGAACAGGATAGAAAGGCCAGAGATAAACCCATGCACCTATGGTCAACTAATCTATGACAAAGGAGGCAGGGATATACAAAGGAGAAAAGACAGTCTCTTCAATAAGTGGTGCTGGGAAAACTGGACAGCTACATGTAAAAGAATGAAATTAGAATACTCCTTCACACCATACACAAAAATAAACTCAAAATGGATTCGAGATCTAAATATAAGACCGGACACTATAAAACTCTTAGAGGAAAACATAGGAAGAACACTCTTTGACATAAATCACAGCAAGATCTTTTTTGATCCACCTCCTAGAGTAACGGAAATAAAAACAAAAATAAACAAATGGGACCTAATGAAACTTAAAAGCTTTTGCACAGCAAAGGAAACCATAAACGAGATGAAGAGAAGACCCTCAGAATGGGAGAAAATATTTGCAAATGAATCAATGGACAAAAGATTAATCTCCAAAATATATAAACAGCTCATGCAGGTCAATATTAAAGAAACAAACCCAATCCAAAAATGGGCAGAAGACCTAAATAGACATTTCTCCAAAGAAGACATACAGATTGCCAAGAAGCACATGAAAAGCTGCTCAACATCACTAATTATTAGAGAAATGCAAATCAAAACTACAGTGAGGTATCACCTCACACCAGTTAGAAAGGGCATCATCAGGGCTTCCCTGGTGGTGCAGTTGTTGAGGGTCCGCCTGCTGATACAGGGGACACGGGTTCGTGCCCCGGTCCGGGAGGATCCCACGTTGTCGCGGAGCGGCTGGGCCCGTGAGCCATGGCTGCTGAGCCTGTGCATCCAGAGCCTGTGCTCTGCAACGCGAGAGGCCACAGCAGTGAGAGGCCCATGTACCGCAAAAAAAAAAAAAGAAAAAAAAAAAGAAAGGGTGGGCTTCCCTGTTGGTGCAGTGGTTGAGAGTCCGCCTACCAATGCAGGGAACACAGGTTCGTGCCCCAGTCCGGGAAGATCCCACATACTGCGGAGCGGCTGGGCCCGTGAGCCATGGCTGCTGAACCTGTGCGTCCGGAGCCTGTGCTCCGCAACGGGAGAGGCCACAACAGTGAGAGGCCCGCGTACCGCAAAAAAAAAAAAAAAAAAAAAAAAAGAAAGGGCATCATCAGAAAATCTACAAACAACAAATGCTGGAGAGGCTGTGGAGAAAAGGGAACCCTCTTGCACTTCTGGTGGGAATGTAAATTGATACAGCCACTATGGAGAACAGTATGGAGGTTCCTTAAAAAACTAAAAATAGAATTACCATATGATCCAGCAATCCCACTACTGGGCATATACCCAGAGAAAACCATATTTCAAAAAGACACATGCACCCCAATGTTCATTGCAGCACTATTTACAATAGCCAGGTCATGGAAGCAACCTAAATGCCCATCGACAGACGAATGGAGAAAGAAGATGTGGTACATACATACAATGGAATATTACTCAGCCATGAAAAGGAACAAAGTTGAGTCATTTGTTGAGACGTGGATGGACCTAGAGACTGTCATACAGAGTGAAGTAAGTCAGAAAGAGAAAAACAAATATCGTATATTAACACATGTATGTGGAACCTAGAAAAATGGTACAGATGAACCAGTCTGCAGGGCAGAAGTTCAGACACAGATGTAGAGAACAAACATATGGACACCAAGGGGGGGAAAGCCGTGGGGGGATGGGGATGGTGGTGTGCTGAATTGGGAGAATGGGATTGACATGTATACACTGATGTGTATAAAACTGATGACTAATAAGAACCTGCTGTATAAAAAAAATAAATAAAACAAAATTCAAAAATTCAAAAAATAAATAAAAATAAATTTAAGTATCTATTATCTACAGTATCAAAGGTCTTTCTCTCCTAAATTTAAAACTAAATTAGGGCATTATTAACATACGCAAGAAAAATAAAACAGTATTAGCTTTAAAAAGAAAGACAAAAAGCCCAAAAGACCAAGTGATCTGCAAATCTCCTACCATCACAGTAAGACAGTTAAATACAGAAGCATTAATTTCGCATTTCAGAAAGAATCTAAACATCTTGACTATGGGCACAAGAGGGAGCAATTTAGCCTTGAATGAGGCTTGTACCTATAATTTCATTCAGAGAAACTTAATCAGAGGAAAATTGCCTTTATTCAGAGAAAATTAACCCCTCCTACTTTCACATGAGGTTTATGCAGGTAGCAATTAATAATCTAACAGCATCAAGGAAATCTTGGGAAAGAAGGAAGCAAATAGGTAGACAGTCTCTGAAGAAAACTTTCATACTTTAAAAGCTCAGCACTTAAATAAAATTGTATGAATGGTTTAAAAATACATCAACTCTTTATAATTTCCCTAAATAAATAAATAAAGGGTTGAACTTTCAAAAGGAAAGTGGGTTTCCTAAAAATGTATAGGCATAAGTAGTTAAGAACTTAATAGTATTTTTTTTTTTTTTTGCTGTAGGTATGTGATTTATTCTTGAAGAATCCTTCCAAAAATGTTAATCAAAATAAGAACAAAAAGCCTCAGGCATGAAAAAAAATATGGAACGCTTCACAAATTTGCGTGTCATCCTTGCGCAAGGATTAGGGGCCATGCTAATCTTCTCTGTATCATTCCAATTTTAATATATGTGCTGCCGAAGCAAGCACTTAATAGTATTAATTTACACCAAACACCGCTCTAAGATAACAAAATTTCTGTAGGAACACAGTTTTAATAAAGTTTGTAACCCATACAGTTACCCACTTACAAAAGAAAAAAAAAGGTTTTATACTACAATTAAACAGCAAAAATCTAATATTCCTATATTTTAGAATGGAAATGAACTCCAGAGATTAAAATTCATCTTTAGGGGGACTTCCCAGGCAGTCCAATAGTTAAGACTCCACGCTTCCACTGCAGGGGGCACGGGTTCAATCCCTGGTCAGGGAACTAAGATCCTGCAGGCCACGCAGCACGGCCAAAAAAAAAAAAAAAATTTTTTTCTTTAGGAAAGTATCTACTCTTGAACTAGTGGATATACAAAAGCAGACTCCAAATAGATTAAAAAGCTAAATATGGGGCTTCCCTGGTGGTGCAGTGGTTAAGAATCTGCCTGCCAATTCAGGGGACACAGGTTTGAGCCCTGGTCCGGGAAGATCCCACATGCCGCGGAGCAACTAAGTCTGTGCACCACAACTACTGAGCCTGCACTCTAGAGCCTGCGAGCCCCAACTACTGAAGCCCACACGCCTAGAGCCCATGCTCTGCAACAACAGAAGCCACTGCAGTGAGAAGCCCACGCACGGCAACCAAGAGTAGCCCTCGCTCGCCACAACTAGAGAAAGCCTGAGTGCAGGAACCAAGACCCAACGCAGCCAAAAATAAAATAAATAAATTTATTTTTTAAAAAAGCTAAATATGAATGGTAAGACTATAATAGGACTACTTAAGAAAATTCAGGAAACACAAATTAGAAGGCAAAAAAATTAATTTGACTACATCAGAATTAAAGATTTCTATCAAGGACATCCAGGACAAAATTAATACAGATAATATAAGGAGAAAGTATTTACAAAGTCTAAAAGCAACAAGCCCTACTATCTAGGATATATAAGAAACTCCTAAAAAGCAACAAAATGGAAAAACCGACAAATGTTATCAACAAAATTTATAAACAAGGAAACCCAAAAGCCTAAAAAGCTTATGAAGAAATGGTCAAGCTCAAGTTATCAGAGAAATGCAAATTAAAAGATATCACTTTACACCTACTGGCCTGGCAAAAATTACAAAGCTGGATGATACCTAGTGTCACTAAAGAAGTGAGGATACAGGAGCCCTCACATGCTATTGATGGGAATGCACAGATTGGAGGGCAATCAAATTTGATATTTATATATCCTGTAACTTAGAGATTCTGGTCCTAGCTACATATACTCAAGAAATTCTCATTTCTGTAAAAGTTCAACCAAGCTTTGCTGGGCAGCAAAAAGTTGGAGACAATCTATATATCTATTAACTAGGGAATGAACAATAAAATGTATTCGAGGTACCCCATGGAGGGTAGCAATCAGGTGTAACAAATAATATGTACATACAACAAGGATAAATCTTAAAAACATAGTATCAAGTGAGATAAGAAACAGAAGAAAATAATTAACTTTAACATGTATGCAAATTTAAAATATTTACATATAAACAAACATTTTACAAAAAAACGTACATTACACATACATTTACAAAGAATATACAATAAATACATTAGAAAGATCACCTATGGGGAGGTGTGATTCTGTGATTAAATATATATTTGGTTTTCATCACTCTTCCTGGCACACAGCTCTAAGATCCTTGTAATTTCCCATATAAGAGCCTTAGGGGCATCTTCTGTTATACTATTTAGTTTTGTTCCTGAAATAGCTCCAGGGTATAAAAGTGAAATGGTGTCTTACATTATTCATGTAACAAGCCCCTTTTAACCACACCTGAGTTTCTGTTAATAAAGTGATTTCTGAAAAGCCCCTAGATAACCTAAGAATGGGGGCTGGTTACCAGAGGAACCAACCCCTTGATTAGAGTTGGAACTTTCAGCCCCACCCTCCAGACCTCCAGAGGAGAGGGGAGTGAGTGGCTGGAGATTGAGTTCAATCACAAACGGCCAATGATTTAATCAATCATACCTACATAATGAATGAAGACTCCATAAAAAAACCAAAAGGGCGAGATTCACAGAGCACCTGGGTTGCTGAACACAAGGAGATGTAGGAAGAGTGATACACCCAAATTGGGCACAGAAGCTCTACACCCCTTCCCACATACCGTGCCCCATGCATCTCTTCCATCTGGCTGTTCCAGAGTTTTATCCTTGTATAATAAACCAGTAATCTAATAAGTATAGTTGTCAGAAGCACAGGTAACAACCAACCTGGACTGGCAATTGGCATATGAAGGGGTTAGGGGGCAGTCTTGTAGGACTGAACCCTTAACCTATGGGATCTGATGCTATCTCCAGGTAGATAGTTTCAGAAGTGAATTAAATCATAGGACACCCAGCTCGTGTTGAAGAATTGCTGGATGTGTGGAAAACTCACACATCTGGTGTCAGAAATGAAGTAGTGTTGTAGTTGTGTAAAGGAAACACATAGGAGGAGTGTGTTTTCCTTTAGAGAAGGGAAATGAGAATGGGAAATTTTTAAAAGGAAATAAACACAGCAAGAAGCTAAGTCTTAGATAGACCTAATAGGATAATGGGCTATAAACTAAATATGATTTACTCAATCTTCTGTACTTGAGATCTCACAAAAGCTTATAAGGAATATGAATTAAGCTCATTATGCATTGGACAACTGCTAGTATCTCTGGCATTTTCTCAAAACAAAGTGGTGAAAATCTATTCCGAGACCACAATTTATACAATATGATTCCTGGCTAGTTAATTCCATAAGTTGTTGGTCAATTTTAACCCCTAAAATTGAAAATTCACCCCAATAATATAGAGCGATTAGAACTGATTTAAAGAGCACATTTTAACCCTATAAATTGGTATATTATAAATACATAGTTTAAAGGAAATTCATCACTATATTGAAAGGAAGACCATTTCTTCACACTAAAGAAATTTAAGCCAATTTTATCCTGAAATATCCTTGGTGATCAACTTTGCAGAAGAGGGGGGAAAAAAAAGTGAATAAATAAATAAATCCTTAGCCCTGAAATGTGCATGGCTCTGAGGCTCATGAAACTTCTCTACAATGACAAAGGAGAAAAACCAGGGCTTAGCAATTAGGCCTACTTCTGACAAGAGTATGATCAATACTGTTAACAAGGGCTGTGAAGTATTAACTAAAACCAGGTGTGTACAATAGATGTGCCCTAGCCTCCATTTTTCTAAATCTCTCAGGTGCTGACTATTTATTCTATTCATTTTGTCATCTTGTCATAAACTATCTTCTTTTTCTTTTTTTTTTGCGGGCCTCTCACAGTTGTGGCCTCTCCCGCTGTGGAGCACAGGCTCCAGACACACAGGCTCAGCGGCCATGGCTCACGGGCCTAGCCGCTACGCGGCCTGTGGGATCTTCTCGGACCGGGTCACAGACCCGTGTCCCCTGCATCGGCAGGCGGACTCTCAACCGCTGCGCCACCAGGGAAGCCCGTCATAAACTATCTTAATTGGTGATTATATATTGTAAACAAAAAAAAGTTATTAAGCACTAGAAGTCAGGAACTATCTTTTTAAGTTCCCCGGAAAATGGATGGAGGCAACCAAAGACTGAGGAAGCTATATAATATTCCTGATAGGGAATACCCTGAGAACCTACCAGACTCATTAGGGTCAACAGTGCACCTGCCAAATGTCCTAAATCCTCTTCTGCACCATATGTCCTTCCCCACTCCAGTAACTACCCAATACCCTTCCCACCTTCTCTACTCTCCCATCCTTGCCTAGTCGGCCTTGCAAACTTCTTTCTATTCTTCCTTCAAACTCCAGCTAAAATGTCATTTCAGGAAGCCTGTCTTGTTCATTTTCTTCCCCCAGACAGAAAGCTTCCTTCCTTTGTTCTAACTTTGTACCTTATACTTGTTTCTACTGTTCAATTTATCACACATGACGTAATTTGTTTGTATGTCTGCCTCCCTTACCAGACTGTAAGTAAATTCCTTAGATGCACAGGCTTCTTTTTGAATCCCTTTTGCCCCAAAACAGTGCCAAGATCCATAATAGGTTCTCAAGTGTTTATTGAATACATGAATATCTGAAGCAAGGGAAATCAGTTGCCAGATGTCAAATGAATCTATAAAGCCTGCCTGCAAAAACCCATTGGTTGTTACAGTCAACTGCCAATTTTTCTTTTTCTTGAGATTACACATAAGATAAACAAGTTACTAAAGATTTTTATTTTTAAAGATAAATAACTGATAGAATTAATTGCCGAAATGGAATTAATAGTTTATTTAATACAGATGCCAAATACATGGGAGAATCTCCCACTGGGATGGTCCTTATTGGAACCGACTTTCCAACAATCTCCTTCCCTACAGCACTCTGTGCCAAAACAGACACTCAACTGACAGGAAGCTGTAAGTCTAGTACTGTTGAAAGTCAGGGATACAAGCTGGACAACCTTTCAAGATACTTTGTCAACCCTACAATTCCCCCAATTATTAAGATACAAGGGAACTAGCTTCATTCCATTGATAATAAGTGCCATCTGGTAACACATGAATTTACTGGCCTGGCTAGTCAAGCCTGATTGTGACAGGCAGGGCAGAAAATAAAATTCAAATTCAATCACCTGCGGTAGGCAGAAAAATGCCCCCCCACCCTGCTCCCCCGCACCAGCCAATGATCTCCACAACATATTCCACAGAATTTCTAAATATATCACCTAACACAGCAAAAGGGACTTTGTAAATGCGATTAAATTAAGGATTTTGAGATGAGATAATCCTTGATTATCCAGTGGGCCCCATGTAATCACAAGGGCCCCTGGAAGAGGGAGGCAAGAAAGTCAGGGGAGGAGATGTGATGACAGAAGCAAAGACCAGAGAAGAGAGAAAGATTTGAAGATGCTATGCACTGCCAGCTTTGAAAATGGGGAAATGGACCATGAGTCAAGGAATGCAGGCCACCTCTAGAAGCTGGGAAATGCAAGGAAAAGGATTCTCCCTAGAGCCTCCAAAAGGAACTAAGCACTGCTGACACTTGGATTTTAGCTCAGTAAGAGCTATTTTTGTCTTCTGACCTCCAGAACTTCAAGATAATAAATTTGTGTTGTTTTAAGCCCCCAAAAGTTTTGGTAATTTATTACAGCAGCAACAGGAAACCAATGCAATGCCTAAACAATATCTTCTTAGCCAGCAATGGTAATCAAAACTTACCTTCTAAGAAAGAATGATCTCGAACAGCTTCTGCAGCTAATACAGACTTCCCACAACCTGCCATTCCGTATATGGTGACCCATCCCGGTTCACCACTCAGTTTGAAGAGCTTCTGCTGAATTGCATTCACTAGCTTCCTCCTAGTAACAAAAACAACGGGCCTCTGTGGTACTCCACCTTCACACAGGACTGTCCTTACTGAAATCCAAAACAAAACAAGCATGAATGAAGAGAACTGAAATGGTCACTCAAGTAATACCATAAAAACCAAAGAGAGCAAGGCTGAGGTCTCAGCCTCAGAATTTCCAAGAGAAATAAGAAAATGTGGCTAGCATATTAACTTCAACTTTGATTTCTCAGAACACCCAGAACGAAAGCAAACATATATCTCTCAAGATGACTAAAGACAATGAAAATCTCCATCTGTATCTGCCCTTACTCACCCTATTCCTCCCTGACTCTCCAATCTTTTTCTCATACTAAAAACTGAGAAGAGAGTGTAAAGGAAAGAATATGGAATTGCCTTCAAGAACACAGATTTCTAAAGATTCTTATTCTTTCCTATGCTTGAACTTGATAAACACAAAACTGAAGAACTTAAATAAAGGACTATAAATTGCCATATTATCTCTAAAAATTATGGTATGTATATTATTACCTCAGCAGTAGATAGTTCACTGGGCAAGGAAATGAGGTAACATAGATGCAAATAAAAATATTTGAATTGGAAAACGATAATTTTTTCACATGCATGATTCAGTGAACTGATCAGTCTCTCTAGCAGATTTCATCTACAATAAGACAAAACTGCAGCAACGGAGCCTTTATGATAGAAAGTATCATGGATACAAACCATATGAAGTTATTCCAACTGAATCTTTGCCATTGGAAGAAGATAGGACAGGAATGCCACCATGGAGAAGGTAGGCAAGATCTTTATACCCTTCATGTAGCAGAGCATTGTAGAATGATATATAGGAATAATTATCTTTTTCAAGTATCGTTTTAATTAGCATAGCTGCTCGTTGCCGTTGGGTGGGCTAAAAAAAAAAAAAAAAGTAGTTTAGTATACTACAAAGAAAATATTTGCAACATAAATTAGTGGAGAGCAGTACAAGTTTTGAAATAAATTCCAAAAATTTTTAAGAAAGCATAGACTGCCTCAGAGGGCTTTACCTCATTTTTTACTTTTTCCTCCTCCGACACTGTTAAAACTCCATCACTAATCATGTGATCCATGATGTAGGATGTTTTGACGTCCCTTTCCAGGGCTTCTCTATGTTGAAGCAAACAATTTCGAGCTTTTGCATCCATCCTCCCTCAAATTTTTCCTTCTCTGTCAACCATGAGCTACAGGCAAACATCAAAATATTTGTCAAGCCAATAAAGATATGAAAAGATGTATAACCTCACTGGTAATGAAAAATGTAAAGAAAATAAGACTTCTTTTGCAAAGTTTTTTTTTTTCCTATTTATTTAAACAGAGTTTATTTAAACTCTCCTACGTGTCCGCCCACAGAAAGGACGGAAGGGGGACGCCGAAAAGAAAACGAGCAGGCTGTCTGCACTGCCAGTCACTCTGTCCTCCCCTGGGCTTCATCTATGTCCTGGCTTTCCCCAGTGGACTTTCATCAGCCAGACATGCAAAGATTTTTTTTAAATAAACAAAATCTAATGCTTTCAAAGGTGTGAGGTAATGGTTATTCTTTTAAGATACCTGAGGAGAGTACAAAGTGGATGCAACTTTTCTGGAAGGCTATATAAGTTAAGATGTGTTTAAAGTAAGCATTCTCTTTAACCCAGAAATCCCACTTCTAGGAATTTACCTCAGAGAGATACTCATATATGTATGCAAAAATATCCACAAAAAGGGTTAATAGAGAGTGCGATAAAAATATTAGAACAACCTAAATGCCCATCATTCGGAGTATGGATTAAAAAAATTAGAGTATGGGGCTTCCCTGGTGGCGCAGTGGTTGAGAGTCCGCCTGCCGATGCAGGGGACACAGGTTCGTGCCCCGGTCCGGGAAGATCCCACATGCCGCGAAGCGGCTGGGCCCGTGAGCCATGGCCACTGGGCCTGCGCGTCAGGAGCCTGTGCTCCGCAACGGGAGAGGCCACAACAGTGAGAGGCCCACGTACCGAAAAAAAAAAAAGACTATGTACATAAGATGGAATATTATATAGCCATTTAAAATAAGACATCTCCATGTACTGACATGGAAAGGTGCTCATGACACGTCACTGATTGAAAAAAATTTAAATATGATACCATGTATAGCACAAAATATGTGTTGGTCTCATATAAATGCATAGAGAGATGTTTAGAAGTCTGTTCAACAAAATGTTTGGGTTACTTCCAAGTAGCAAGATTTGGGGGGAATTTTCCCCCATTCTTTTTTCTTCTTTTCTATACTATCTTAATATTTTTTCAATACACATTATCATTTGTACAATTTTAAAACTTCCTTTAAGATTTTATAAACAATGGTCATACTAAAGTCCTAATATTTATAAACTACTTGATTTCTTTACCATCATTAAGACTAAATAGAGCATTCTTGGTATTGAGTATTAGTTCTCACTCAAGATGAGTGTCAGCTGGTAGGTCTTCATTGGTAAACACATTTCTCATGTGCTTACTCCACTAATTTTTCAGCTGAGCTGCTATGACAAAGCAACAGAAAATATCCTCTGATGTCATTTCTTAGACTAGGAGGACACAAAGAATAATATTCTTCACAGTATAATACTCTAAGTTCCTACCGACTTTATTTCAAATATGATGCAAATTTTTCAATAGGTATAAAACCCAGATCAGAACATTTTCAAGTTTTTAAACAGAATCTATCCAATGTAATACAGTGAGTGTCTAAATGTGTTTATTTATATACTCATTCAATAAACATTTGAGCCCCTCCTGTGTGTCAGGCCCTCAATCTACAGAGATTAAATCATACCCCTGAAGGAATTCACAATCTAGTAGGAGAGTAAAATACAGATAATTATAATGTGATGTACTAAGCGCCAAGGGATAAGCACAAGTAATTTTGAGCACACAGAAGAGGAGCAATAATCATTAAGCTTCATTAATCAGTAATCAATAATGACTATAAAAAGTACCACCGAATGTGTCACTTTCAAACACAGGTAAGTAGAGAATTTGCCTATGCTTGTCAAGGTTCACAAAATGCCCAGTACTGGCATGAAACTGATTGATAAAAGAAAAAGTTATGGTTAGGATCAAGGCTACATTTTTAAATGTTAGTGTTTTTATGATCTCAAGTTAAACATAAAACGTCCCGGGCTTCCCTGGTGGTGCAGTAGTTAAGAACCCCCCCTGCCAGTGCAGGGGACACGGGTTCGAGCCCTGGTCCGGGGGGAATTCCACATGCCGCGGAGCAACTAAGCCCGTGCGACGCAACTACTGAGCCTGCGCTCTAGAGCCCGTGAGCCACAACTACCCAGCCCGTGTTCCACAAGAGAAGCCACCGCAATGAGACGCCCACGCACAGCAACAAAGACCCAATGCAACCAAAAATAAATAATAAACTAATTACTTTTTAAAAAATCATATTAAAACGTCCCTTAATTTTTCAGTAATAAAACTATTTAACAAAACAAAAATGAACTTTTTAGCTTTTGTCCAATAGCTAAGGCAAGAGACACACTCTGACCACCTGAAACTAATTTCCAACTTTACCTAGCCCTATTAAAACTAAAGACGTTAAGTTTTATACGTTTTTTAACTCTGTACACATTTAGATATTCTGAACAAATTCTCAGTGTCCCACCTTCCGTAACCACATCAACATGTAAAGTCAGTGTCTCCAGGCTTGTGAAATATAAAGAACAGCTTCATCCAGGAAAACCGTAATAGTTGACCATTTCCTCTTTAGATAATTTCACTTCCTGGTACAGTATCAGAATGATGAATAATAATTCCTTGACCCAGAATTCTGAGTCTCTAAAATCGACTACCGAACCTCCGAAGAACCGGGTTCGGGGAGAAAAGCGAGGCGCAAAGTTACCCAAACCTTCACACCTGGGTCTTCACTGGGAAGAGAAGCCCTGAAGGGACAGACCGGAAAATCAAGGTAGGGGTGAGTGGAGGCAACGGGACTTCCAAAAGGAAATTCGGGGCTCGGGCCACAGCCCGGGGGCAGGTCGGGGCCTCACAGGTGTCTCACCTGGGCCTCCGCAGCCGGGGGGGCTCCTGAAGACCCCCGGGAATCTCCGACCTGCGGAGGAGGCGTCACCCCCGCAGGCGGCCCACGCAGTCCCGGGGCGCCGAGGTGAGTATTCCAACCCAGACACAAAGGAAGGAGCGCCACTCGGACTGTCGTTCCTTCCCTCCCGCTGCAGCTGCACCCGGGCGGGAGCCCGGAGCCACTGCGGACGCCGCCGCGTCTACCTCAAGTCCTCGCGGGTCGCTGACAGCCCAGACGCCTCACCTCCGGCTCCCTCACCCCTTCTGCCCAGGAATAAAGCCAGCCTCTCCGCCTCAGGACCGTGGAGCAGTGAAAACCCGCCAGCCCGCCCCCCTGGGACGACACCGGCCCACGCATGCCAAGAAACACACCCGGAACCCCTCCAGGCGTCCGTCGCCGCGCGCGCTCCGGATCCGACTAGTGCCCGCGCGCGCAGAAAAAAGCCTCCGCCGCACCAACGGGGGCGCGCCGCGCTCCAACGAAGGGCGGACCGAGGCGGCGGCGCGCTCGACGCGCGCTGCCCCGCCCCGCCCCGCCCCGCCCCCCCGCGTCCCGGCGGCTTGCAGAAGCCCGGGTGCCACGGTTTCCTCGCTTTTGCAGCGTTAACGCAGAAGTTTGGGGAAGTAGGATTGCCGCTTACCCCAGCTGGAGGAGCTAGAAAGCGGGTGGCTGGGAGACGCTGTAGAGCAGGGAGGATGGCCGGGAGAGGAAGGGGGCTGGTTTCTGGGCGGTGCCAAGTCTGAAACGGGGCGCGGTCACCGCCGAGCCTTCCCGCGGAGGCTGAGGAGGCCACGTCTAGCTACCCCAGGGTGAAGAGGCAGCCCCGGGTTTGTCATCCTCAGGACCTCCAGACATGTCTGAGGGGAAGAGCCGGAAGAGGTCGGCGCCCAAGGGAGCCCCAGCGGAGCCTGGGAAGCGAAGCGAGGACGGGAAGAGCCTCGAGGGTCGGGGCGGTGGAGGCGGGGGCTGGGCGGATCCCCGGACCGGCTTGAGCCTTCTGTCGCTGGGGACGTGCCTGGGCCTGGCCTGGTAAGTGGTCCGAGGCCGCCCGGGTGTCAGGCTTCCCGTGGTCGCCCTCTCTTCTCTGGGTCCCGCGTCTGCCCCGGCCCCGCCCGGCTCGGCGTCCCGCTAACCTCTAGCCGCCACGCTTGCGGCTTCTGTTCCTCAGGATCGACCCCAAGGAAGGGACGGCCCAACCTTTATTTTAACTTTCGCTCGTTTCTCGTAATTTATTTTTGTACTGCTGGCGTGCCTCGATCGCCCAGCTGGAGCTGAGGCCAAGGTTTGGGAACGTCAACCATTAAGAAATGCAGATTCGGCCAAATTTCATTAAGCGCCTGTACAGGACAGAAGCTTTCCCGTTTTTAGAACCCGTTACTTCCTGTCCGCTGTGCATTTGGGACAAATTTGCCCCACCCCATAAATGCCTAGTGGCAACGTTTGCAACCTTAAAAGAATTCATTATGATCTTAAATCAACAAACGTGCATGATAATGTAAAGTTTTGGAAGATAGCTCTTATTTTGGTTATTGTGCATGCGTTAAGTCTGTTCCTAAGTTACAGAGGGAGTTTTAGTATAACACTTTTGTTCATCTGAAACTAAAAACTTATAGTTTTTAAACCAAGCAAATAGCGATATATTGATGTCATAGGAAAGATGAATATTAAGAAATAACCTTAAAACCAACTTATTTTGTTTTCCTCAATCATATTCTTTAGGATTAACCTATTTCGTTTTAATAACAAGACTGACTCTTTAGAGTTCCCCTCCATTTCCACTGATTTTTGAAGTATTTAGAAGATAGCTATTTATCTTCAAGAATAATTGGATTCTAGAAGCAACCCTGGATGTCCTCTCATCTAGAACATTTTTTCCTTTTTTTTTGGCTGCGTTGGGTCTTCGTTACTGCGCGGGCTTTCTCTAGTTGCGGTGAGCGGGGGCTACTCTTCATTGTGGTGCGCGGGCTTCTCATTGCCGTGGCTTCTCTTGTGGAGCACGGGCTTTAGGCACACGGGCTTCAGTAGTTGCGGCATGCGGGCTCAGTAGTTGTGGCTCGCGGACTCTAGAGCGCAGGCTCAGGAGTTGTGGCTCACGGGCTTAGTTGCTCCGCGGCATGTGGGATCTTGCCGGACCAGGGCTCGAACCCGTGTGTCCCCTGCATTGGCAGGTGGATTCTTAACCACTGCGCCACCAGGGAAGGTCTAGAACATTTTTGATGCTAGTAAATTTTGAAGTATACTGATGACTCATCCTTAGTCAGTCAGTCAATAAAAGATTTGTTACAATAAAGTGAAATGTTGATTATTAAATATTCTCTCCAAAAAGAGATAAATTGTTATTTTACTAATATATTTGTTTATGGAATATTTTGATGTTAAAAGAATAAATGTACAGAACTTACTGTTTTAAATAAACTGCTTTTATGTCTTATATTGCATGACCTTCTTCAGGTAAATCAAAAACTTTGTGCTGGGCAAGTTATTCAGTACTAGAACTTAGTAGGCTAAAATATATATGTTGCTTCTTTCTAGAACCTAATACAGCTGGTTTTAGTTACTGAATTTGTTAATTCTCATCCAAAGATTCATATTCATATGAGATAAATTACATCAGAAAATGCTCAACTTTTAAATAATTTAGTTACTGTCCTGGGAAAACACACTAACAGGAATCTATAAAGGAAAACAACTGTTGAAAAGCAGACACTTCAGCTCAGGAATTTACTGTTAGTGCCTGCAGTGAAGATACAAACAAGTTATATTCAAGTAGGAAGATTTTATTTGAACTGTGTCTTTGCAAAATAATAAAACAATGCTCAAAGATTATTTCTAAAATGGGCAGATTCAATGATTGTTATTAAATGACTGTTAATTGCTGTTGTGAAATCTTTTGCGACAAGAGTTGAAGTATAAATACTTCGGCCACAATAGCACGTATGTATTCGTGGTAAATTTGGGAATTTTCTAATTAAAATGCAAACATTGGGCTTCCCTGGTGGCGCAGTGGTTGAGAGTCTGCCTGCCGATGTAGGGGACGCGGGTTCGTGCCCCGGTCCAGGAAGATCCCACATGCCGCAGAGCGGCTGGGCCCGTGAGCCATGGCTGCTGAGCCTGCGTGTCCGGAGTCTGTGCTCCGCAACGGGAGAGGCCACAACAGTGAGAGGCCCGTGTACCGCAAAAAATAGAAAATGCAAACATTTAGCATCTCAGCACACTGGAATTATAACTAAGCCACTGACATTTTTACCACTAGGATTAGCACCTAAAGGTTGGTCTATCAAATCTTTATTGCATGCTATTGTACTGACACTGTTCTGGTTGTTAAAATACAAAATCGAATATATGTGCCTAAATACAGCTTAGGAGTACTCTAATTTTGTCTGATTAAGTTAGGGCAGAGATTTGAACCCTTGCACTGTCTGAGGTTGATTTCAAGGCATCACTATTTCAGTATCTTCAAACCATTAGTCTTTGGATCCTTGTTTGGAAAATAAACAGAGATAATGCAACAAAAGGGTGGTACTTGAACATCTCTCTATTAAACAAAGTCCTGATAATCATCTTCTGTCAGCCTGACAATAAGATGTTGGAGATAACAGTTGCCCAGAACTATAGGGCCTGAGTGTTGATTTGCATACGTCATTTATAAACTCTTTAAGGAAATTTTCCACGTAAGAGATTGAAGACATTCTGCTTTCAAAAAGTTTTTAAAAGTTATGAAGGTACTAAACAAGACAAAACCTTAAAAGCTTATTACATAGAAATTTAGTCAACTAGAAGTTCCATTGTAAAACTTTTAAGTTTCTTCTGGAAATTTCAACAGATTTTTTAATTGTCTTTATAAAAGTTTGTCATAGCATTTGTGATAATTATGTATCAGAAGTCAAAAGCTCTTTCAACCATCAGATAATTCAGGGGTTTTTTTTCTCTAATACAACTTTCTCCATAAATCGTTTATACAGTAAAATCTTGGCTAACCCCATTTTTCAGCTTTTGTTGTTAGTGGAGTTTAATCTGAAAGACAGTTATCCTTTAATTACCTTGAGTTTTAAAAATGGAATATGGTCTGTGTGTTCCTGAACTTTCAGTATTATGCTGAAAATGAAGTTGCTGTATGAAACATACAGCTAAATGGATACTGACTCTTTCTCGTTACTAAGTTGAAACAGAGCCAGAGAAAAATCCCGTATATATAAATCCTCCGTCAGCTGTCTGACATCTAGGCCTCCTAAAGGAGCTATGCAGAGACAAGACTCCAAGGAACTGCATGGTTTATTCCCACAGGGCCCTGAATCTATATGAGTTCTCTGTAAACTGCAATGGATTATGAAGAAGTCAAGAAGATTCCCTTTGTAAAGCCTACACTAAGGTGGCCAATTAATCCGGGTGCTTTTCTCCTACATCCATACCTTCAAGATCTTTACCTATGATAGTGAAAAGAGGCCCCAAAACACAGTAAGAGAATGCTTCTTTTCCTATTAGTGGGTCTCATCCATTCACTTCATCCTTTGTTTGCTATAAACCCAACCCTGGTTCAAAGTGTGACAGGCCTGGGCCTTCTATCAAGTGTTAAGCAGAAGGGAGCCCTGATCCATTTTACCACTCTAGGCTTGTCAGAGGGATGGGAAAAGCAGCTGTGCAAAGCAATTCAAAAGAAAGGGCCAAGGTACGTAAAGAGAATAGTTGGTGTTTTACGTTCAAGGCACTTTAAGAGCTTTATTAATATGAACCTGTTTAATCTCTACAACACCCTATGACTAAGTAGTTTTATCCCCACTTTGCAGATGAGGAAACTAGCAAAGGTAAGTTAAATAACTTGCCCAAGGTGCTTGTACAGCTAGTAAATGGCAGAGCCAAAGTTGCCTAGCTTCACATTCAACCAGCATGAGATGCTGTCTACCTTTGATATTAATCCAAAAAGAGGCCAAGACCCTAGAAATAGAAATCCCTAATCCAGAATTGTTTATAATCCTTTCTTGTCCTAGAAGCTGTAGCCTTTAGCAGACCCTAATTGTTGTCTCATCTAAATGAAGGAAGATAGGGAGTAAGGAGGTCTTGAACTGCTCCTGTTAGAAAATACCTCTGACTCATAAAAAGGAAACAAAGCACCTTGGGCATAATCTGGATGCCAGTTTCAAAAATTAGTGTTTCACAATTGAAACCACCTTCTCTAGTGTACATTTTTGGCTTCTAGAAAAATCATTCTCTTCCTTAATGTTAAATGAGTTAAGATTTATAATGCACTTAGAATAGTGTCTGGCACTTGTAAGTGAAAATAAAACAAATGTATTTTAACTCAGCATCATACAGACCACTGTTGATTATTTTCATTACTAGCACTAAGTAAACTTTATACTTGTTTTTTCTTTTATGCACTATTCATATATAGAAATAGTGAATTTTTTTTTTATTTTGGTGAGAAGCTAACCATGAAAAAAACTCTACAAACTATCATCAGAGATGGTCACTAATATGATAGTTTTCTTCAAGCTTTTGCTTAATATTTGAATTTTGAAGAGAAGTGTGGAGATAACATTAAAAAGATTAAATAAAACAGAAAGTCCTGTAATGAATTTTTATGGATCAACCTTCATAAGAAATCCCTCTTATAATAATGATTTTATTCTAAATGAACACACTGATCTATAGGATAAATCCATGAGGTTAACACTGGAGTAATGGATGATAAAACTAGTTCCTGAAATTAGACATTTCTTTAGACCGTCTTTCTCCTTCATCTCTGTCTGCTGGTCCCTAAAAGCCAAGAATGAAATAGCCAATCAGAAAAGAATTGTCTACACATCCTTCTTTGAAATTAGGATAATAGTGTTTTCTAATAACGAGAAGTTTTGTTTAAAAGTTCATATTAACACACAGGAGAAGTCAGTCTGTACTAAGTATGTAACCTGGGCTTACTTAATTCACTGTTATCTCAGAATAAACATTAGCCATCATCAAAAGAAATTTATTTCATCCGACATTGTAAACATTTGTTTAAAATGCAAAAACTCCATTTTAGTTTTGGACAGATTTATAAGCAACAGTTAGCCTAATGATATTTATGAGTTTGATTCAATCACCTCTCCGTTGAGTTTTGAATCTTTAAATGTTTGTCTTGCAGTGGAAGTCATTTTTACAATAAAGTGTCAACTTGTCGTTGTCATCTTGGCTAGGAGATTTGAAAATTCACAATATCTAAGTCACATCCCAAACCAATTAAGTCAGAATTTCTGTGGTTAGACCCAGGCATTACACTTTTTTAAAGCTGCCAGGTGAGGGTTTCCCTGGTGGCACAGTGGTTAAGGGTCCGCCTGCCGGTGCAGGGGACACGGGTTCGTGCCCCGATCCAGGAAGATCCCACAAGCCGCGGAGCAACTAAACCCGTGCACCACAACTACTGAGCCTGCGCTCTAGAGCCCGCGTGCCACAACTACTGAAGCCTGCGCGCCTAGAGCCCGTGTTCCACAACAAGAGAAGCCATGGCAATGAGAAACCTGCGCACCGCAACAAAGAGTACACCCCGCTCGCCGCCAACTAGAGAAAGCCCGGGCGAAGCAACAAAGACCCAACGCAGCCAAATATACAAATAAATAAATAAATAAATTTTAAAAATTTAAAAAGTAAAGCTGCCAGGCGACTCCAATATGCAGTGCAGCTGTTGAACCACTGGACTGCGTACTCACTCCTCCCTTCTTATAAAAGCTGCCACTACCTATACCAGAATTTATGTTGTCCTTACCAGAAGTGGGCATAAAATACTGCTTTAACATCCGAACTTAAATGGGTTTGAGTTAGGAAGTAGTGATTTTTTTTTTCCCTTTTTCAGGTTTGTATTTCAGCAGTCGGAGAAGTTTGCAAAGGTGGAAAACCAATACCAGTTACTGAAAATGGAAACCAACGAATTCCAAGGGCTTCAAAGTAAAATCAGTTTAATTTCAGAAAAGGTAATTATTAATTGGCATATTTGGGGAGATTTTACCGTTTTTCTTCCCCATTGCCACCCTTCTACCCCAGCTGATAAATTCTTTTTTCCTGCCTTTTAGACCATTACTACTTTAACTCTTACTGGTTTTCCTACTTCTTCACATTCTCCCTTTAATCCAACTTAGTCTTAGCTTACATTTCAAAAGGACAAGAATTTTCTAATATATGACAAATGTTATTGTTTAAAAAGACCAATATTGTCATATTGACGTGACCTCAATTTTCTATTTAAATATCAAGTATCTAGAGCACTGAAAATATTATTGATTTTAGATATAAAATTAAAATAGGAGTAGCACTTTTTGGACTAAGATCCATCAGTTTTTTTTTCTTTATTTCCACTTGGTAAGCATATATATTCATATGCATATAAGAATGACTAACCTAAAATAAATATTGATTTTTATAGACAAATGAAAATTAAAATCCATGTCTATTTTGTGTTTCTTCAAGCTGCAAATACAAGTGCATTACTACTGTGATTCTTAGAAATGTGAGACAGATAAAAAATTTTTAACTACCACATGTCTCAGGAGAAGGTCAGCTGCAACCAATAAGTCATCATGTGGGCCTTGTCTGGCTACCAGAGACCAAACTATCATTGGGAAACATGGCTTGTTTGTTCCTTTGTTCATCACTGAGCCTTTACTCGGTGATAAGGTAGAAAAGGATTTGTGCTTGGCCCCAGGGTAAGCAAAGATGTTGCAAAAATAGAAATGAAATAGACGGCCTAAGTCCCTGCAGCCTGATGCACAGAATAAGCCTGTAGTCCCCAAGAAGATAAGAGTCATGGATTAAAATTATCCCTTACACATGCCAGTGAATTCCATGGAGGGTGAGTTTAGAGGCCTCTGGGAAGGTGCTGCAAGAGTTGGTATTTTGACCTAGGGCTCAGGTTGGAAACTGTAGTTATCGAAAGCCCTCTAATCAGAGCAAACGTAATGATAGAAAAAATTCCAGGAGATAGAAACTTCATGTACTTAAATGCTATTGAAAACAAATTTTGAAGAAAGATTTCCTTTTTAAATGAAAAATTTGGCAGCAATTAAAATGCTTTTAGTGAATCTCTGCCTTGCAAGCTTGGATCCCGGTAAGGAGGACAAAGATTTAACATATGATTAGAATTTGAAGTCAAACATTACAGGAGATTAGAGCCTGGCCTGTCGGCTATCACTCTCAGTATCTCTCCCCAGTAGCCCTCTAGTTTCCCTCTTCTAATATCTAATTACTCCTAAGCAGCTGTAAGGTGGGAACACTGCCCTAAGGGGGTTTTTTTAATTTATTTATTTTTGGCTGCATTGGGCGTTTGTTGCTGTGCGCAGGCTTTTCTCTAGTTGCTGCTAGTGGGGGCTACTCTTCGTTGTGGCGCGCGAGCTTCTCACTGTGGTGGCTTCTTGTTGCGGAGCTCAGGCTCTAGGCGAGTGGGCTTCAGTAGTTGTGGCACACGGGCTCAGTAGCTGTGGCTCACGGGCTTAGTTGCTCCGCGGCATGTGGGATCTTCCCAGACCAGGGCTCAAACCCGTGTCCCCTGCATTGGCAGGCGGATTCTCGACCACTGTGCCACCAGGGAAGTCCGTGTCCTAAATTTTTTGTATTAAATCTACAGTTTGGTAGACTGAGAATGTAAACCTAAGGGCTTCTCCATGCAAAAATTTAAATATTCATTTTTTTCTTACTTTCCACTACGTGGCCAATTTTATAATGGGCAATGTTTTTAATAAAACTCAGGTAGATTAAAAAAATGCTTTTGTAAGCAACAAGGCTGTATTTTATGGCACAGGCAAATATAGCCATTTGTTTGCAATAACTTTAAATGGAGTATAATCTGTAAATCTATGTTGTACACTTGAAACTAATGTAAGATTGTTAATCAACTATACTTCAATTAAAAGTAAATAAATAAATGCCTTTGAAGCAGGTATTTAAAATATCATCCTAGGATCCAAGAAATATTGTCTTCACATAGTTCGTTCTCTCCCAGTCTGCCCTAGGAGTAGTTTAACAATAGCTGCCTCTTTACAAAGCTGGCCCTAAAGGCCAGCTTAATGCAGTAGGAGGGGAAAACAACTAGACATGGGCTCTCATCATAACTGTGTGACTTTGGAAAAATCACTTTAACTTCTCTTGGCCTCTATTTCATCATTTATTAAATGAGAATATCAAGATTTGTGTAAGGATCAGATGAGATACAATATATATGCAAGCTCTTTGAAAACTTCCAAGCAGTAATAAATTTAAGATATTAACGTTTGTAAAAAATGAAAAACTATTAGACTGTAATGGCAGCCCATAAATGCTAGCTATTGTGGGGTACTAGTCACTTATTGTTTGCAGATTAAGTCTTGAGACCTTTGTTATCCTGAAAAGTTGATTTTATAATTGGAGTCTCCTGGGTTATACTGCCTCCAGGTTATAGTGATGCTCTGGTGAACAGCCTAAACAAGAAATTACCTTGGATTAAGATAAGCTTGTCTCTGCAAAATGCTGCTAATAAGACAACTAAACCTAACACTATTACCAATGTACAAGTATTTCTCATAGTTGGTGTTTTTAAAGGAACTTGTATTATAGCTACATGTATACATTAAAAATAATTTTTAAACAAGGTTTCAGAGTGATACTGTTATGCATTGTTCCCCTATCACCTGGAACTGCTTCAGGTCCTGATTGGGGTGGACCCAGGAGGTTTCTGGCCATTCTTCTTCCTAAATATCAAGAAACATGTTCTTTATACCCTGAGATACGGGGACTACAAAAAGGCATAAAACATGGTTTCTTCCCCTAAGGAATTTAGAAGTTCTCATAGCTTCTCCTGGCTAATTCATCAGTATAGGGACTATACTGTATCTTTGTTTTTATATCCAGTGTCTAGCACAAGGTCTGGCACAGAGCGAACACTCAAGAATTCTTGAATTATATGCGCTAAATGCCAAATAAGTGGCAAATATGTAATATGATAGATTCTACAGGAGTTCAGGCTCTCATGGCTAGGGTCATGGAAGAATGCTGCACTGAAAACCTGAGACCTGGTCTGAGCCTTGAGGGAAGGACAGAACTTAGCTAGACAAAGAAGGAAGGCTAACATATAGAGAAGTTATGGAATTTGGGACTTCCTCCTAGAAGTGTTAGGAAACGTTAAGGGGTTTTTAATGTTCTACCATGATGTACATAGCAGTTTTTAAAACTTTAAATCTGGCTGTAGTGTGTAGGATGATTTAGAGGAAGTAACTAGAAGCAGCTGTTAGATAATGTTTCTATAGTATTTTCCTTGATCATCGAAGATCGGTTTGGATGCCCTATGTAAGTGCTTCCATAGCTCTTTCCCTGTCACAGTGCATGTAGACTTCGCTTTCTCCCCAAGTAAACTAAGCTGCTTAAGGGCAGAACTGTGTCTTGTACAGTATTATGTCTTCAACATAATGCTGCAAACATTTGATAAATTAATGATCATTTCTAGGCCTTCCTGTAGTCTCTAAGGCTGTTATCTTTGTGTGAGTATAGGCTAAGAAAGAGGTCCACAACCTGGCCCTTCTATATTCTAGACATTTTAGGAGATGCTAGGAGCTTACCATAATTTATAGATACTTAGAACACTTTACTGTTTGACATCAGTTGTCTCTGTAAACTGATTTTTTATTCACTTTTTGCCTTTGTGATAGTTATAAGATCTGATTCTGGTACCTTTTCTGCAAGAGGTCAGTCAACAAATTTTTTTTTTTCAGGCAGAAAGTCTTCCAGAATCATAGAACTTAGGAAAGTTAACAAATTTTATAACTAAGTCAGTTTCTAAAAAGCCAAATAACTATTAAAATGACAGCTAAGTTGCTTTCCATTGGAATAAAAAAAGAAGGAAATGTGATATACTTCAGGCTTCTTTAACATTATTTTTCTTTTGAATATCCCTCCATGAAAATGCAAAAATATTTAGGATTATAAGTTCAGGTGTATACAGTTGGCCCTCTGTATCTGTGGGTTCCCCATCCAAATATTACATGAGGGACTTGAGCACCCATGGATTTTGGTATCCACAGGAATAGCAGTGCCCCACAGGTGGATACCTAGGGATGAGGGACAACCGTATTTTTCTACCATAGTGCTAATCTATTAAATGTGTTTAAAACATATTTTTAACAACTTAAATATGTAACAATTGTTTTTGTCTGTATGATTCTTATGTATTTGGATATTTTAGACATCTTCAGAATTTGAACTTGGCAAGTGATTGTTAAAGTGTGTTTCCCTAATATAAAAGTTATTAAGTAGCCTTGGGAATTGTTTTGTGTTATAAATGCAGCTTGCAACTACTGAAAGTATCCTGCAGGAAGCTACATCATCCATGTCTTTGGTGACCCAGTTTGAGCAGGAAGTATCCAGCCTCCAAAGTATCATGCATGACATTCAGAATAGTGAAGAGATGCTCACTCAAAAGATGCAAAGCCTTAATGAGAAATTCCAGAACGTTACAGATTTCTGGAAGAGAAGCCTAGAAGAAATGAATGTTAATACAGACATTTTCAAATCAGAATCAAAACATATACATTCTCAAGTTACTGTCCAAATTAACTCAGCTGAACAAGAAATAAAATTGCTCACTGAAAGGCTAAAAGATTTGGAAGATAGCACACTAAGAAATATTAGAACTATAAAAAGACAAGAAGAAGAGGATCTTCTGCGAGTAGAGGAGCAGCTTGGCTCCGACACAGAAGCACTTGAAAAGTTAGAGGAGGAACAGCATGCTCTCTTTGCCAGAGATGAAGACCTGACTAATAAACTTTCCAGCTACGAACCCAAAGCTGAAGAATGCAAGACACATTTGCCAACAATTGAAAGTGCTATTCGCTCTGTTCTCAGAGTCTCTCAGGATCTGATAGGGACAGAAAAGAAAATGGAAGACTTGACTCTTCAGATGTTTAATATGGAAGATGATATGCTGAAAGCAGTATCTGAAATAATGGAGATGCAGAAAACCCTTGAAGGAATTCAGTATGATAATAGCATATTAAAGATGCAGAATGAACTGGATGTTCTAAAAGGAAAAGTTCATGATTTTATAGTATATTCAAGTACAAGAGAAAAGGGGACTCCAGAAGAATATAAGCTAGAAAATAAAGGAATTGATAGTGATTTTTGAATGCACTACATTTATCCTGATGAACCACATTATTATACATAACCTGATTAGTTCCATGCTTTTGAGTTATTTTGATATGCCTCACTTTACCCTACATTATTGGAAAATAAGTGAGGTGTCCACACAAATGTGTTATCCAGAGAGTCAAAGCTTATCTTTTTAAGCAGTAAAACTTATTTCATTTTCACCATTTTAAATAGAAACATTTCTAAAATATATATTTCTCTACTTTTTTGAAGCAATATACTTAATATTTTTAAATGTTTTTCTAATAATTAATGGACATTATTGTGAATTTCATCTGTCATATTGGACCCAAATATATTAATGTCCTTAGGAGCTATTGAGGGATGTTTACCTCCTCACTCGACCCCAGTTTGCTTTTTCAAACCTTCTATTTCTTATACCTTCTGTCACCTGAAAAAGTGACCCACTGACCTGATCTTACTGTCAGGTTGATCAGTAATGTTTTCACCTCAGCCAGTTTTTCATTTCCTTTGCAATTTACTGCAGGCTAAGAATCCAGACAACCAAGTTTATAGGAATTTTGTCTAAAATAAAAGATAACATGCCTGAGGGAGAGCCTGGAATGCTTTGCTATGAATTAATATGCACTTTTTGAAAACTATGGAGACTGGGAAACATTTTTACTTTTTGTTAAGGTTCTAAACTGTTATAGATACTTGTAAGAAATTTTTTTAAAGAGTAAATGTGTTCTTTTTGAAAGTTTTCCCTATGAATTAAGTGTGCATCCTGTGAAGTATGGACTTTGGGAATATCTTTGTATACCTGGGCGTTTTTTGTTTTGTTTTTTTTTAAGGTTCTAACTGTGTTACAGACTCTTGTGTTTGCTAGGTATATGATCTCTAGATAAATTTTCTACTTACAATAAAAATACACTAATAAGCCTGTGGCCTATTTTAAAGAAGAAAAAGCAGCATAATGAGATATGATGTGATAATTATGATAACTAAAATGTCATTATTTTAGAGTCCCCAAACTAATTACCCAACCAAATTTGTTTTACATAGTGATTTTATTTTACACAAAATTATATAATAGAGTCACAAAGAATAAGACATGGACATATTGAGATGAAATTAAGGGGAGGTCTAGACAGATTTTTGCAATAATGATAATCGGAAATGTGCAAGTTTGGGGAAGCACATAACACTTTTATTGGTAAACTGATGTATCAAGGGTGTCCAAGGTTGGTGTTGAAAAAACTGAGTTAACTGCATTTGAAATTACTGTTCTAACAACATGTTTCTTCTTGCCAATAACCAACTATAGTCCCAGTTTTATAATGCAATTTCAGTGGAATTAAACGCAAAGAACTTGAAAGAAGCCAGTTACAAAAGATAGTTGTGGTCAGGTGGTTTTATCATGTAAATCTGTACATTTTTTGAAAAATCCCAAATAAGTTCTACTTTGGGGTTAGGAAGGCCTATGGTAGACAGCCGTGGGTCATAGGCATAGCATTAATTTCTAGAATATTAACATTAAATTTCTTGACTTCTGAATATGTAAGTTCTTGTCTGTGTGTACTAACAAAATTGTATTTGTTTGCTTTTATTTTCACGCTAATAAAATAGATTATAAAGTTAACTGGAACTTTGTCGTTTCAACCTCCATCCTGCCAGGGCATATGTGATCTCTTGTACTCTTTACTTTTATTTATTTATTTATTTATTTATTGGTGTGTCACCAGATTTGACACATCATTATTATTAACTACGGTATGTACCATAGTAATGGTTACAGAAAATAAATGGAAATAAGGTGGCCACTGTGCTCTATAGTGACAATTACAAGGGAAACAAAAACTGCCCTTCTACAAGTATTTCATGAGAAAATATTGTGTACATGTATGTACACATGTATATATTCCTTTATTCAGGGGTTTTCCTATAAAAAATTGTCACTGGAGAGATTTAGATGTACCTAGTTTGTCTTCCTCTGTTTCTTAAATTCATTTATTTAACAAAGATACTTGAAATTTCAAAAACTTTCCTGTGTATCAAATATTAAATTACATTGTTAGTTTTCCCTTTAAGGAAGATTACCATATCCTAAGACACATTTTTGTGTCTTTGTAATTAATAATAAATTTTACATTAAGTTTCTGATAGAGAGTAGTGTCCATTTTTTTAATTAGCACATATAAATCACTTTTACAAAACAACCACCTAATTTTCTTAACCCTTCAATGTAAAGTTAAAAAGTATATTTGTAGTAATATTTCCTTAAATTTTGCCTAAAGATGAGAAGCTGTTGACTAAGTGTATTTTTATATTTTATAATGAAAAATGTTGATTTATTAGCCTGTATGGATTGATAGAAAACTAAATTTGTAAGATACAAAGTTAATGGCTTTTTTTTTTTTTTTTTTGGCTGCACCATGCGGCTTACGGAATCTTAGTTCCCGGACCAGGGATTGAACCCACACCCTTGGCAGTGAAAGCGTGAAGTCCTAACCACTGGACTGCCAGGGAATCTCCAATGGCATTATTTTAATTTTAATCTAATTGTAGGTCTTTGTGTGAATCTATAATCTTGGCCAAAGATTAACGTGATGTCATATTCACCAAACATAATTTTTTTAATGTATTTCTCTGTAGATTTACCTCATATTTGCACAGTTGGCAAAAGCTCTGCAAATTCACCCAGTATCTGTGTCATTTCAGCTATGAACTACTAATTTAACACAAATCAAAATGCTCCATCCCAGCTTTACAGAGCAGGGAAGGATAGAACCGACATTTTGGAGCCTATTATGTGTCACACTGCTAGGAGGCCTACATTCGTCATCATCCTAACAGCTCCATGTATTGAGTATGTATCTACCCTGTCCCAGTCATTGTGCTAGGCACTTTGCATGTGTTATCACAGATTCTCACCACAGCTTTGCTATGAGACCCCTTTTACAAATGAGGAAATTGAGGCTCAGCAAGATTAGGAATCTTACAATCACACTGCTGAGTCTGTCCAATTCCAGAGGCCACTGACCTCCCACTATACAGTGTAACCTGCTGCTGTTCAACCAGGGAGGGGAAAAAAAAAAAATCACAAGAAATCAGCTGTCAGTAGAACTATCTTGAGAATTCAGAAAGCTATAATTCAGTCAAATGCGCCCACTACTATGTTGCCATTAAACTAGACTATAAGTCCCTCAAAAGCTATAACTGTGACCTAAAATTATTTGGGCCTTGGGCATAAGAAAGAATCAATAAATGTTTAGGGAAGAGTGAGAAAGCAGTAGAGGAGAAAAAAAACCCTAGACTGGAATCTTCTAATCTAGGCTGTGCCACTGACTCTGTGTTCTTGGGCACTTTATTTTGGGGCTCAGTTTTTTAATTTGTAAAATGAAGGAATTGTACCAAATAATTTCTAAAATCTCTCCTGGCTTTAAGTGGTTTTAAACTTTAGAGATCAATAAAATTTCCAGGTCCCTTAGTACAGTCCAAAGATCCTTTAGCAAAGTTTCTGGAAGCCTGATTGGACCCACAAATCATTCCCTTGACTCACGTTGTTTTGCTTGTAGATCCAGACAACATTTAACATTGCAGGGCAGCATCTAGCTTAGTACCTTGCTCATATGATAGGAACAGGAATATTAGTAAGTATTCAAATGACTGGGTGAATCTTTCGAGCTACCAATAGACTCCAACTCTTCTGTTCATCTTAAGCAAATAGCTTAAACAAGCCATTATGTAATCTTTAAACATAATTCAGTGAAACAATTTCTAGGCTATTCCTATATTGTATTGAGTTTCTATTTTAGTGAAGACTAATAGAAGTTAGTAATAAATTGCTTTTATAGCCTACCAAGTGTGACAAAGAGGCTTACTAACAGTTTCTTAATGATCTTACACTTCTAAGAATAAATTTAGCCTTTTCTGAGATGTCTTGTTTAATGCTGTTAAGCTATCTCAACTCTACCAGATTAGATACATTAATAAATGATAACCTAGTAATGAAATAGATGAAAGTAAGCCCTCTCCTTTCACCTTTGAAAATCTCTTTCAGCAAATACAATTTATTGCAAAACATTCCCCTAAAAAATAAAATTTAAGGTTTTGCACTCACTGCTTGATTTCCTTCCTATTTGTGCACAGTAAACGTTGTTGAATCAAGATGGTTTTGATTATTAGTAGAAAGCTATAGACAATCTCCACTTTAAAACAATGCTTTCCGGGCTTCCCTAGCGGCGCAGAGGTTGAGAGTCCGCCTGCCGATGCAGGGGACACGGGTTCGTGCCCCGGTCCGGGAGGATCCCACGTGCCGCGGAGCGGCTGGGCCCGTGAGCCATGGCAGCTGAGCCTGCGCGTCCGGAACCTGTGCTCCGCAACGGGAGAGGCCACAACAGTGAGAGGACCGCGTACCGCAAAAAAATAAAAATAGATAAATAAAACAATGCTTTCCTAGAAAACAAGCTGAAAGTTAAATGTGGAACAACTGACTTACATGTTATAAATGGGATTTCTTTTTTCAATGTAATCACAATGTATATCAGTGTTACAACACAGGCTTTGACAATATATTTTACATTTGTTCTTTAATTTTTTTTCTTCATAGTTTAGCATACAGTGCACAGGCTTAAGTTAATCTTCTGATTGAAACTTAATTGAAACCTGACAATTCCTATGTGTTTTATTTTTTTAATTAAATAAATTTGACATATAACATTGTGTAAATTTAAAGTGTACAACATGATACTGTGATACATTGATATATTCAGCCTTGAGAAAGGATATCCTGCCATTTGTGACAACATGGATAGACCTCATGCATGTATGTTTTAATTTTCAATTTTGTATTGTTTATGATACTTACCCATCTTATCACTATAATCAACACTTTAATATTCCCCTTTCCCTCTTAACTTTATTAACTGATGGTACAATGCAATAAAAATTCAAATATTAAAAATACAATAAAATAACTCAATTTCCCCAAAACTGCTGTATAAACACACATACACATGCACACAACAACAAAAATAACAACTTGAAATGTTGCCAGGCAGTTGTGTGGCTCAAAATGTTCATCAGCTGATTTGTCCAAGTTAAACCAAAACAATTTAGAGACATCAGTATTCAATGGATGCTGGGGAAGGAGGATGGCATTGAAACATCCAAAAGTTGAGAATCACTTGTATTTGGAATCTTGGAATTTTAGAACCTTGGAGATAGTGCTTTGTTTGTTGTTTTGTTTTTTACATATCTATCATCTCTATTAAACTACTGAACTGAGTTGAAGCCACAACCAAAGCTGTACTCATCTTTATGTTCCTCAGACTTCACATGCCTGACAACACACTAGGAACTTAAGGATTACTAATTGAATGGAATTAGTTCAATACCCCAGGAAAGTATTCATAAAAGTAATAGGACAATAAAGTCCCTTCATTCTAGCACTTGTACCTACAAACAAACTTGCATTTCAGAAGTCACGTTGTCTTGTTTGACCCCCCAAATTTAGCGAAACTCATCTAGAGGGGGCTTCCTCCTCCCTTCTCCAGCAACTGAAGATACATCATTTCCCCTCATTTAGCTCATTTTGTCACCATGCAGAGGACTGGTGGTGCCAAAATAACTGGAAAATGCCATTTGCAGTCACATGAAATTTCCTCAATGTTTCCCTTCCTATTCATTAGCAATACACTTGATGCATCTTTTACCAAATGCTTTCCAGAAGAGCAGTAACTTTGTAGTTTAAAATAACACCTAAAATTTAAGTTGAATTTTAAATGTTAAGCTTTTACTCAACTTAATTATTCTGGTACTATATTTTCTTACAGTGTCAGAAGTCTGAAGCTATCATAGAACAATTGAAGTCTTTTCAAATAATTACTCATCTAAAGCGTCTACAGGAGGAGATTTATGAAGTGAAAACTTGGTCCAACAGAATAACTGAGAAGCAGGATATATTGAACAACAATTTGACCACTGTTTCTGAAGATGTTACAAAAGTAGACCAAAGTACAACTTCCATGGCAAAAGATGTTGGTCTCAAGATTACAACTGTAAAAACAGATATGCGACGTATTTCAGGTGTAGTAACTGATGTAACATCATTGACAGATTCTGTTCAAGAACTAGAAAATAAAATAGAAAAAGTAGAAAAAAATACAGTAAAAAACATAGGTGATCTTCTTTCAAGTAGCATTGACCGAACAACAATGCTCCGAAAGACAGCATCTGACAATTCACAAAGAATTAACTCTGTTAAGAAGATACTTTCTGAGCTACAGAGTGATTTCAGCAAGCACACAGATAGATTTTTAAGCTTAGAAAGTGACAGAGCTAAAGTTCTGAAGACAGTGACTTTTGCAAATGATCTAAAACCAAAGGTGTATAATCTAAAGAAGGACTTTTCCCGCTTGGAACCCTTGGTAAATGATTTAACAGTACGCATTGGGAGATTGGTTACTGACTTACTACAAAGAGAGAAAGAAATTGCTTTCTTAAAAGAGAAAATATCTAACTTAACAATAGTCCGAGCTGAGATTAAGGATATGAAAGATGAAATAAAACACATTTCAGATATGGATTAGCTTGAAATTATTTAGATTAGACTGAAGAAACTTTTTAATGGGACCTCTGTCATGTTATAAAAAGACTGACAAGTCAGAAATAATGAAATTTTGGAGTAAATACTATTTTGTATTTGATTCTATTTTGTACAGTAAAAATAAAAGTTTTTGAAGGACTGAGCACTGGATTTTCCAAAATAAATATGCTCAAATGTATTTAAAACTTTATATAAAACATGTTTGCAACTTTATATAGTAAGAACCTTATGCATCCCCCTTACATATACATGCATATGTTCGCACACACGCGCGCACATGCACACACACATACACACTCAGGGTCTGCCAGTCTAGCGCTGGGAAATCTAGATGGGGCAGGATCTGAATCCCCACTTGCCCTCACTAACTGCCAAGGAGCATAGTACGTGTGGTTGGGGCCCAGCTGAAGAACTGCCCATCAGGATCAGGGCTGTAACATATATTATCCATTTAGAAGAGAAACTAGAAAGGTCACAACCAGGGAGCTGCAGGAAAAGAATCATGTAAGAATTCCTGGGTCCTTTATGGCTTTAGGAAACAGGGAAAGGTCACCTAAAATGAGGTAGGGAAGTGGCATCTAGAGCAGGGTTTGCGGGGTGGGGGGCAGCACAGATTGCAGGGGGCTTGCCAAGCCTCAGATGGAGGCTGCCCCAAAGCAGCACAACTCATGTGTGGTGTTGATGTGACCAGAAGCAGCCAAAGCAAAGAAGTTCTAACATTTAAAACAGCATCACATTAGCAATTCCACTTATATACAATTCTAGAAAATCCAATCTCATATGTAGGGGCAGAAAATAAATCAGTGGTTGCCTGGGAAGTATAACTTTTAAAGAAGCACAAAGAAATCTTGAGAGGTGAAGGATGTTTATTATGTTGATTGTCTTGATGGTTTCACGGGTGTAGACTTGTGTCAAACTCATCAAATTGTACTCTTTAAATATGTGCAGTTTATTGTACATCAATTATTCCTCAATAAAGTCATTTAAAAAGTACAATATAATAATCTAAAAAAAACCCACCCACAAACATTAGCCCTAGTTTCAAATGCCTAGCATCAACAGTATCCAGATGCATAGAACTAGTTACCTCAAAAAGAAGAGTTTATGAATTTTTTTCTTCCGGTTTTACTGAGATGTAATCGACATACAGCACTGTAGAAGTTTAAGGTGTGCAACATCATAATTTGACTTACATACATCATGCAGTGATTATCACAATAAGTTTAGTGAACATCCATCATCTCCTATAGATACAAAATGAAAGAAATAGAAAATACATATTTTTCTTTGTGATGAGAACTCAGGATTTACTTTTTTTTTTTTTTTAGGATTTACTCTTAACCTTCATATAAAACATACACCAGTGTTAATTATATTTATCATGTTGTATATTATATCCCTAGTATTTCTTTATCTTGTAAATTTGTACCTTTTGACCACCTAATCCAATCCCTCTCCCCCACCCCCCACCTCTGATAACCACAAATCTGATCTCTTTTTCTATGAATTTGTTTGTTTGTCTGTTTTTGAAGTATAACTGACCTGCAACACTACAACACTACATTAGTTTCAGGTACACAACATAGTGATTTGATTTTTTTTTTTGTCACACCAAGTGGCTTGCAGGATAGTTCCCCCACCAGGGACTGAACCCAGGCACTCGGCAGTGAAATCGCGGAGTCCTTACCACTGGACCACCAGGGAATTTTCACTGATTTGATTTTTTTATACATTTCAAAATGAATGATCACCATGGTAAGTCTAGTTGCTTCTATCACCATGAAAATATATTACGTAATTATTAACCCTATTCCCCACACTACATTTCATCCCCATGACTCATTTATTTTGTAACTGGAAGTTTGTACCTCTTAATCTCCCCACCTATTTCTCTCCCCTCCCACCCCCCTCCGCTCTGGCAATCACCTGTTTGTTCTCTATCTCCGAGTCTGTTTCTGTTTAATTATGTTCGTTCATTTGTTTTGTTTTTTAGATTCCACGTATAAGTGAAATCATACAGTATTTTTGTCTTTCTCTATTTCACTTGGTATAATACCCTCTAGGTCCATCCATATTGTCACAAATGGCAAGATTTCATTCCTTTTCATGACTAATATTCCATTGTGATATATACCTCACTGTGATATGTGATATATATCCCATTGTGATATATGGTATACCCCATATCTACCCCATCTTCTTTATCCATTCATCTATTGATGGGCACTTAGGTTGCTTCTATATGTTGGCAATTGTGAATAATGCTGTAATGAACATAGGAGGTGCATGTATTTTTTCAAATTAGTGTTTTTATTTTCTTTGGTTAAACACCCAGGAGTGGAATTGCTGATGGGCAGAGCCAGGTCCCAGGGTCTCTGGTGGCAGTGCCCTAGGTGTTCCAGAGTTGGTGTCAACCCACAGGTGGGTAGAGCCAGCATCCATGGGGTCCTGGGGCTGGTGACCACCTCCTATTGGGTGAGGCCAGTTCCCGGGGCCAGTGCTGGCCCACTGGTGGACACGGGTTGGAGACAGATCCTGGGCTCTCTGGTGGGCAAGGCTGGGTTCCAGGGCAGCTGAATCCCAGGGAAGCTGGCCTGTTGTGTCCCCACCTAGCTAGCTGTGTGGCTTGCAGTGTCCCAGTTCTGGTCCCTAGCAGCTGGCAGACAGGGCTGGGTCCAGACCCTATAAGCTAGAAGGAGGATTCCAAAATGACAGTTGGCAGCACCAGTGTTCTCGTGGGGGAGCTCCCCAAAATGGCTGCTGCCGGTGTCTACGTTGCCAGAGTGAGTCTCAATTGCCTCCTGCCTCTCCAGGAGGCTCTCCAAGATCAGCCAGTGGGTCTGACCCAGGCTCCTTTAAAACTACTGCTTCTGCACTGGGTCTTGGAACATATGAGATTCTGTGTGTACTCTAAGAGTGGAGTCTATATCTCCCAACCCTCCGAGTTTCCCAAAAGTAAGCCCTACTGGCCTTCAAAGCCAAATGTTCTGGGGGCTTGTCTCCTCAGAGCAGGACCCCTGGGTCTGGGGAGCAGGAAGTGGAGCTCACACCCCTCACTTTTTGGGGAGAAACTCTGCAGTTGTAATTATCCTCCCACTTGTGGGTCACCTACCCTGGTGTATGGGTCTTTAGTATACCTCATCTCTGACCCTCCTAATTGTATCATTGTGCTTCCTTCTTTATATCTTCAGTTGTAGAATATCTTTTCTGCTAGCCTTCAGGTGGTTCTCATCAATAATTGCACTTTAGATAGCTGTAATTTTTGTATGTCTGTGGGAGGAGGAGAGCTCAGGGCCTTCCTACTCCACCATCTTGGCCGCTTCTAGGATGAGCCTCAAGTTTATGAATTCTTACACCAGAATGGCTCATCCCTAAGACTTGGGCTTTTTGCCATTAAAGAGTTAGCATTAAAATTGATTCACATAGGGCTTCCCTGGTGGCACAGTGGTTGAGGGTCCGCCTGCTGATGCAGGGGACACGGGTTCGTGCCCCGGTCCGGGAAGATCCCACATGCCACGGAGCGGCTGGGCCCATGAGCCATGGCCGCTGGGCCTGTGCGTCCGGAGCCTGTGCTCCGCAACGGGAGAGGCCACAACAGTGAGAGGCCCGCGGAACGCAAAAAAAATAAATTAAAAAAATTGATTCACATAGTTCTAAGTTGAGCCCCAAGAAACTTTCTCCCTGCTTCTATGACTCCATCTTATTTTCTCTTTCCTGAAATGCTGTAGCACTTGAAGTCTCCCTCACAATTTTATTGCTAAAACTTTATTTAAGCACTAAGTGTCCATCGTTCTTTGCAAATAGTTTCATGGGTGTCTGAAACGAGATCATGAGTTTCTTGATTCCTCATATCACGTATTCTGTTTTTAAAAGTGATATCCTGGGACTTCCCTGGTGGCTCAGTGGTTAACAATCCACCTGCCAATGCAGGGGACACAGGTTTGATCCCTGGTTCAGGAAGATTCCACATGCCGCAGAGCAACTAAGCCTGTGCGCCACAACTACTGAACCTGCGCTCTAGGGCCCTCGTGCTGCAACTACTGAGCCTGCGGGCTGCAACTACTGAAGCCCGCGCACCTAGAGTCCGTGCTCTGCAACAAGAGAAGCCACCACAATGAGAAGCCCATGCCCCGCAACAAAGAGTAGCCCCTGTTCGCTGCAACTAGAGAAAGCCCATGCACAGCAACAAAGACCCAACATGGCCAAAAATTTTTTAAAAATTAAAAAGTAATATCCCTTTGCACCTAGTACACAGCTGCACAGGGTAAGTGCTTGTATGCATTTGTCTTAAATACTAGGAATAGAATCCATTATATATGGTGACTGTGTTACTAGATACAGCAATTATTTGTGTTATGGGTATTTGAGTTCTTATTCCAAACCATAATGATTTTTTGTGATGGATTTCCCCATAATTACAGTGGCAAAAGACATATTTTTTGGAACAATATTTGATTCATCTCTGTTTTAATACGTAGAAACATGAGAGTTTGAAATCAGAGATACTAGGTTGCAATCCTAGCTCTGCCTAGTTCTGTGGCCTCGGACAAATTTAATATCTGTGACCCTTAATTTCTTCATCTGTAAATAATAAATAATAATATCTACCTTATAGCACTGCTGTGAATATTAGCATTAATATATCTAAAGTGCCTGGCACATCTGAAAAAGGGCAAAGCCATTAATTAATATAACAAAAAGTTACATACTATGGAACTGCTTTTTGGAAAACAGCTCTATAGCCCACAGGGAGAGTATCACTGTAGTACATCCTAATGCAGTATTTGATGTTCATAATGATGATACCAAATGAAATGTAAATTATGTTCCATGTAATCAACTTAATCAGACAAAATAATGCATTTTAGACGTGAAAAATATTTAAAAAGAAAAATTTCAGGCTGGATTGGTTCAAGATGGCAGAGGAGAAGGACATGCTCTCACTCCCTCTTTTGAGAACACCAGAATCACAACTAACTGCTGAATAATCATCGACAGGAAGACACTGGAACTCACCAAAAAAGATACCCCACATCCAAAGACAAAGGAGAAGCCACAATGAGATGGTAGGAGGGGTGCAATCACAATAAAATCAAATCCCGTAACTGCTGGGTGGGTGACTCACAAACTGGAAAACACTTATACCACAGAAGTCCACCCACTGGAGTGAAGGTTCTGAACCCCCCATCAGGCTTCCCAACCTGGGGGTCCGGCAATGGGAGGAGGAATCCCCAGAGAATCAGACTTTGAAGGCTAGTGGGATTTGATTGCAGGACTTGGACAGGACTGGTGGAAACAGAGACTCCACTCTTGGAGGGCACACACCAAGTAGTGTGCACATCAGGACCCAGGGGAAGGAGCAGTGACCCCAGGGGAGACTGAACCAGACCGACCTGCTAGTGTTGGAGTGTCTCCCGCAGAGGTGGGGGCTGGCTGTGTCTCACCATGAGGACAAGGACACTGGTAGCAGAAGTTCTGTGAAGTACTCCTTGGCTTGAGACCTCCCAGAGTCCGCCATTAGCCCCACCAAAGAGCCCCCCCCCCCCCCCCCCCCCCCCCCCCCCGTAGGCTCCAGTGTTGGGTTGACTCAGGCCAAACAACCAACAGGGAGGGAACCCAGCCCCACCCATCAGCAGACAAGTGGATTAAAGTTTTACTGAGCTCTGCCCACCAGAGCAACAGCCAGCTCTACCCACCACAGATCCCTCCCATCAGGAAACTTACACAAGCCTCTTAGATAGTCTCATCCACCAGAGGGCAGATGGCAGAAGCAAGAAGAACTACAATCCTGCAGCCTGTGGAACAAAAACCACATTCACAGAAAGATACACAAGATGAAAAGGCAGAGGGCTATGTACCAGATGAAGGAACAAGATAAAACCCCAGAAAAACAACTAAATGAAGTGGAGATAAGCAACCTTCCAGAAAAAGAATTCAGAATAATGATAGTGAAGATGATCCAGGACCTCGGAAAAGGAATGGAGGCAAAGATCGAGAAGATGCAAGAAATGTTTAACAAAGACCTAGAAGAATTAAAGAACAAACAAACAGAGATGAACAATACAATAACTGAAATGAAAAATACACTAGAAGGAATCAATAGCAGAATAACTCAGGCAGAAGAACGGATAAGTGAGCTGGAAGACAAAATGGTGGAATTCACTGCTGAAGAACAGAATAAAGAAAAAAGAATGAAAAGAAATGAAGACAGCCTAAGAAACCTCTGGGACAACATTAAATGCAACAACATTCGCATTATAGGGGTCCCAGAAGGAGAAGAGAGAGAGAAAGGACCAGAGAAAATATTTGAAGAGATGATAGGCAAAAACTTCCCTAACATGGGAAAGGAAATAGCCACCCAAGTCCAGGAAGCGCAGAGAGTCCCACGCAGGATAAACCCAAGGAGAAACATGCCAAGACACATAGTAATCAAATTGGCAAAAATTAAAGACAAAGAAAAATTACTGAAAGCGGCAAGGGAAAAATGACAAATAACATACAAGGGAACTCCCATAAGGTAAAAAGCTGAATTCTCAGCAGAAACTCTACAAGCCAGAAGGGACTGGCATGACATATTTAAAGTGATGAAAGGGAAGAATCTACAACCAAGATTACTCAGCAAAGATCTCATTCAGATTCGATGGAGAAATCAAAAGCTTTACAGACAAGCAAAAGCTAAGAGAATTCAGCACCACCAATGCAGCTCTACAACAAAGGCTAAAGGAACTTCTCTAAGTGGGAAACACAAGAGAAGAAAAGGACCTACAAAAACAAACCCAAAACAATTAAGAAAATGGTAATAGGAACATACATATTGATAATTACCTTAAACGTGAATGGATTATATGTTCCAACCAAAAGACACAGGTTCACTGAATGGATACAAAAACAAGACCCATATATATGCTGTCTACAAGAGACCCACTTCAGACCTAGGGACACATACAGACTAAAAGTGAGGGGGTGGAAAAAGATATTCAATGAAAATGGAAATTAAAAGAAAGCTGGAGTCGCAATACTCTATCAGAGAAAATAAACTTTAAAATAAAGAATGTTACAAGAGACAAGGAAGGACACTACCAAATGATCGAGGGATCAATCCAAGAAGAAGATATAACAATTATAAATATATATACACCCAACAAAGGACCACCTCAACATGTAAGTCAACTGGTAACAGCTATAAAAGAGGAAATTGGGCTTCCCTGGTGGCGCAGTGATTGAGAGTCTGCCTGCTGATGCAGGGGACACGGGTTCGTGTCCCGGTCCGGGAAGATCCCACATGCCGCAGAGCAGCTGGGCCCGTGAGCCATGGCCGCTGAGCCTGCTCATCCGGAGCCTGTGCTCCACAACAGGAGAGGCCACAACAGTGAGAGGCCCATGTACCGCAAAAAAAAAAAAAAAAAGAGGAAATCGACAGTAACACAGTAATAGTGGGGGACTTTAACACTTCACACCAATGGACAGATCATCCAAAATGAAAATTAATAAGGAAACACAAGCTTTAAATGACATAATAGACCAGATAGATTTAACTGATATTTATAGGACATTCCATCCAAAAACAGCAGATTACACCTTCTTCTCAAGTGTGCATGAAACATTCTCCAGGACAGATCACATCTTGGGTCACAAATCAAGCCTCAGTAAATTTAAGAAAATTGAAATCATATCAAGCATCTTTTCTGACCACAACGCTATGAGATTGGAAATCAATTACAGGGGAAAAAACGTAAAAAACACAAACACATGGAGGCTAAACAATACGTTATTAAATAACCAAGACATCACTGAAGAAATCAAAGAGGAAATCAGAAAATACCTAGCGACAAATGACAATGAAAACACAATGATCCAAAACCTATGGGATGCAGCAAAAGCAGTTCTAATGGGAAGTTTAAAGCAATACAAGCCTACCTCAAGAAACAAGAAAAACTTCAAATAAACTATCTAACCTTACACCTAAAGGAACTAGAGAAAGAAAAACAAACAAAACCCAAAGTTAGTAGAAAGAAAGGAATCATAAAGATCAGAGCAGAAATAAATGAAATAGAAATGAAGAAAACAATAGCAGGGCTTCCCTGGTGGCACAGTGGTTGAGAATCTGCCTGCTAATGCAGGGGAAACGGGTTCGAGCCCTGGTCTGGCAGGATCCCACATGTCACAGAGCAACTAGGCCCGTGAACCACAACTACTGAGCCTGCACGTCTGGAGCCTGTGCTCCGCAACAAGATTGGCCGCAATAGTGAGAGGCCCGTGCACCGCGATGAAGAGTGGCCCCCGCTTGCCACAACTAGAGAAAGCCCTCGCACAGAAATGAAGACCCAACACAGCAAAAATAAATTAATTAATAAACTCCTACCCTGAACACCTTTAAAAAAAAATAGCAAAGATCAATAAAACTAAAATCTGGTTCTTTGAGAAGATAAACAAAATTGATAAACCATTAGCCAGACTCATCAAGAAAAAGAGGGAGAGGACTCAAATCAATAAAATTAGAAATGAAAAAGGAGAAGTTACAACAGACACCGCAGAAATACAAAGCATCCTAAGAGACTACTACAAGCAACTCTATGCCAATATAATGGACAATCTGGAAGAACTGGACAAATTCTTAGAAAGGTAAAACCTTCCAAGACTGAACCAGGAAGAAATAGAAAATATGAACAGACCAATCACAAGTAATGAAATTGAAACTGTGATTAAAAATCTTCCAACAAACAAAAGTCCAGGACCAGATGGCTTCACACGTGAACTCTATCAAACATTTAGAGAAGAGCTAACACCCATTCTTCTCAAACTCTTCCAAAAAATTGCAGAGGAAGGAACACTCCCAAACTCATTCTATGAGGCCACCATCACCCTGATACCAAAACCAGACAAAGATACTACAAAAAAAGAAAATTACAGACCAATATCACTGATGAATATAGATGCAAAACTCCTCAACAAATACTAGCAAACAGAATCCAACAACACATTAAAAGGATCATACACCATAATCAAGTGGGATTTATCCCAGCGATGCAAGGATTCTTCAATATATGCAAATCAATCAATGTGATACACCATATTAACATATTGAATAAAAACCATATGATCATATCAATAGATGCAGAAAAAAGCTTTTGACAAAATTCAACACCCATTTATGATAAAAACTCTCCAGAAGGTGGGCATAGAGGGAACCTACCTCAACATAATAAAGGCCATATATGACGAACGCACAGCAAACGCCATTCTCAAAGGTGAAAAACTGAAAGCATTTCCTCTAAGATCAGAACAAGACAAGGATGTCTACTCTCACCACTATTATTCAACATAGTTTTGGAAGTCCTAGCCATGGCAATCAGAGAAGAAAAAAAAATAAAGGAATACAAATTGGAAAAGAAGTAAAACTGTCACTGTTTGCAGATGACATGATACTATACATAGAGAATCCTAAAGATGCCACCAGAGAACTACTAGACCTAATCAATCAATTTGGTAAAGTTGCAGGATACAAAATTAATGTACCGAAATCTCTTGCATTCCTATACACTAATGATGAAAAATCTGAAAGAGAAATTAAGCAAACACTCTCATTTACCACTGCAACAAAAAGACTAAAATACCTAGGAATAAACCTACCTAGGGAGAAAAAAGACCTGTATGCAGAAAACTGTAAGACACTGATGAAAGAAATTAAAGGTGATACAAACAGATGGAGAGATATACCATATTCTTGGACTGGAAGAATAAGTATTGGGAAAATGACTGTACTACCCAAAGCAATGTACAGATTCAAAGCAATCCCTCTCAAACTACCAACAGCATTTTTTACAGAACTAGAACAAAAAATTTTTAAATTTGTATGGAGACACAAAAGACCCCAAATAGCCAAAGCAGTCTTGAGGGAAAAAAAACGGAGCTGGAGGAATCAGACTCCCTGACTTCAGACTATACTACAAAGCTACAGTAATCAAGACAATATGGTAGTGGCACAAAAACAGAAACATAGATCAATGGAACAAGAGAGAAAGCCCAGAGATAAACCCATGCACCTATGGTCAACTAATGTATGACAAAGGAGGCAAGGATATACAACGGAGAAAAGACAGTCTCTTCAACAAGTGGTGCTGGGAAAACTGGACAGCTACATTGTAAAAGAATGAAATTAGAACACTCCCTAACACCATACACAAAAGTAAACTCAAAATGAATTAGAGACCTAAACGTAAGACTGGACATTATAAAACTCTTAGAGGAAAACACAGGAAGAACACTCTTTGACATAAATCACAGCAAGATCTTTTTTGACCCACTTCCTAGAGTAATGGAAAGAAAAACAAAAATAAACAAATGGGACCTAATGAAACTTAAAAGCTTTTGCAAAGCAAAGGAAATTACAAACAAGATGAAAAGACAACCCTGAGAATTGGAGAAAATATTTGCAAACGAATCAATGGACAAAAGATTAATCTCCAAAATATATAAACAGCTCATGCAGCTTAATATTAAAAAAACAAACAACACGGACTTCCCTGGTGGCACAGTGGTTAGGAGTCCACCTGTCAATGCAGGAGACATGGGTTCCAGCCCTGGTCCAGGAAGATCCCACATGCCACAGAGCAACTGAGCCCATACGCCACAACTACTGAGCCTGTGCTCTACAGCCTGCGAGCCACAACTACTGAGCCCACACACCACATCTACTGAAGCCCGTGTGCCTAGAGCCCGTGTTCCACAATGAGAAGTCACCGCAATGAGAAGCCTGCGCACCGCAAGGAAGAGTAGCCTGCATTCGCTACAACTAGAGAAAGCCTGTATGCAGCAACAAAGACCCAACGCAACCAAAAATAAATAAATAAATTTATAAAACAAAACAAATAAACGACCCAATCAAAAAATGGGCAGAAGACCTAAATAGACATTTCTCCAAAGAAGACATACAGATGGCCAAGAAGCACATGAAAAGCTGCTCAACATCACTAATTATTAGAGAAATGCAAATCAAAACTACAATGAGGTATCACCTCACACCAGTTAGAATGGGCATCAGAAAATCTACAAACAATAAACGCTGGAGAGGGTGTGGAGAAAAGGAAACCCTCTTGCACTGTTGGTGGGAATGTAAATTGATATAGCCACTATGGAGAACAGTATGGAGGTTCCTTAAAAAAACTAAAAATAGAATTACAATACGACCCTGCAATCCCACTACTGGACATATACCCAGAGAAAACCATAATTCAAAAAGGCACATGCAGGGCTTCCCTGGTGGTGCAGTGGTTGAGTCCACCTGCCAATGAAGGGGACACGGGTTCGTGCCCCGGTCCGGGAAGATCCCACATGCCGCGGAGCGGCTGGGCTCATGAGCCATGGCCGCTGAGCCTGCGCGCCTGTGCTCCACAACAGGAGAGGCCACAGCAGTGAGAGGCCCGCGTACCGCAAAAAACATAAAAGGCACATGCACCCCAATGTTCACTGCAGCACTATTTACAATAGCCAGGTCATGGAAGCAACCTAAATGCCCATCAACAGATGAATGGATAAAGAAGATGTGGTACATATTTGCAATGGAATATTATTCAGCCATAAAAAGGAAGGAAATTGGGTTATTTGTAGAGACGTGGATGAATCTAGAGACTGTCATACAGAGTGAAGTAAGTCAGAAGGAGAAAAACACATATCATATATTAACGCATACATGTGGAACCTAGAAAAATGGTCCAGCTAAATCGGTTTGCAGAGCAGAAACTGAGACACAGATGTAGAGAACAAACGTATGGACACCAAGGGGGGACGCGGCAGGGGTGGTGGTGGTGGTGTGATGAATTGGGAGATTGGGATTGACATGTATACATTAATATGTATAAAATGGATAATTAATAAGAACCTGCTGTATAAATAAAATTCAAAAGTTCAAAAAAAACACTTCAGCACTTAAAAATATAAATCCAACTATCTGAAAATTCATTAATGAAAAATATTAGTTTCTGGGGAATTCCCTGGTGGTCCAGTGCTTAGGACTCGGCGCTTTCACTGCCGGGGCCCAGGTTCAATCCCTGGTCAAAGAACTATGACTCCGCAAGCCACACAGCACAGTCAAAAAAAAAAAATTTTAATTTCTATCAGTGCCAAATAAATAGATACTCATCTTGTTTGGTGCTATTCTACTATTTTAATGATTCACAAATCTATCAATAATTTGGTAGCCATCCTGAGAGGGACTTTCTTGAAGGAACCCTCAAATCTGGAATGTCACTAGGTTCATTGTCATGATTTTGTTTTCAAGACAGATAGCTTTGGAGGCAAATATAGAATGGAAAACTTTGGATCTGTTTCCCAACAGTAGAAAATGTAAAATTAATCACTTCAATAATAGATATGGTCTCTTACGGGTGAGTCATCTTCAGCTTTCTGTGGAATTTCCCTGCTTTAATACTATTTAAAGTCTAACCAGTTGTGCAGTCAATAAAATCAGTGAAGAATTGTTTATCCATGATTAAAAGTTGATTACATTATTATTTTCAGAATATTAACGATGTCTGAAAAAGCAGTTTTAACCTTGGTTGATACAGCCTCCTGGTGTTGAGATCATGGGTCTTGAAATGATAGATATTGCCCCTAACATGAATTATCCTCCATCTTCAAATCTTGCATATGCTGCGTTCCACAAAGAAACCTAGCTGACTTGCACATCAAATCACAGTATATTAGGTACGAATTGTATCTTATGTAGGAGACACATCCTCTAGGCTTTCGTTCAGTATAGCCAACCTTTAAGTGACTGTTGCACGCATGGCACTTTATAGTCTATAAAACCACAAATGAAAACCTTGGAATAGTTGCTTTCTAGGAAATTCAAGTCACCAAAGGTTCATAAACCGTTTATCAATGTGAGGTGAACATCTCATACACCTCCTATGACCACTTTGGAGGATGTGAAGTCAGGGCTGCCTTGCAAAAGAGAAAATGATTCAGTAGATAATATCTGAGTTAAGAGCTGTTAAGAGTAGCTAGCTTATAAGGTACATCATTGTTTGATATATCAAGAGGCACAGCATTCAGTTGTGAACTCCAGATTCCTCAAAGTTTGCAATCAGTTTCTTATCCACATGGTATCTGGGATTTTTAACAATTATTGATTTATCATGTAAATGATAAAAATTGTATAAACAATATGTTTATATAATTTATGCTGAAGAAACAGTATATAACTCCTAATTTAGCAGCAAGACTGACTGCCATGCACCAAACTTGATGAATATTGTGGACACTTTCCCCAAAATGGTATCAAAACATTTCATGAAGCTTTCACACAATGGAGATTCGGTTAAGCTGTTAAGTTTTTCAATTTTGTTGTACATGTCACCAGATAATTTAGCAAAAATCTGGCTTTCTTAGAGTTTCTTAGAGACAAGTTGAATTTTATTTGATCTCTCTGGAAACTAATTATGTCCTAGTGTTAAGACATAATTCAATTAAACAACTAATCACATATACTCATCCCACTGGGTTCTGCTTTGTGGAATTAACATTTTCTTAAAGCCAAATGTGAAAAAACAATGTTAAAATATCCTTATTAGAATCTTTATTTTCAGCATAAATAAATTTTAAAATACAAAATGGGAATTCACATTTTAAGTGGGCATTTTAATTGAATTTTGAGGATGAAATGGTTTTACCTCAGAAATAGCTTTCAAAGTTCTCTAACTACAAACAGCAAGCAATTCTTGACAGCTTGAACACAGCATACTTTATGTCAATACCCACAAATGAAACCGATTGCTTCTCTTGAAAATAAGACTTGAATCCTGGCTGGCAGTGGAAACCTCTCATGGTGAAGCTGGCTGAACTGAATACCCTAAAGTTTTTAAATCCACAGTCCACCTCTCCATTGGCCCAATGTACATATATATCCAATCCCACAGGCTCTTACAATGTGACTGACCCTCCTCCCAGTAGGAGGTGGAGTCTATGCTCCTTTTCCATGAAGCTGGGATTTGATCTTCTGGGACTTCTGGTGACCAAGAGTATAGTGGAAGTGATGCTAGGACTTCCAAGGCTAATTCCTATAAAAGATCCAGCTTCTGCCTGGCTCCACTTCAGAGCCCTGAAATAAGTCCAGCTGCCCTAAAGCCACCATGCTGTGGATTTTGAGGAAAGACTGAGCCACTAACAGGGAGATGCTCAAACAATCTCCCTCTAGCCGTATGTGAAAAAGCCTTAGGAGATGACCCAAGAGCTACCATCTTGATCATAACTTCATGAGACACAGAAGCAGAAGAACCCAACAAATGCTCCTTAATTTCTGACCCACAGAAAGCTTGAGATCGTATCGTCTCTTGCCATTACATTTCAGATGATTCGTTACACAGCAGTAACTAATGCACACTGATGACACCAACTGCCACAGCCATCATTTGCTTGGGCTCAGACCGCAGCTCTACCTTTTGTCAGTTTGGTCCAAATTTACACCCATAACCCCTCCTTTTTCTCTGCAACACAGGTAAAATAAGACTGGAACCTTAAACAAGACCAGGTGATGATGACAGAGAGAAGTTAACATGTAATGAGATATACCTGGTTTCTAAATTTAGTTCACTGACCTTATAACATGGGTATGTAATGAAAACATTTCTCTTCCTGTTTAGACTCCTTTGAAGTTTTTTTCCTGAGGTCCCATCTGCATACTTTACACAGGGACTGTCAACTCAATCCAGATATTATATCCAAAGGCCTGAAGGTAAAATGTAATCAGACTTGAAAAAATAAACTATATTACAGATTGGGCTTTTATACTTCCTAACCAAAATACAAGGGAAAACTAAACAGTGGCTTACGTTCTAGCTTTTAAAAAATCAGTTTGGGCTTAAACCAAATTCCAGATGCTTGAATATGCCGAAGTGCCACCGTCCCAGGGGCATTCACCTACTACAGGTGTCAAGCAGATGCCTTTCTTAAAAACAAAACCGGAAATAGTTTATGGTATTTTTTTTGTAATTTAGAAAGTCAGATCTGTGTGAGGAGAATTAAGTTACCTGAAATAGTTTTTAGCTATCAAATGTTTTGGTCTTTCTAAAAAGCTATCATTCTAAGAAACAGCCTAATTTAGATTACCTTCTTTTACAAATAAGGATTAGCACACTGATTAGGATTTTTAAAAGTATATTAAGTGTTGGAAAAATCTGATTATATACGGAAATGTACTTGTCAAAATAAACCACAAATGAATATTTATCCATATTCAAACTGAACAATTGTTTTTAAAAATTTAGGGCATGGTTCCTAAAAATGTAAGAACTCTCTTGAGTGACAAATCCTGAAACATGACAATTTATGAGTAGGGATCATAGTATTCAACCAACAGTGATTTTTTTCCTTGAGGTTCTAATGTATGCATTAATTCTTTCCATTTTAGGGTTAATTCTTTAAAAACTAGTTTTAAAAATAATTATCAAGTCACAGACAAACCATGAACAGTTGGGTTTATTTCAACAGTAAGTTTGAAATTCTTGCTTCTGGCAAGAGTACTACAGTTATTATATTAGGAATAGGTAATTTCCTACACTGTCAAATATATAAAAGTTCCTTCTGCATTTTCCTCAACACTGATCAACAAGCAGATTCAGTCCACATCTGCTTTCATCTACTCAGTGTACCCAAGCTTCTTCTTCAGAGATTCTGGCATCTCAGGTGGAGGAGGGCGAGGGAGCCTGAAGTAGACCTTCACGGAGTCATAGATGAACCACTGCAGTGCAGTCAGAGTGCCAATCATGATGATACGGGCAAAGAGTCCCTTCCATACACCTTGATAAAATATGAAATGTGAGTGAAAAATATACTCCAAAGTGTTATTCTTTCTTTAGAGGGGAGGAAAAAAAATCTTACCTCTAAATCCAAGTCTCTGGAGGACCAGAGACGCACTGCTACCCTTCTCTTTATTCAACACAGATACCACAGAATCAGCAGGGTGAGAAACAATGGCACAGAAGACTCCAGCTGAAAAAAAGTCAAGATAAATGATCCAATATGGGGTCAGTTAAAAAAAATTTTCACATCACAGCCAACAACATTTTCATGAGTAATAAAATTTTCTTGTGTTTAAAAAAATATTTTAGAGTGAGACTAACAAGAAAAGTTATAAAGCAGTCTACCCTCTGTAAAACAGAACAATCCCTCAAGTTATATTCAGATTTTAACACTTTCTCTTGTATTAAAAATTTGTTATTGGAAAAACTAAACAACAAAAAAAGGCACAGCAGTGAAGTCAATACATTCCCGAGCTTAGTTATAACATGCAAACCACAAAACAATTATTTTAGGAACGAATTAGCAAGTATTTATGAATCCTGAAGAGTGTATAAAACGCAATGGAAAGATAAAACTTCTTTGGAATATTTTTCCCTCACAAAAGAGGCCAATACTGGAAATGATTATTCTTAATTTCACAGACAAGTATGTTCTAAATAATTCATACCTATGTAACCTGCCACAAATGTGACAACCAGCTGCTCTGGCTTCGAACATTCACTTCGGGGCTTGGGAACCACAAACTTGTACAATGCTTCAACAGTACGTTCAAAGCAGGCAAACTTCATCATGGTGTATGGTATCTGTCTCATCCAGAGAGGAGCAACCCCCTTGTAGAATCTAGGAAATCAGAAGACTTTCTTTACTCGGTTGCATATATTCATCCAGCAGACTTTTTCATTATTAACAGAAGTGTCCGCACACCAGTCAAGTCCTGATAGTAACAAAATGGCAGCACTACTGCATGTCATTTCTATCAGAACCTAAGACTAACATGCAGGTATATTTATCTCACATGCCAATGACTCAAGCACCTTTGACTATACAACCAAAAAAGTTGCTGGATGTTTCTTTCACTGGAACTACAAGAAACAGTAAGTTTACAAGTAGAACTCAGCTCAAGATTGGCATCCACAAAGGTGGATCTAAGGAAGCATGTGTGGCCTGTCTATATGCAAATTCTTAACTGTGAACATAGATGACAAGAATTCTAACAAGGGCACTCCCCAACCCCCAAGTTAAGAGTTAATATTTAGGTCAAATATCAAGTCATTTGTAGATTGACAAATGATTCTAACTTTAGGGGAAAAAAAAACCCTTAATTCAGGGTCCAAGCCATGTATCAACTTATCCTTGCCCCTAGAGTTTACATTCTATGTGAGGGGGAAAGAGATATGAAAAAGAGAAAGTCTGGCAGGTTTAATGCTAACAAATGCGGTTTTTTCTCAAATGAGTATTTTTATACTATATATTTAGGCAAATGTTTACTTACGCCTTTAAGCCTTCTTCCTTATACATTTTGGGAGCTGCATCCCTCAAAGTGTTAGCATATCCTGGTTGGGTTTGAATTCGAACCTTAGCAGCTTCCATAGGAGCCAGAGCAATGTCAGCAAAGAATTCAGCACTGGCAGAGGCAGCCAAATATAGTGATGTGCGCCAGAGATAGGCATTCTCCTAAATGAAAAACATAAGGAGAAACATGAATTGCTGCTGCACTGGCTGTTCTCAATTTAAGAGACAGTTCTAGGCAACAGTTAAATTTCAGACATTTTAAGTGTTTCTTTATCACAGTCCACAGATAACACACATGAGACTGAGTATCTCTCATAACCTCATCAGTCATAGTACACTGAATATTTTTTGAATGTCTAGGTGCCAAGGATAGTTGACCCTTGAACTCACACAGGATACTACAATCCTCTTTAAAAAACTCAAATCCAACTTATTTGGAAAGCAGCACAGCACAATAAAAAGAGCACTGAAATCCAATGAAATAGTTTTTTCTTATCCTGTTTATGTTAAAACAGCCTTATGACACAACATTGTAAAGCAATTATACTCCAATAAAGATGTTAAAAAAAAAAAAACAGGCTTATGATTTGAAACATACTGTTCACCCTTTCTGAGACTATTTCCTCAGTTCTAAAAAAAGGTGAGTCAAACAAAAATCTAAGATCCTCTTTGGTCTTATATTTTATGTTAAAAACTGAGGAATTTTTTTTCCTTTTTCTTCTTTTTTAAATATTTATTTATTTGGCTGTGCCAGGCCTTAGTTTCGGCATGTGGGATCTAGTTCCCTGACCAGGGATCGAACCTGGGCCCCTTGCATTGGGAGCGTGGAGTCTTAGCCACTGGACCACCAGGGAAGTCCCTAAAAGCTGAGAACTTTCAATTTCAAAGATAAATTACATACCTCTCCAAGCATGTTGCTATACAAAACTTTGAAGACTTCATAAAAGCCAAATTTGCAGAGCCCTTGCATAGAGTAGCCAATGAAAGTCGGAGCCCATCCTTTGGCCAAACCACGAACACCATCTTCTTTGAGTGTAATTGAGAATCCATTAAATATGCCCTTGTACTTTTGTGGGTCCACCTTTATTTAAAACAAGAAGAAGAAAAAAAATGTACAACAGAGATAATAACACTTCTCACAAACATTTAATTGTTATTATTAGTTTTTCCTTTTGGTTCTAATATAAACTTTAGTAACTACACAAAAGGTAGGTAAATACAAGTTCACTGCATGATATCAGCTTAATGTCTACTATTATCTTTGTAAATGTAACTTTTTGTACAGTAAGGTCTAGCTTTCTTTCAGTCAGACTTAAGTCTTGGAGAGTTAGTTAAGAGGATAAAATTCCTACAAAAATACATGATAAAACTGACACAAGATTTTCCCACCACCCAACTCTTTTTACCACTTAAAAATTAGTCTTAAAGCTACTTCATAAACAATAATTAAGTCTATATCCTTGAGATATGCTAACCCATTAAGTGATTATAAAGTTTTGTGAACTTAAGACAATCAAATTAAATACAAGTTAAAAAGGTACATCAACATGAAAACCCTCTTTTGAGTTAAGAAATTAAATTCCCTTTAAGAGACATGCATAAGAAGTTTTAGCAAAAGTGTATTTAATATTCATTCTATTAACTAATGGGGGTAAAAATCTTCATCTATTTCTGCCAGTACTAGAAGGGCTGGTATACATCACCTTCCTCTCCCTGCTAACATTTCACCTTCCTTTCTCTTTTAGGTAAGTAGACCGCTAATCCTGTTTGGGACAAATAAATTTTTGATGTTTGATTATTTGTGTTTCAATAATCCTAATTAAGACATTTTAATTGTAAAAGAAAACCTTTTATGTAAATAAATATGCAAGAAGCTATGCCCACAAATTTTAAACACTACACAGTGAGAGTTTTTTAATCTATCGTGTTCTCTGCCTTGATCTTATCAATAAATAAGAGACATGAAGTTACATCATATAATACACAAAGAATGATTGCCTACTCTGACGTGTAAGTGCTTGTAAAATGACTATTTGGAGCAAAAAAGAATCGGTAGGCCTTGAAGAACTCTAGGCAGAATTCAGCCCAGCAGCAAGAACCACTTACAACCAGAGTCTGAGATCAACAATCTACCTTCACTCTTATTTTAAAAGAGGTATTTCTTGGATTTAAAACACTAATTGAAGTAAAAATCATGCATTAAAGAAATCTGAGTTTGGTGTTCTACTAAAATTTCCGGCAGTCATATAACGTCTTCATTCTTCTCAATTGTGAAGTCCTTTAATATTACTTGGAATTAAGTCACACACAGAAGAGATGTTCAATGTTGTCATCTCAATACAAACCTGCATACGGCATTTCACTAAATCCAGAGGAACAACAGCAGTGTGTGTCAGACCACAACTTAAGACCCCACCAAAGCCACACAGTGCGTAAAACTTCGCAGAGCCATATTCACAACTGTACTCTGTAATAAGACAAGACACACCATGCGTTTTAATATAATACTCATGTTACTGGTTATCAACTTACCTCCTGGACAGTTAGGTTTCCACACAGCTTGTTAGTAGGTAACAGCCATGTTTCAACAATGTTTTATTTAGTCCAACATGCAAAAACAAACCTGCAGTCTGCATTTAACCAGATCTAGAGGAACCAATGCTGTATGTGTTGTGCCACAACTAATAATTCCTCCAAGTCCACAGAGGAGAAAGAATCTGCCAGATCCATAGTCACAGCTATACTGCTCTGTTTAATTGAAAAAAAAAAATCAAGTAAGTATTTCTTCAGAGGTGACTAAGGCCATGGGAATGCAAGAGAACTACATTTCCCTGTGAAAAAGTAGTATCACAACTGAACAGCTCTGCCCACCATTTACAAGTAAACTGAAAGATAATTTTCCACCTAGTGTGAGCAAGGAATTCACTGCCAAAATCAAAACAATCATTTAAAGATTTTGAAGGTTCTTATCTGTGAGATACTACCTCTCTCTCGTTTTGCCATATAAATTTTAAAAAAAGTTTTCTACATCATTAATAGCTCTTCCAATTAAAGTCAAACTTCAAATTACTAACGGCTGATAAGAACACACTTCTAAGTACCAATCCAACTTAAATCATGTAAAAGCTTGCAAACCTCTAAGGCCACTAACCAATACTATCCCCACTTATGGATCCCTATAGTGTAAAAATAGATAAACATAAATTCCTGCAGTCAAATACATTTACTACACAAATGACCATAGATTTAACTGTCTAAATTGAAGGACCGAATGATGATGTAAGGGTTTTTTCCTCACACTAAAGACAGAACAGAAACACGTAATAATTTTTTTTTAAATCTTTACATTTTACAGGTACAAGGTAGATAACATATTCTGTACTCCTGCAATTAGGTTTTCAGGTTTCTCTATAAATACACTCCACTGGGATTTAAAATACACACAGTTAAAATAAAGTTGGGTCTAATCATTAAGAAACCCGAGAGATAAGATCAAAGGGATTCCTATCTATTATATCCTTTCTATGGTCTCTCCGGGTCTACAAGCCAATCAGGCGCATTAAAACAAGAGTTACCCAGTTATCACACATACCTTGTGTCAACTAATATTAGACTCCGGGAATACTAAAGGGAGGAAACAATTATTTTTAAAAAGAAAGTGAAAGCAAAATCAAAGAACTGATAATACAGTTAGAACTGCGGTGGCCAGTGGTTAGGATGAAGACTTTACCCAATGGCCTAGTCGGCTGACCAAGCGGGCTCACGGTGAAGATAAGGAGCTAGTCACGGCCTCTATGCCTCCACTCGCTCGAGGACGCGGAGGTCACGGAGGGAGCAGGGCCTAGACCCTTCCACGCCCTTGAGGGAGGGCCAAGGATCCGACACCCGGCTTCGGGCGGAACGAGCTGACATCCTCGGACAAGCAACTGGGCGCCCTCCTGCGCTGCCGCGGGCAGGGCGCGCGTCCTTCCCTGTCCTCCGGGCCGAGCACGCCACGAAGGCCGAGGGGACCTCACAACCGTATCGGGACAGGGTCTGACCTCACCTTCCACAGAGGCGGCCGCCAGCTTGCGGGAGCGACGGGGTGGGCCCGGGGGCCCGGCGGGGTTGCTGCGGGGGCCCGCAAGACCATCTTGCACCAACTGCAGGTGGGGTGCGTTGAAGGGGTTCGCCCGCGCCAAGTGCGCCACGGACGAGAACATCTTGCTAAGGGGGAGAGGAAGCGGCGGTCAGAGGAAAGGCAAAGGGGTCCGTTAGGCCGGCTAAAGTCACCGGCACCCTGGGACCACCCCCGCACCCAGGCCTTGCCTCTTCCCGCCTCCGCGCCCTTGAGGAGGTCACCGCGGCCTCGCCAAAGGAGGAGGCCAACGGGGTCTACAGCTAAAGAAGCGCCCCACCGGGTCTCCGCGCTCCGCTCCCCGCACGCACTGCAGGTAAGACCGAGCCACACTCACTCCCTAAGATGGCGAACACACCAACGCTCCCTCGGAAAGGCTGGGGCTCACAGAGACCGAACGTCCTCCGGGTCTTTAGATCTGTGCCTTTCGCCCGTCGTCAGCGCGACGCACATAGTGCGTCACTACAGACTGGCTGCACCCATTGGCGAAGAAGAGCGCCGAGGCCCTAACGTCATCGCGTTCTCCTAGCAGCTGTATCCCCGCCCCACTCGCCCTAGCCCTTCCGGCCCGGCTTCTGCGCAGGAGGGTTCCTTTTGCGCAGGCGCGCATTCCAGGCCGGTGTTCTGAGTTGTGTGGGTTTGTGCTCGTGACCTTCTCTTTTTGTCCATTCACCTTCAAACGTCTCTCCTGGAGTCTGGGGCTTACTTTCTTTTCATTTAAATGAGCCCCAATATACTAGTCACCTAAAAAAAAAATCCGGGGCTTCCCTGGTGGCGCACTGGTTGAGAGTGCGCCTGACGATGCAGGGGATACGGGGTCATACCCCGGTCCGGGAGGATCCCACATGCCGTGGAGCAGCTGGGCCCGTGAGCCATGGCTGCTGAGCCTGCGTGTCCGGAGCCTGTGCTCCGCAACAGGAGAGGCCACAACAGTGAGAGGCTCGCATACCGCAAAAAAAAAAAAAAAAAAAAATCCGAATACGCGATGATATATTATTTCGGTTTGCGGTTAGAATGTCACTAAAGTACAGTTTTTGTGTCACAGCTTCTGCTATTATGGTTCTTTTTTTTTTAAGTTCCATCCATTGACATTACACATAGACATGTCTGAATTTTCCATCAGCATTTAGGAGAGTATTTTAAAAGGAAATGTGTAGCAAGAACTCTTAAGACAGCTTGCTGCTTCATCACAATAGTTTATATAACACATTAAAGCATTCAGTAAATTATTTTTAACACCTGGGAGTACAGGGGTGAACTAGAGTGAAAGTGACTGGCAGCAGATTTTGTTTTCAATAAATTTAGAAAATCTTCATTAGATTCAGTTAAACAAAGAAAGGCCTAGTTTAATTGGAAAGAGTTTAGTAAGGATCAAACCTCTGTTAGAATTCTGGCTCTGACATTTTCCCAGCTATTGTTAAAGTAAACTTGGGAATTTACTTGATCTCTGTGCACCTGTTTCTTAAATGGTGGGAGCAGGGCTGGCCTCATGGGCTTGCTACCTATACAGTTATGCAGGGCCTATGCTTAGTTTAATGTTCTGCTGTCACCGTTTTGAAATTCTTAATGAACAAGAGACCCTGTGTTTTTCATTTTGCACTGGGCCCTGCAGATTTTGCAGCTGGTCTTGGATGGGAGTAATACATATCTTGAAGAGTTTGTGAAAACTCAGTGAGATAATTTCTTCTTCTTCTTTTTTCTTCCTTTTTTGTTTGTTTTTTTTATTAAATGGACTTGAAAAATTGAGCTGTCATGTATGCCAATGGTAGCAATATTGCCTAAAACTCTGTTCCTATATAAACATGCAAGATTTTTGTAGAAAATTAGCATTACAATATTAGAAAAAGTTAAAATGTTATCCTCTTAAGAAAGAAACTGGACATTTTCTTTAAAAAGCAGATATCATGGGCTTCAATCTTTTCAATTCCCCATCCTTTGAATAGAGCTCAATAATAATTTTGGTGGGATCAATATTTAGTGTTCACATTATGATGACTACTATTTATAGGAAGCCATGGTGAATGCTGTAATTATATTTCTAATCTTGAATGATCTGTTTTCCTCTAGAGGTAATAATTGTCACTTTTGGCATTTGTTTGGTTTTCTAATCACTCATCACTAAGTCAAAATCTGCTGTATTAGCTTGCTAGAGGCTGTCATAACAAAGTACCTCAGACTGAGTAGCTTAAGCAAAAGAAATTTGTGTTCTGTTAGTTCTCAGTGAAATAATTTCTAAAACTGAGGATTTTTAGCCAAGGAGCAGAGCTGGGGTCCGAGGTTGTGGAGGGGGACGTCAGTGGATGGTAAGTTACTGAGAGATTAAGGTAATTCTTGCTAAATTCACCTCACAGGATTCTTGCAGAAGGCAGGCCAAGGTTATCAGACATCACTTGGGAGATGAGGAATTTGATCAGGTATCGAGCATGATCAGATACCAAGTTTGGGAGATTCTGGCTAAACCGACTTAGAATTCTTGCTACACTTGGGTTCCTTATGATCCTGCCCAAGGATGGGCTTAGTGGAAAAAGGTCTCAGAGTAGCCTAACTAAAGTTTGGTCAAGGAGAGAGTCTTTGTCAATGCCTTCCTATTCAGTGTACCAAGGCAGTCTAGCCTTTTAATTTCATTTAATATGGGCTGCCACTGAGTTTAAATTTCAGCCAAACTGTTAGAGACACCCTCAGCAATCTGAGCTAAAACAATGGACTGGGCCACTTTCTTTACTGTACTCATATCAGTAAGTTTGCCTTGATCTACCATTATATTCCTTCTCTTTTAGTTATTGCTACTTATCAAATTACTCCAAAATTTAGGGACATAAAACAACAAATACTATTATTTCATATTTTCTGAGGGTCAGGAATCTGGATGTGGCTGAACTACATGGCCTGACTCAGGGACTGTCATAGGGTTGTAGGCAAGCTGTTGGCTGGGACTGTGGTCTCTAAAGACTTGACCGGGGCCAGAGTATCTGCTTTCAGGGTCGCAAACTTGGCAACTGGCAGGATGCTTCAGTTCCTTGTTGTGTGGCCCTCTCCATAGGGCTCCTCATGACGTGGCTTCCCCAGAGTAATTCAAGAAAGAAAGAGCAACCAGGACAGAAGTTGCAGTGTCCTTTATAACCTAATCTCAGAAGTGACTCACCATCACTTCTGTATTTTACTGGTCATGCAGACAAATCCTGATACGATGTAGGAAGGGAGGTGGAGATCATTGGGGCCATCCTGGAGGCTGACTACTACACATCCAACCAAACATTCTCAGCCTGCATCCCCATGTGTGTTGCCCAGGTTTCTCTTAATATAAATCTTGCACACTTTTTATCTTACCTTCTAGGGTTTCCTGCAATGGGGCCTAGAAGCAATGGGAGGTATTGACAACTGGTTCTGAGAAGGATCAGCACACCCTACAAGGCAACTACCTCAGGGGGAGGAAGAGCTATTTCTACTAGCAATAGAGGCTCAGCAGAACTTAGGGGTTCATGATCCCAGTGTCATCTGAATCTTCCCATGTGTTCCCATCCACACTGCTCCAGAAAAAAGCCCTTACGTTAACACAAGGCCTGCAAGATTGGGAATTCAACTGCATTGTAATTCAGGATTAGATTTTGGGTTTAGTTTTTAGAAATTACACCCTTGTACTTATAGGAAGGCAATCATTTAGGTATTCTGGTCCCTTATCTCATCTTGAACTGAGAGTTTAAAACCCTAAGCTCATCATTTCCCTTCCCCTACTTATCTAACATAATTAGGAAAAAAACCAGCCAACCCCACTGTAGCCCTTATTTTCACTTAAATATTTTGTGGAAGCATCTACTTGGTCACCCAAAGCCTTGCCTTCTTCAGCCATTTGATTACTGGTATCCAGAGGTCATAATTTAAGAAATTTTTTTTTGCTAATGCATGCCATGGACAACCAGTGTCACCATTATCATTGACAGCTGGTCACCAATGCCTTTAAATCCAATCAGACCAGATAACCCAGAACAAATTCAGAGAAACCCATTGTTAAAGTTTTGTTCTCCTGGAATTACTTCCAATACCACTGTCTGTATCAAGTTTGATCAGAGAAGCATAGCCACAGTGAGTCATATGGAATAAAAGATTTATTGTAGGGATTAGACCTTATGAGACTGTGGGAGCTGGAGAAGAATTTGCCTCTGTGTCCGGGGCTGGACCTGAAATTACTGTAAATCAATAGGACTTACAGTCAGGCAGGAAAGCTGAACATGAAGTGGGGGTGAGCAGGGACAAATTGGAACCCACAAAGTCAAACTAGTGAGTCTGTCTCATCACCTACAATGCTGGTCCCTGCAGGAGCCATGGTGCAGGTGCTTATGAGAGCCACAGTGCCACTATGCATCTGGCCCAGGACTCAGAGAAACCGAAGAAGATCCAGTTCTGAAAAAGCTTCACGCCTGGCCTCTGCCCCGATTTAAGGTGAGCCAGCAAATCAGCAAAATGAGCGTGAGCTGCCACAGCACCTCATGTCCTACACCGACCTTCAGGGTATAATGACTGCTGCTTCACTTCTGCCTTTGCACAAATTTCCTTTGTGACCAATCCTAACCCAGACCCACATTTAGGAGATAAACAGTTAAACTTTGAGGCGCTAGAGAGATAGAACATTCAAGGGGAACTTTGCCATGGGCATTTGAAAAACTCAGAGCTAGAAGTCAAGTTTGCCCTTGTAGATTTGACAATTATCTCTGTCATGGAGAATCACAAGAAAGTCCTTAAATAATTCCTAGCACAGTCATGTAATAAAAGGATATAAAAAATTATGTGAGGGAGACTGAAGTCCATTTTCATATCTGCCCTGAGGAAAAAAGAGTAACATCCACTTATTTATTGTCTTTTTTGATTAGAAATCTTGTTTTTTATTTTTGGGGTGGTTTGTTGTTTTGTTTTTGTATGACTTCATAAATAGAGTAGGGAGAAATTTGTCTCTTTGTGTCTGAAGTAAAATAAAATGGACTTCACAGTTGGGGCTTTAGTTTCCATTCTGGAAAGTTTTTAAATCCCCATTCTTTGGAAAGGTATGCTAGGTTGAGCCTAGAGTACCTTGTCTGTAAGACTGGTGGTCTCTTTACCATAGTGCACCCCGAGAGAGCAGAGCTAGCTCTGAGGCCCGGTCTCAGACTCTTAAATTTACCCATGTTTGTGCATGGAGCTGAAAACAGTGAAAGTTATATCTGTATATCCAGAGACATTGTATTTTATAGGAAATAAAAGGCAGGTGAATCCTTTTACCCAGTCTTTATCTCTTGATACCTTGAAATTTCTTTCTTTCTGCAATTAAGATCATAAAATGTGCTTTGGCCCAGAGAGGAGAGCCATACCTTGATGTGGCAGAACCTAAAAGAGTCCACGTGGAAGGAGCACATCTATGTGGCACTTCAGTCACTCAATGGCTACAATTCATCACCTGGACAGATTTTAAGTGAGGCCCTGTCATCATAAGTTAGAGGTTCCCAAACCTGGTTTCTCATCGAAGCACCTGGGGAGCTTTTTAAGCACAGATGTTGTCAGACCTCAAAAGATTCTACTAAGTCTGATGAGGAGTTCTAGAAGCTGCGATTTTTTTTTTTAAAGATCCCCAGGTGATTCTTAAAATAGCCAGTTTTAGGGACTGATGATCTAAGGAATTCAAAGATAGGCGTGAGCCTGTGGAACGGGCCTGACCCAACACTGACAACATCCTGAGTTGCCTGGTTTGCCATGGATATAAAGTGCTCACTTACTAGAAAGGAATCCCTGCTGATCTGGTTTGCTTCAAACTGACTGTTCATCTTGTTCTTCCACATTCAAGAACAAGGTGCAAGGCTGCGGTGCACACCATCAGCACCCCATACAAACTGGGGCAAATTCTTAACAGAAGTATGAAAGGGGACAGGAGAATACCAGCTGCTTAAAGATGGTCACAGCCACAGACTTGGTAACATACAGGAAATTTGAGGGAGAAATGTATATACCTGAAGAATAGCAAATATGAAAAATAATGAATATAGAATGGACTAAGCCTTACTAAAAGGAGGAGAAATAGTTTCGTTCATCCTTAGATGGGACAGAATATACCTAACACCTAAATTTCTGTTTATACGCTGGGTTATTATGAGCTGAAATGTGTAGTAATTTTATCACAATTCAAACCTCATGCCACTTATGATCTTTTTGCTGTAGCTACTCAGAGGCCTTCTCACAAATGAGTCCAATGTAACTGCAGTCAGCTCTAAATGAAGTTAAAATTTGCAAACATAATGAAACTTCAGGAAAAATTCTCAAATTCTGCTATTATATCTCTAAACCTGGAAGATAGTCAATTGGGAAGGAATAACTTTAGGGAATCAAACATATTTTTAGACAGCAGTAGCCTCAAATGTTAGTGGAATTTAACTGACTGATTTTATTCTTCTGAGAGAAACTGAATATTGCTGACTATTACACAATTACAATTAATGTACATAACACTAGCAGTTACTTAAATTTTCTATAATTTGTGCTGCTTTGAAATTTTGTGGAAAAGACACTATTTTTTCCCTCTTTTGACTTCAAGAATTTCAACTTTGAAAAATATTTAAATCATCCATCATTTAAATTACAAAATAGGAGAAAATAAAAATCAGCGTAGAGTTTTGTCAGCTAATCTACTCACCCATGGCAGTTTATGGGTCAGAATAACTTGTTCCTGGGTGTTTGAATGATCAAATTAGATGTCTGAATTAAATGAACATTATTATTATTTAAGTGGTATGGCTGAAGCTGAGAAGCCTGTTTTTAATTTTTTTAAATATATGATCGGGAATTCCCTAGAGGTCCAGTGGTTAGGACTCTGTGCTTGAATCTCCTGAGTTATGTGGACAAGCTTCAGTCCTAAACATTAAGAACTTCTTATACCTTACTTTGCCATGCCCTCATCCTCCTGGCTACTTACAGTCATTGTTTTTCTGTTAACACAATCTCCCAGTTAGGTCCGATCTTTCCAAAAACATTTACGCATCCTCCCTTCTAGTCCATTTGCTAATGTATGTTGAAACTGCTCTATGTAATAGTAATCTAGACAACTTAAAAGTTTTTGGACTACCTTTCACTCTAAGAAATATCACTGTAACATCACGTATTTTAAAGAATTGTTGAAACGTTTGCAATTTTGCCTTAACACAATGGATCCAAGGGTAATTGAAAAAAAGTCATAGGCAGGTTTCGACTGTTAAAATGTTTAATGTAGCATGGTTGTTAAAATGTGTAAATATGTCTAGAAAAAAATACAAGTATCTTAGTAAAATCATTTTAAAAAACAAAATAATGCCCTGGTTGGTCTAAGTTATTGATATTTATTCTTAAATTGTTTAATATCTATTGAATACCTAGTGTAGGGTACTGTGAATATTTCCAAAGGCCTCTCTCCTTTCACATTCTCTTCCCAAGAATCTCCTTTACTCCCATGGGATCAGCTTTCATCCTTTATGGTAAAATTCTCAGTATTTTATTTTTCGTATTTTCTGATTTTGAATATTTGTTTACTTTTTAAATTTTTTGAAGTAATTTTAAATTTACAGAAAAGGTGCAAGAATAGTACAAAGAGCTTCTATATACCCTTCACTCAGCTTCCCAGATTGTTAACATTTTGCCATGTGGTTTATGACTCTGTCCGTCTGTCTGTCTCTCCCACCTATTTTTAGACACAGATGTATGGAGAGTTATACACACATATAATATATTTATATGTATATATATAGATTACATGTACAAATACATAAATACACATAAATACCTATATACATACATATTTTTCCTGAACCAATTGAGAGTTAAGTTAAATACATGATGCTTTATTATTCCTAAATACTTCAGTATTGTATTTCCTAAAAGATAGAGCACAAGCATCAAAATCAAGATATGATCAGCGATATAATACTACCATCCAATCTAAATATCCTATCTAAATATCCCAATAATGTCATTTATAGCAAAAAACAAATCAAAACAAACCAAGAATACCTTTTCTTCTAGTCCAGTATCCAGTCCAGGAGCATGTTACATTTAATTTTCATGTCACTTTAAGTTTCTTCAATCTGGAACAGTCCTTCTATCTTTCTTTGTCATTCATGCCCTTGGCATTTCAAGAATACAAGACAGTTATTTGGAGAATGTTACTTGAATTGGGCATCTCTGATGTTTTCTCATGATTAGATGCAGAGTATGCATTTAGGGCAAGAATATCATAGGAAGGATTTCTTGTTCTTTTCGGAGAATCGTATCAGAAGGCACATGATATTGATCTGTCTTATTACTGATGAGGGGAAGTTTGATCACTTGATCAAGGTGGCATCTGCCCAGTTTCTTTATTGTAAAGTCACTATTTTTATCTGTAATTAATATGTAATTTGTGGGGAGATACTTTGAAACTACCTAAGTATTCTGTTCTTCAACAAACTTTCGCCTACTGATTTTCACATTTGTCAGTGATTGTTGCCTGAATCAATTACTATTGTGATAATTGCCAAGTAGTGATTTTCTAACTCCATCAGTCCTACATTTATTCTTCTGTGAGGAAGTGCTTTTCTTACTCTTCTTATTTAGTTCATTCTTCATTTATTTGTATCAGTATGGACTAATGGATTCCTGTTTTATTCAATGAATTATCTAATACTAACATTATTTCATTTGATGCTTATATTGTCCCAGATTTGGCCAGTGGGAACCCCTTTAAGCTGATCTTGTATTCTTTCTACAAGTCCCCATCATTTTTTGAGCACTTTGTTACTTTCTGGTACAGCAAGATGTTCAAGGCTCACCTTATACTTTTTCTGCCCCAGCCCTGGAATCAGCCATTTCTCCAAAGAGCTTTGGTTCTGTTAAGAGAATAGCATTTAGAACCAAGATCTGGGATCAAAATATGCATAACAATGCTATGTGTTATTGCTTCTAGGTTTTCTCAGTATATATACATGCAAACATATATACACATTTGTATCAATCCATCTATCTATCATTAATTATATCCTCTTAAAAACTATGAGTGCACACAAATACTTCCAGTTCCAAGTCAGAATTCCCCAGAATTCATTCTAGCCTTTTTTTTTTTTTCCTTTCCACATTTGTAACTCCCTTCTCTGGTTTTCATTACCTTCAATGTATTGTCTCTTATTTGCTTATTCCTTCTGGTTATATCCAGCTTCCCAATCCTGCTGGCTGTCTCCCTGTCATAAACCTTACAGAGCCCACTGGCCCTGGTTGCCTGAAATGAAGAATAGAAACCAAGAAATTAAAGAAAAGAAACCAACCAATGTTTTTTAAAGAAAAGAAAAATAGAAGGAGAAGAGGAAGAGGAATGGAAAACAGCTATGGCTATCATTATTAACAAATTAACTCCAAATCTTAACTCCAAATCAATAAAAGTGTACTTTTTGCTTCTGTAAAGTTTAATGCTGATTGAGCGGTTCTCCAGGGAGCTCTCCTCCAAGTGGTGACTCAGGGATCAAAGGTGTTTTAATCTTATGCCTCTGTCATCTCAACACATGACTGCTGCAGGTTTGGCCAAAAGATGAGATGCAACAAGGAAAAGTCACACCCTCTCTCAGCTGCCTCAGAGTGAAAGTAAAATGTCATTTCTGCTCATGTTGCTTGATTGAGAATTAATCTCATGACAGCACCCAGATGTATAGGACTGAGAAAGGTAAGAACATATGGATATTCAGGGACTCTTTCAGGGATGAGTTCCTAGTCTCATCTGCACCCAATGTAGATACATTTGCATAGATTCTATCTATACTTAGATAACAATGTAACTTCCTGATGAACATTCTTGGAGAATAACAATGAGGTTGACCAGGATAAAAATGAGTAAACTTATATGTAGCCCTTAGATATACACTGTTAAATGCAGCAGTCATCTATAAAAAATGATTTCAGTTTTGGATTAGTTGATTTAAAGATACTTTTTCTAGCAATAGTTAGTAGTTAGCAGGGTCATGTCTCTATAATAGTCACTTCTAGTCCAAAGGTTAATGTGCTATTTCCTGGTGGCCCTTGTAAGCATTTGGATTGTTAGTAAGTGTTCATTAAATAACTGCAGTACAAGGTATAGCTCTGTGCTTCCTTCTTTAATTATAATTATTTTAAAATTTAAATAATTTCAAATTTACAGAAAATATGGAAGAATAGTACAACGATGTACTTCATCTAGATTTACCAGTTTTTAACATTTTGCCACAATTGCTTTAATAGATTCTTTTTTGTCCATCTATCAGTCCATCTTTATAATTGGAACCATTTGAGAGTAAGTTGCAGACTTATACTGTTTTACCCCTAAATACTTCAGAGTGCATTTCTTAAGAAGAAGCACTATTTTCTTACACAATCATAGTAAAATTATCAAAATCAGGAAATTTAACTTTGATAATATAATATACAATACACATTCAAAATCTGCCAATTATGCCAATTGTGTCCTTTATAATAATGCCTTTTTTCTCGTCCACATCTGATCCAAGATGACATGTTGCCTTTAGGGGTCATGTCTCTTTAGCTCCCTTTGCTCTATAAGTTTCTCAGTATTTCTTAGTCTTTCACGACATGAACAATTTTAAAGAGTACAGGCCAGCTATTTTGTAAAATTTCCCTCTCTGATGTTTGCTCATGATTAAAGTTGTGCATTTAGGGACGGAAGGAAGGAAGGAAGGCCATGTAAGTGATGTATTCTCCTCAGTGCCCTGCTTTGGGAGGCGTTTGTGGTTGATTTGTACCATTACTGGTGAGATTACCTTTGATCACTTGGTTTAAGGTAGTGTCCTTCAAGTTTCTTCACTGTAAAGTTATTATTTTTCCCTTTGTAATTCATAAGCAATTTGTGGGGAGATACTTTTCATACTTTTGAGACTATGTCAATAGCCTGTTTCTGAAAAATCTCACACCCACTCATTTTCACATCCATTGATGATTCTTGCCTGAGTGACTACTATGATGGTTGAAAATGGTAATTTTCTAAATCCTTGTTCCTTCTACATTTTTTTAGTTGCCCATTCTACTTTAAGCATGAGATTCCCTTTTAAAAAAATTTATTTACTATCAGTATAGACTCTGGATTCTGGGTTATAATACATTACTGTTATTTTGATGTTCATATTATCCCAGTGAAAGTCCCTTCAGGCTGACTTGTTCTTTTAACATGTCCCATCACTTCCTGCACATATCCTTGCTTTCCAAGGCAAGATATTCCTGGGTCATTTGTTTTTTTCATGCCCTAGTCTTCGAATCAGTCATTTCTCCATGAATCCCTGGTTCCTTTTACAGAGTAATAGTATTTAGGAACCTAGTCCTTTCTTAAGGAAGGGCTTACATTATTGAACCTACTTATTTTGGGCATTTTTAAAAAATAAATTTACTTATTTATTTACTTATTTTTGGCTGCGTTGGGTCTTCGTTGCTGCACGCAGGCTTTCTCTAGTTGCAGCGAGCGGGGGCTACTCTTCGTTGCGGTGCACGGGCTTCTCGTTGCGGTGGCTTCTCTTGTTGCAGAGCACGGGCTCTAGGCTCACGGGCTCAGTAGTTGTGGCACATGGGCTCAGTAGTTGTGGCTCGCGGGCTCTAGAGCGCAGGCTCAGTAGTTGTGGTGCACGGGCTTAGTTGCTCTGCAGCATGTGGGATCTTCCCGGACCAGGGATTGAACCCGTGTCCCCTGCATTGGCAGGTGGATTCTTAACCACTGCACCACCAGGGAAGCCCTATTTTGGGTGTTTTAACTGCAGAAGTGAATTAGGTCCCATTTGCTCAGGCTGAGAAAGCATTTACCTCCTTTACATTTCTATAAGATCCTAAGTTCTACAAAGATCTGTTTTGCTTATCAGTGGGTTCTCAGCACCTAGAGTGCCAGAGATGCATAGGAAAGTGTTCCATAAATATTTGCTGAATGGTTTACATGCAGCCAAGAGAAACCTACTTGAAATATGGTTCCAATTTTAAGTTCGAGGATCACTAAAGAGCAGTTACATTCTTTGCATTCATTTGTTATGGCCACTTATGCTGCAGATTCATAGCTTAAAATAGTCTTATGTGTCCTACTCTTCACTTTGATGTTTTATATTGTATTAGAAACCTTTAGGAGCCAACAGTTTAGCCAAAATTTTTCAGTGTCCCTTTTTCAAGACTGTCCTGTTTTCACAATTTTCTAAATAGCTAGGATGTGATTTCAGTAAATGTCGTTCCTTTTAACTGATTGAAAGAGTACTGACATTCTATAAAGTCTGAGGTGTTAATTCAAAATGAATGGTTGAGTAGTTTATTATTTGGCACTACTAACAAATAATCTGAATAACTCAGATTACAAATTTGAAACAGAGGTAGAATTCAATCTCTGGTTGAGAAACAAATCATACAGTTAGTGAATGTCGTTTGATCTTTTCTTGACAGAAACCTAATAAACTTTTAGATCTGCTTTTTTTTTTTTTTTTTTCGGTACGCGGGCCTCTCACTGTTGTGGCCTCTCCCGTTGCGGAGCACAGGCTCTGGATGCCCAGGCTCAGCAGCCATGGCTCACGGGCCCAGCCGCACCACGGCATGCGGGATCCTCCCGGACCGGGGCACAAACCCGTGTCCCCTGCATCGGCAGGCGGGCTCTCAACCACTGCACCACCAGGGAAGCCCTAGATCTGCTTTTTAAGGCACTGAAAGATTAGAAGATGAAAATTAGGAAAGGGTAGGCAGGAAGCTGTTACAAACAAGTCAATTGACAGCTAAAAGCAGGGACAGATAATAGATAATCAGAGGAAAAACTAGAAAATAAAACCTCATAAACTGAAAATATACAGCTGGCTCCAGCCCCACTTAGGATTAAACAACTTTACATGGTACCCAGTTACATATATCTTTGTTTATCACACACACAGCTAAAAGAGGGTGTAGAGAGAGTAAGAGAGCAAGAATACCTTAGCTTATCAAGACATATTGTCCTGACAATGTCCATCTATCAAAAATCACAAATGCATGTACTCTTTGGTCCAGTCACCTCACTTCTGGAAATTTATCTCACACTTACAACACTTGTGCAAAACTATGTATGTACAAGAGGATTCATTGTGGCATTATTTATAACTACAACGGGTTGGAAACAATGCAGTAAGTACACTGATAGGGTTAAAAAACAAATTATCGTATAGCTATACATGGAATACTTTGTGGATAGATTGATAGATAAAACTGGACCCTTTTTTACTGATGTATAAAGATCTGCAAAATACTGTTAAATGAAAAAGTAAGACATGTATAGAAAGAATATAGTACCATCGTGTAATATTGTGTGTGTTTCTGTGTGTCTATGTAACATCTCTGGAAAGATATACACACAAAACACAAGACTGGTTGCCTATGGGGTAGAGAACTAGGTTACCCTGATGTTTCTGGATATTTCAGGATTTACTATGTGCAAGTTAATAAGGTAAAGGGCTCCTGTTTTAATGAAAGATTTATGTTGTCAATAGAAATTAAATTATCCTAAACTGATTTAAAAACCTTGATAATCAAGTTATGTTATATTGGAAATAATAAGCCCAAATTAAGGCCAATTATTTCCTATTTACTGATTTTCTATTACACTACCTTCATGCTCATTTTAGTGTAATGGTATGAACATAAGGATTGAAACTGTATTGCATTTTCCATCCAGCATGCAATAATAGCAACTCAGCATTTCAACTGTTACTTTCAGGTGACCCACTACTTGGTTAAAGCTTTCTGATAGTAGGATATATTACAAACTACAGTGAGTTCCACAGTGACATCTAGTGTCCCCTTTTGGTAAAATTATTTAGATTCTGGGATATTATTTCTGAGATAGCTTGTGGCCATATGACTAGGTACTTTTTTTTTTTTTTTTTTTTTTTTTTTGGTACGCGGGCCTCTCACTGTTGTGGCCTCTCCCACTGCGGAGCACAGGCTCCGGACGCGCAGGCTCAGCGGCCATGGCTCACGGGCCCAGCCGCTCCGCGGCATGTGGGATCTTCCCAGACCTGGGCACGAACCCGCGTCGCCTGCATCGGCAGGCGGACTCTCAACCACTGCGCCACCAGGGAAGCCCTAGGTACTACTTTTAAAGTCCTGAAGTAAAGAGTCTAACCAAAATCTGCTTATTAATACTTATTATGATTTTTTAGATTACAGTGCAAAATGTGGTATTTTGGGGGATTCTCGCTGTACATGTTTTAGCTGGATTAGAATTCACTACAGCAGTTGACACTGCAGTATAAAAATAGTTACGTTTGGTTGCTTTAAAAATTTATTGTAAATTTTACATAGTTTATAATGAGAAATATTTTGAATTTATCTGTAAATTTTAAAATTATTAAGAACTCTTCAAATCAAAGCTGCCTAACTCAAGGTATAATAGTATAAAATGGTTTAGAAGGGACCTCTGTACACAAAACAAAAATTCTGTTTTTCGAATATTGGGAAATTAGAAGTCACCTGAGGGAAAATATCAGAGACATTCTTTTTTATTTTTTATTATTTATTTATTTATTTATTTTTTTAAAGAAGATGTTGGGGGTAGGAGTTTATTAATTAATTTATTTATTTTTGCTGTGTTGGGTTTTCGTTTCTGTGAGAGGGCTTTCTCCAGTTGCGGGGAGCGGGGGCCACTCTTCATCGCGGTGCGCGGGCCTCTCACTATCGCGGCCTCTCTTGTTGCGGAGCACAGGCTCCAGATGCGCAGGCTCAGTAGTTGTGGCTCACGGGCCTAGTTGCTCCGCGGCATGTGGGATCTTCCCAGACCAGGGCTCGAACCCGTGTCCCCTGCATTAGCAGGCAGATTCTCAACCACTGCGCCACCAGGGAAGCCCGAGACATTCTTTTTTAAAAAATAAAATTTATTTATTTATTTTTGGCTGCAAGTCTTCTTTGTTGTGCAGGATCTCTCTCTAGTTGCGGTGAGCGGGGGCTACTCTTCGTTGCGGTGTGCGGGCTTCTCATTGCGGTGGCTTCTCTTGTTGCGGAGTACGGGCTCTAGGTGTGCGGGCTTCAGTAGTTGTGGCCCTCGGGCTCTAGGGCCCAGGAGCTGTGGTGCACTGGGCCAAAATTCATTATAATTTTTATGCTTCTTTTTTTTTTTTTTTTTTTTGCGGTACTTGGGCCTCTCACTGCTGTGGCCTCTCCCGTTGCGGAGCACAGGCTCCAGATGCGCAGGCTCAGCGGCCATGGCTCACGGGCCCAGCCGCTCCGCGGCACGTGGGATCTTCCCGGACCAGGGCACGAACCCGCATCCCCTGCATCGGCAGGCGGACTCTCAACCACTGCGCCACTAGGGAAGCCCCATTATAATTTTTTATAATGAATAGGTGTTGAATTTTATTGAATTTTTTTTTCTGCATCTCTTGAGATGATTACATGGTTGGAATTGTAAGGCACAGCATGTTTAAAAAGACATAGGATTACAAGAGTCCATGGTTTTTGGACCATGATAGAAATAACTCACAAAACCAGATAAAGCTTGAGAATTTTGTATAACATTTGTAAGTAGAAAAAGACTGCACAATTAATGCAAAATAACTATGAGGATGTTTAAATAATGTCTTCTATGCAAGCCCCACTCATTTTACTTAGGATATGCTTTAGAAATTCATAGATTCAGACACAAGTGACTTTTAAAATATTTTAAAAATTTTAAATCGTGGTTAAAAAACACCACAATATAAAATTTGCCATCTTAACCATTTATAAGTTTATAGTTCAGTAAAGTATATTCACCCTGTTGTACAACAGATATCCAGAACTTTTTCATCTTGCAAAGCTGAAATTTTATACCTATTTAACAACTCCTCATTACCCCCTCCCCATAGGCTTTGGCAACCATCATTTTACTTTCTATGAATTTGGCTACTTTAGATACCTCATATAAGTAGAATCATTCAGTATTTGTCTTTTTGTGACTGGCTTATTTCACTTAATATAAGTCCTCAAGCTTCATCCGTGTTGTAACCTGTGATAGGATTTCCTTCCTTTTCAAGGCTGAATAATATTCCATTGTATGTATATATTACATTTTGTTTATCCATTCATCTGTTTATGGACACTGGGTTGCTTCCACCTCTTGACTATTGTGAATAATGCTGTGAATTATGAACATGGTTGTGCAAATATCTTTTCTTTTTTTCCCTCATATCATTTTATTTATTTTTTTGAATTTTTGAATTTTATTTTATTTATTTTTTATACAACAGGTTCTTATTAGTTATCTTTTTTGGGGGGGGATCTTCGTTGTTGCATGCAGGATTTCTCTAGTTGCGGTGAGCAGTGGCTACTCCTCGTTGCGGTGGGTGGACTTCCCTCCACAGTGGTCTCTCCCATTGTGGAGCACGGGCTCCAGGTGCGCAGGCCCCAGCAGTTGCGGCATGCAGGCTCACCAGTTGTGGCCTGTGGGCCCTAGAGAGCAGGCTGAGTAGTTGTGGAGCACCGGTCCAGTTGCTCCACAGCATGTGGGATCCTCCCGGACCAGGGTTTGAACCCACGTCCCCTGCACCGGCAGGTGGATTCCCAACCACTGCACCACTAGGGAAGCCCTAGTTATCTATTTTATACATATTAGTGTATATATGTCAATCCCAATATTTTATTTTATTTTATTTATTTTTTTAACTTTGGTAAGTGCAGTTTATTTATTTTTGGCTGCACTGGGTCTTTGTTGCTGCGTGCGGGAGGCTATTCTTCTTTGCGGTGCGCAGACTTCTCATTGCAGTGTTTCCTCCCGTTGCGGAGCATGGGCTCTAGGCACTCCGGCTTCAGTAGTCGCAGCACACAGGCTGAGTAGTTGTGGCTCATGGGCTCTATCTAGAGTGCAGGCTCAGTGCTTGTGGTGGGCATGTGGGATCTTCCCGAACTAGGGCTTGAACCCGTGTATCCCTGCATTAGCAGACGGATTCTTAACCACTGTGCCACCAGGGAAGTCCCCCAATATTTTATTTTTTGAATATTTATTTAAGCATGTGATGATACACATTTATTTTTACAAATATTTTATTATCTGTAAATGCTCTGTCAGTTGCAACAAATTAACTGTTGCAGAGTAACAGAGAGTACTATACTTTGAATAAGTTGTTACCAAGTTAAAAAGAAGGAAGTTAACTTCATTGAAGGTGTCAGTACCTTTGGTAAAAAAAAAAACTGCCATAATTAATCTGTACAGATGTCCTAGCATATGTGATTTTTCCAATAGCTGATGGTATTTTTCTACAGAAGGAGAAGTTTGTCTGATAAAATGATTTGTGCATTTATCCTCAGATGAAATCTTAGTGTATTCAAATTAAAGGCACTTTTTCATTGTTTGGTATGTAGCCATATTGGATATCAGTTCTGATATTGGTTCTTTCAATACTACTAATTGCTGAATATCATTTTAAAGGAAATATTAATTGACATATAATACTAGAGCATTTAACCTAGTACAATCACTTGAAAGGAAAAATCTATATGAGATCTCCTATATCTCATCTATGTCAGCCTGCTTTGATTTTTAGCTCCAATTCTGGAGATGGAATGGAAACTGGATTTGATGTGGATGAGTTTGTCTTATTGATTCTCCATGTTCATATTTTTGTTTATTTAATTTTTATTTTATATTGGATTATAGTTGATTTAAAATGTTGTGTTAGTTTCAGGTGTACAGCAAAGTGATTCAGTTATACATATACATGTGTCCATTCTTTTTCAGATTGTTTTCCCATATAGGTTATTACAGAATATTGAGTAGAGTTCCCTCTGCTATACAGTAGGTCCTTGTTGATTTTCTATTTTACATATAGTAGTGTGTATATGTTATCCCAAACTCCGAATTTATCCCTCGCCCCTACAATTCTATAAAACTGAGGTAAAATGACTTTCTTTTCTATCTAACTGAGAAGATAACCCCAAAGGTTATAGTTTTATTGCCCAAGAAAATATTAACCAGTTTTTTTTTGTTTTTTTTTTTTTGCAATTCGCGGGCCTCTCACTGTTGTGGTCTCTCCCGTTGTGGAGCACAGGCTCCAGACGCGCAGGCTCAGCGGCCATGGCTCACGGGCCTAGCCGCTCCGCGGCATGTGGGATCTTCCCAGACCGGGGCACGAACCCGCATCCCCTGCATCGGCAGGCGGACCCTCAACCACTGCACCACCAGGGAAGCCCATAACCAGTTTTGATCTTAGCATTCCTTTTCCCCTCCCACTGAGTCTAAAATCCTAGTTTTTCATATTCTGTTTGGTTCCCTCATAATGAATTAAAGTTTGACACATATTATTTGTATGAGAATTATGTTTAACACATTAGAATTATATTTTGCTGCCCATAGAAATTTAGAAACGTCTTATCAAGTTCCACAATACAAACAAGCAAACAAAAAAATAGAATGCCCTTTTCTTATCTATGAGCTTCTTTTGTTCCACATTTTGTGTGTTTTATCTATGTTTTGTGTATGGCTATAGATTTTTCATTTTCATTGCTCTATAACATTTCACTGTATGAGTATACCACAATTTATCATCCATTTACTGTAGAAGTAAATTTGAGTTGCTTCTAGTTCTGGGATATTATGAATAGTGCTGCTACACATATATATTCTCATATATGCTTTTGGTGAGCATGTGAACACATTTCTGTTGGGTATGTACCTAGGAGTAGAACTGATGGTTATAGAGATGTTCTATTTTAGTAGATGCTTTTCCCAGGTAGTTCTACCACTTTTCACTTCCACCCACCATGCATAAGAATTTTAATTGCTCCTCAACTTTACCAAACCTAGGTATTCTGTCTTTTTCTTCTAGCTACTCTGTGTGCGGTAATATGGCATTCTGGTTTTAATTTGTACTTCCCTGCTAATTAATGAAGTTGATCATTTTTCCACATTTATAGAATATGTGGGTATCCTGTTTTGTGAAACGCAAAATCTTTTGCCCATTTTTCTATTCGTTGTCTGCCTGTCTTTTTTTTTCAGATCAGTTTTTAAAAATTCTTTATATATTCTGGATATAAGCCCTTTGTCAGACACATGTATAGCAAATATCTCCACCCACTCTTTGGCTTGCCTTTCCACCCTTTTAATGGTGTCTTTTGGTGAACAGAAGTTCTTAATTTTACTAGAGTCCAATTTATCAGTTATTTTGTTTATGGTTGGTGCTTTTTGTGTCTTATTTAAAGGGCTTTACCTACTCAAAGTTTACAGAGATATTACTTTCCTATACTTTCTTCTAAAATCATTATTGCTTTATCTTTCCAATTTTATGGACAATCCACCTGGAATTAATTTTTATATTATTGTGAGGTAGGGATCAAGTTTAATGTTTTCCCATAAGGATATTCACAGTAAAAAGACTCCTTTCTCCACTACATAGCAATATAGTCTTTGTCATCTATCAGGTGACTCTTTTCAACTTGTCTGTGGGCTCTGTTCTGTTCCATTGGCTTATTTGTCTATTGTTGGAACAAAACCATACTGTCTAAATTTCCAAGCTTAAAAAATAAATAAATAGGACTTCCCTGATGGTCCAGTGGTTAAGACTCCATGCACTGCAGGGGGCACAGGTTCAACCTCTGGTCAGGGAACTAAGATCCTGCATACCGTGCAGCACGACCAAAAGTAAATAAATAAATATTTTTAAATAATAAATAAATTTCCACAGCTTTATAATGGGTCATGTTCACTGGCAGTGTGATTGTTCAGCTTTGTTCTTTTGTAAGATTGCCAGAGCTATTCTTGTCTCTTTGCATTGCTATCTAAAATTTAAAATCACCTAAATCAAAATTTCGTGCCAATTTTCACACCAAAAATCAGCTGGGATTTTGATTGGAATTGCATTGAATTTATAGATGAGTTGGGGAAGAATTAACATGTTTACACTAACTCTTTCAATCTATGAACATAGTATTTATTTGGATTTCTTTTAATTTCTCTCAAAATTAGTAGTTTCCAGTGAAAGGTCTTTGACATTGTTTGATAGGTTTAGTTCCATGTTTTTGAGATTATTGTAAAGGGTATTTTTTGTTTATTGCTGATATACAGTAACACAACCGATCTTAGTGTTAAAATCTTATATTCAGAGACCTTGCTAAATAAACCTATTCTAATAATGGAATACTTTTATTTTTTCCTTTCAAGACTTTTCTTTTATTTATTTTCCCTGCCTTATTGTTTTTTAAGAATTCCAGTACAATGTTGAGTAAAAGTGGTGATGTGGACATCTTGCCTTATTCTTGATTTCAAATGGAAAGCTTTCAAAATTTTACCACTGAGTATGTTTGCTCTAATCACTAATTATATAATACCACAGAAGTTTTCATAGCTGTATCTTTATTATCACTCAAGTCAAAATATTTTCTAATTTGTTGTAATTCTTTCTTTAATTCATGAGTTATTTGAAAGCGTGCTGTTTAAGTCCCAGGCAGTTGGAGGTTTTCTCGATTTTGTTATTTATTTCTAGCTCAATAGCACTGTAGTCAGCGAATATGCTGCGAAATATTTCAGTCTTTTAAAATTTGGACGTCTTGCTTTATGGCACGGCATTTAGTCAATTTTGAATAATGTTCCAGTTCTGGTTGAAAAGAACATGTGTGGTAGAGTTCGGACTCTCATGACCTTTACATCCTGGTATTAATCTGCAGATGTGTTATATTATGTGGCAAAGGAACTTTGAAGATGTAATTATTAAAATAGGAAGATTATCCTGAGTTATCCAGATGGGTCCACTATAATCACATGAGCCCTTAAAAGCAGAAGAGGAAGGCAGAGATTAAAAACATAAGAAGGACTCAGCTGCCTCTGCTGGCTTGAAGATGGAGGGGCCAAAGGCAAAGCATGAAAAGGAATTGAATTCTTCCACATTCCTGAATGTTGTGTCTTGGTCTGAACGCGGGTTGGAGAAGAATTTCCAGACACAAGGCAGAATGTAAAGAAGATAGAATTTATTAGAGGGAAGTGTCGCTGCTAGAACAGCGGTCCGACTTCCTAGTAGTCTGGGAGAGTCGAGCCCGAACATGTGCTATTGATCAGTTTTTATAGCCAGAAAACAAAGAAATGGTCCGAGGTGAAAATTTCGTTTACTGATGGTCGAGGCACATACACCTTCCTTCTATAGGGTTAGAGTGGGACAGGGCAAATGCCTTTCCTTATTTGGGACAGGTCCTGTGGCCCAGGTGGGCTCAGGAATTTCGTAACCATCGCAACATGGCGGGGGAGGGTGACTAAGAGTCTGGTAGGGGGTGTAACGCTGACACTTTTTCAGGCAAGGTTGTCCTTTGTCCTTGAAGCACCATTGTCCTTGGAGCACTGGAGTTTGGATGTGGATTCTTCCCAAGAGGCTCCAGTAAAGAATACAGCCCTGCTGAATCCTTGATTTTGGTGCTGTGAGACCATAAGCAGAGAACTCAGCTGGGCCACAGTGTGCCCAGACTTCTGACTCATGGAAACTGTGAGAGAATAAATGGGTATTGCCTTAAATCGCTAATCCGTGGTAATTTGTTATGGTAGCAATAGAAAATGAAAACAACATGGATTCTGTCTTTGTTGTATGAGGTGTTCTATATGTGTTATATCAGTTTTCAACTGTTATACAATAACAACAAAAAACATACAAAACGTAGTTGTTTAAAACAACATAGGGATGCATTCAGAATGTATAAAGAATTCTTACAACTCAATAAGAAGCCAACCCCCAAAATGGGCAAAAGATTGAAATAAACAGTTCATAAAAGACAATATACAAATGCCCAATCAGAACATGAAAAGATGTTCAAAATCCTTAGTCACCAGGGGAATACAAATGAGACCCACCATGAGATATTGGTACATACCTCCTGTGCCTGTGGACAAAGAATGCCGCCTCCCATATCAGCAAAGGATGTCGCAGCCATCTAGCCGTCAGCCACTACAGCTGCCCCCACTGTGAGCCCTGAGGGAACTCAGGATGGAGACAAACAGGTTGCCTCCTTGGCCACACAGCCGCCCCAACGGTGCACCCTGAGGGGATTCAGGATGGGAAAGAACTGGATACTGGCCCTAGATAGTTAAGGTGCATACCAAAGGGACGATTTCAATGAGCCCAGACTCTCGCATCTTCTCCGACATGGAAAAGCACTAAATTCATTAACTTGAGATGTCTGGTTTTCTTCAATTAACAGTAATCTTTTGATGTGCCAACTGCCTCCTTTTTGTTGCAAAAACTAATATAAAGTCTGGTTCCTCCCTTACCCCTTCGGAGCAGCTCCTCAGATCTATCTGAGAGGCTGTCTTCCGGGCTTAAGGCCTCAGAAAGTCTGCTGAATAAAATATAATTCTCAGCTTTTATGTTGTGCTTTTTTTTTTCAGTCGACAAGCCAAAATTAAGTAGACTGACAATACTAATGGCAGTACTTTCTGGTAGGATTGTGAAATGTTACAGCCATTTTGAAAAGAGTGGGGCAATGTTTTAAAAAGTTAAACATGCACCTACCATAAGACTCAGCCATTGCATTTTTCAGTATTTATCTAAGAAAAATGAAGACATGTGTCCACCCAAATACTTGTAGGTGAATGCTTATACCTTATCTATTAACATTTGTGCAGCAAAAGCAATTATTTGTGGGATATTTTCAGCTGTAAGTGTCTGATTTGAAAAGAAGAAAGGATTAATATAAAATCAGAAGAACAGAATAAATGAAAATTATATGGATGGAGGTGGATATTAAAGGTTTAAAAAAAACCAACATGGGGAAGCATCACTGTCAAGTGAATTAATGGAGGTCTGTGTTCCTTCCCTTTCATTCATTTTTAAAAAGTGGATTCAAGTATTTTCTATTTCCCTTCTTTGAAAAACTCAGAAAAGGTCTTCTTTATGGGGTTGTCAATTGGGTTTTCAGTCAGTGATCCTTCACTGAGGAGTGGCACAGACTCTCAGTCCTACAGATCCATGATGTTCCTTTAGAGACTTTCAAAGGCTCTGCCTTGGCCTGGAGACCAGCCCGAGGAAATGCTTGGCCCAGAGACACCTGAGGGGAGGTAGCTGATAAACGTGTATGAGAGACTCTGCTCTGCAGGGAGCCTGAATGCTCTCAGTAATCCAATCCGTGGCCACTGAACCACTGTGTTTGGTAGTTTAACCTAGAGTCATCTACCACACCTACACAGATGTTCCATGCTTCAGACCCTAGTTCTCATTCCAACTCCTGCCCTGCCCAACAGTTTTTGTCCCAACTTCCAGAGCAATGGGAAGTTGGTACCATATTCAGTTCAAGCTCAGCTGTGGAGTGGCAAGCCCTCTCAGAAAAAAGTAGTTCTTCATGACCTGAAGTTCACTCTGCCTCAGGCAACTGGGCATGGAGAATGCATGCGTTAGACAGGCCCCTATCACAGAGCTATGAAATAGTCATAAAGGGGTCCTGAGGGTGGGACAGAGAGAGGAAGGTGAATCCATAGCCCTTGCCCACTGTTTCAGCCTAGTAGATAGATCCCTCTACCCTTTCTGGGCCTTCCTAATTTCTAATGTGAGAAATGGAATATTGCCTGTCATATCAGTAAACAAAGGATGTCACAGTCATCAGAGATTGCAGCCACCAGCCGATGGGTGAGCTGGTGAGCCCTGAGGGAACCCAGGAAGGAAACAAAGAATACTTGCCATCAGACTGCAGCCACTCCTCACAGTGAGCCCTGAGGAGTCTCAGGGTGTGATTCAGCTAAGCCCGTGCGCCACAACTACTGAGCCTGTGCTCTAGGCCCTGCGAGCCACAACTACTGAGCCCGAGTGCTACAACTACTGAAGCCTGAGCGCCTAGAACCCGTGCTCCACAACAAAAGAAGCCACCGCAATAAGAAGCCCTCGCACCATAACGAAGAGTAGCCCCCGCTCTCTGCAACTAGAGAAAGCCCACACAGAGCAACTAAGACCCAACACAGCCATAAATAAATAAATAAATAAATAAATAAATAAATGATTAAATAAATAAATAAATAAACAAACCAAAAAAACCCAATAATCTTTTTCTTTTTTTGTTTTGCGGTACGGGGGCCTCTCACTGCTGTGGCCTCTCCTGTTGTGGAGCACAGGCTCCGGACGCGCAGACTCAGCGGCCATGGCTCACGGGCCCAGCCGCTCCACGGCATGTGGGATCCTCTCAGACCGGGGCACGAACCCGCGTCCCCTGCATCGGGAGGCGGACCCCCAACCGCCGCGCCACCAGGAAAGCCCAACCCAATAATCTTTTGACATACATTCAGACATCTATGTAGGTATGGCAGATGGCTCTAGGTTAAACTACCAAATACAGTGGTTCAGTGGCCACAGATTGGAGATATATATATGTATGTATATACGTATATATATATTTTAAATATATATGTATATATCTCCCAGCTATAAGTCAGCTATTTGCCGGATTATTTACCCCTTGGGGATCTAAATTCATACTTCACTAATTCCACAGTCTGAAGTTCTCCTAGGACTTTTTGCTAAATTCCAAGAAATTATGCACTCTTGATCTCTTCTGTCCTCAAGTCCAGCTTCCCTGTGTAATCTGTTTTTGCCTTTCCTCAACCCAGAGAACAAGCCCCACCTTTAACTTCACTCAAAATTGTTCACTTTCACAAAAATGAATTGGTGAGCCAGATATAGAGAACAAACTCGTGGTTATTGGGGGAAGGGGGGCAACATAGGGGTGGGGAGTGGGGGGTACAAACTATTGGTTGTAAGACAGGCTCAAGGGTGTGTTGTACAACCCGAGGGATACAGCCAATACTTTGTAAAACTATAAACTGAAAGTAACCTTTAAAAATTGTACAAAAAATTTAAAAAATATGACTAGCTAGCAATTTTGAATCTACTAAAAAAAAAAAATTGGTGAGCAATGTAGCCTTTATCAAAGACATTTTTAGTCTGATAACGAAAGAGCTGCACAGCACTCCTCAGAGCAAATAAAATAAAAATCTCCTAGTCATTCTTTCTCTCCCAAAGACCCTTTTGGGCTGCTCTGCCCTGAGAATTCTCACTTCTTCCCTCTCTCCACATGCAGTGGCCCTCTCCCCTCCTTTATTCATCCCCTTTATTTACACAGAATAATTCACCTGTCCCAAACTTTTCTCCAACCTGTACCCCTAAATCTATCCTGACTGGGAAGGGAAGAGGACTTCTACTTAACAGAAGGCAAGCTCTTACTAGAACAGTTGGGACTGTACATACAGTATCCTTTTTTTTTTTAAATAATGCCTAAGATTAAGTTTTTTAATCTATAAAAAATTTCTTGATTTTTACCAATCTAACTTTCTTTTCATCCAAATGCATATTGGCTTCTCAGTATTTTTTTTTCTTTTAAGGGTTATCTATTTCATGGAACAATTCTAATTTTCCAATCTACATTAAAAGAGGGAAAAATCAAGAAATTGATATATGCTACATAAATTGTATATACTATAAAATATATTCCCACGAAGTTAGATTCATATAGAATGGAGATAATAGTGCTTTGTATTTCTTTTTTTGGCTGCTCTGGGTCTTCATTGAGGCATGTGGGCTCATAGTTGTGGCATGCGAACTCTTAGTTGCAGCATGTGAACTCTTAGTTGAGGCATGCATGTGGGATCTAGTTCCCCGACCAGGGATCGAACCGGGCCCCCTGCATTGGGAGCATGGAGTCTTACCCACTGGACCCGCAGGGAAGTCCCTCAACTACTTTTAAAAATGGTCAAAAGACTTGAACAGACACTTGAGCAAATGAGAAGTGTAAGTTGGAAATAAGGACATAAAAATCCTATTCCAAAGTAAAAGGAACAAATTAAATGCGACAATTCTCAGAAGATTTAGTCTAAGTCAAGTTTCTCAGCTTCAGCACTACTGACATCTTAGGCCTGGTAATTCTTTGTTATGGGGGCTGTCCTGTGTATTGTAGGATGTTTAGCAGCATCCCTGGCCTCTACCCAATAGTGCCCTCCCCCAAACAAATTTGTAACAACTAAAAATATCCAGACATTGCCAAGTGTCCCCTGGGGTGCAAAACCACCAGTTGAGAACCAGTGTGCTGAGTGATGGAAGCCAGACTCAAAAGGCTACAAAGTGTATGGTTAATTTATGTCACTCTGGAAAAGGCAAAACTGTAGGAACAAAAAGCAGTTCTTGCCAGGGTATGGGGTTGGAGGCAGGAGATTGATTACAAAGGGTCAATAAGGGAACTTTCTGGGGTGATAGAAATATTTTATATCTTGACTTTGGTACTACTCACATGACTGGGTTTATAGTTTTTGTGAAATTTAGTAAAATCTTATCCATCATTTCTTCAAATGGTTTTTCTGCTCTCTCTCCTCTCCTTCGGGTATTCCAATTACATGTATGAAAGACTGCTTGATATCACCTCACAGGTCACTGAGGCTCTTCCTCTTTGTGTTTCAGTTTGGATAATTGTATTGCTCTGTCTTCAGGTTCATTCATCTTCTTTTGCACTGTCTAATCTGCTAAGTCCATCCAATAAAATGATGTTTTGATATTGTAATTTTTCATCTCCAGAAGTTTTTTCTTTTTTTTTTTTCGTAGCTCCCATTACTTTCATCATTATGTTCATGTTTTTAACTTTTTGAGTAAATTTAGTAATGAAGCATTTCTTGGTCTGTCTATTGACTTATTTTCTGCTTATAGGTCACATTTTCCTGCTCCTTTGCATCTCTATTTAATATTTTACTGGATGCTTGATATTGTGAATATTACTGACAGTGCATTTTATTGTCTTCCTTTGAAGACTGTTCAACTGTGTTCTGGAAGACTTAATTTACTAGGAGGTCAGCTTAATCCTTTCAAAGCTTATTTTTAAGTTCTGTTAGGATGTATCTAGAGTAGCTTTTATTCTAGAGCTTGTTTAGTACTACTCAGTTGTGGCCCTTCTGGGATCTATACTAAATATCCTGGGCATTTTACAAGGTCTTTCCACTCTGGCTTTTTGTGATGAGAATGTCTCCCAGCCCTGTGTGAGTTCTGGAAAGTGTTGAGCTCAGAGCCTCTGGGGAGGTGTTCTTCAACCTATGCACACAATTTGGTATTTAGCCAGACTCAAGAGACTCCTATGCAAATTTCTGGAGCCCTTTTCCTGCATAGTTCCCTTTCCTGTTACTCTTTCCCGCAAATTCTAATTGCCTTAGCCTCCTTGAACTTTGATTTCCGTGTCTTCAACTAACCAGAGACCCTGTGCTCTGCTTCAGACTCACCCTCCTTTTGTCACCAGCTGGAAAGTGCTGTAGGAAAAAAGTGTAATTGTATGGCTACTTTTGTTTCTCTTCTCTCAGGGATCAGTCACATACTGTCTGTTATCCAATGTCGAAAAGCAGTTGTTTCATATACTGATATTTTGCCTAGTTTTCTAACTTTTTACAATGGAAGGACAAATCTGTTACTGGTTATTCTGTCACGTCCAGAGACAGATGTGAAAAGCAATGTTTTTTTTTTTTTTTTTTTACTAATAATAGACAAAAACACTGTAGACCAATAGAAAGAGGCTAGGAAAAACTTGAAATATAAACATAAAATATTAAAATGATCCCACCTGTCAGTAAGATCCAAGCCTCCCAACTACCAAAAGTGGGCAAAAATACAAATGGGTAATGAATAAAAATGAGATTAAAAGACCATTAATAGATGAAAGCTGCATTAATTTTAAATTAATTTTCTCAATCTCTTTGATAAGAAATATTTTTTTGTTTTACTTATTGAGGTTTAAAACACAGTAAATTGCACAAAATCTTGTGTATAGATTGATGAAACTCTTGGTTACATATGTATATACCCTTGTTAACCACAACCTAGATCTAGATATATAGAACATTCTATCACTGTAAAAGAATCCTTCATGTTCACCTAATACCTACCCTTTCCCCAAAGGTATGTATGCCTTGTTCTTCTATCACCATAGAATATTTTTGCCTGTTTTCCTACTTTAGGAATTTTGGACTGAATCATACACTAAATACTTTTGCCCCAGGATTGTTTTAACATTATGTCTGTGCAATTCATCCACATTGTTACATGTAGCTGTAGTTTGCTTATTGCAACATAGTATTGCATTATAAGAGTATTCTACAGATTATCTGTTCTCCTGTTGATGGATGTGTGAACTATTTCCAGTTGGGAGCAATTATGAATAAAACATTATTATGAGCATTTAATAATTCTTTTTTGTGGTTAAGTTTTCATGCCTCTTGGGTAAATACCTGAGTGGAATTGCTAGGTCACAGGATGGGCATGTTTAGCGTTAGTAGATACTACCAAATAGTATTCCAGTGTAATGCTGTTGCAGTTTCAGTTGCTCCATTAGCTTTTTCACATTTGCTGCTGTCAGCCTTTAACCACAATTTCAAATGCTTATTTGGATATTTCCTTTTGTGATGAGATTTTCAGGCTTTTGTTAGTTTTTTGTTTGAGTTGTCTTTTTCTTATTGATTTCTGGGACTTTTCAAAACATTCTGTTTAAGTCCTTTGTCAGATATGTGTATTGGGAATATCTTCTGCCATTCTTTGACCTGTTTTCTAAGTGTCTTTTGATTCACACTTCTTAGTATGTAATCCAATTTACTAATTGGTTAGTGCTTTTTTTGGTCTTTTAAAAGAAATGTTTGCCAACTCTAAGGTCAGAAAGATATTCTCATGGTTTCTATTTAGAGGCTTGATTTAGCTTTCACATTTAGGTCAATGATCCACCTCAAATTAATTTTTTCTGCACAGTGTGAGTTAGGGGTCAAGGTTAATCTTTTCCCTATATGGAGACCTAATTTCTCCAGCAGTATTTTAAAAATCATCCTTTCACTGACAGAATTGCATGGAACAAGTTGAGAAGTGTTTATTTCTGTCCTCTGGGAGTATATTAGTATGATATCTTCCTTATATTTTGATAGAATTCATTAGTCAATGCTATCACTGAGTTTTGTGTGAAGTTTAAAATTACATATTCAATTTAATAGATATAGTACTATTATTTTTTCTCAAGTTAATTTTGGTCAGTTGCCTTGTACCAATTCTTGTCTCTTGGCTCCAAAAGCAACCCCTTACATATTGTGCTTTGTGATGCTGAGGTTAGGACTCTGCAACCACACTTCTACTTTGCAGGCTGGTTCCCTGTTAGGCTCTGCTGATAGTGGTTACTAGAGACTGAAAGGCTGGAGAAAGGAGATTTGTCCTTCCTGTGGACTATCTTCTTGCAGCTCCTCTGAGTATCAACCCAGTGATGTTTCTTCTCTGTGGTGCTACAGTTTCTGTATCAGTTTCAGAATCCAGTGTGGAGTTTCTTTGTGCCTTTCCTCTCCCTTCAGGTGGCAGCATGCCCTCTTCAGAGGTCTGAGTTTCAGCCCCAAGGGTTCCTGCCCCAAGCTTCTAAGTTTTAATAATTCCAACCTCTTCTCTTTTTTCTCTTGACCTTAGGTTCTATAGTTGCTGCAGTGCTCTCTCCATACTTCAAAATTCTTTTGTTACTCTTTCAGTTACCTAACTTTATGACTGGTTAATAATTCTTTAAAGTATTTCTGTTCAAGTAACTGATGTCATTTTTGCCTCCTGATTAGAATCTGATACACTGACAAAGGGCTAGAGTCCAGAACATATAAAGAACTTCCACAAATCATTATGAAAGATGGACAACTGGTACATAAGCAAACCCTTTAACAAAATGAAGAGACAGAACTACACATATATACACACAAAGGACATGTACAGAAATGTTTACAGCAGCATTTTTGGTAATAGCCCAAACCTTCAAACTACCCAAATGCCCATTAAAAGTTAAATGTATGTTATGCTATATCCACACAATGAAATATAGCAGTGACAAAAATCTATCACTACATATATGGATTAGTCTCATGAACACAATGCAAAGTGAAAGCCACTCAAAGGAGTAAATAATGTATGATTTTATTAATAAAGCAACAACAACAAAAATCCATGGTGCTATGTTAGCACAGTAGTTATTCTAGGTGGAGGGTTGGAGAGGGATAGAAACTAGGAGATTGAGAATCTCTGGGGGATTGGTAATATGGCTTCTTGATCTATCTATGGCTGCATGGTCTCTCATTTTAGAAACAAACGCCTTTTAAAAAAAAATAAATTTACTTTATTTATATTTATTTTTGGCTGCGTTGGGTCTTCGTTGCTGTGCGTGGGCTTTCTCTAGTTGTGGCGAGCGGGGGTTACTCTTCGTTGCAGTGCGCGGGCTTCTCATTGCGGTGTCTTCTCTTGTTGTGGAGCATGGGCTCTAGGTGCGCGGGCTTCAGTAGTTGTGGCCCTTGGGCTCAGTAGCTCCGCAGCATGTGGGACCTTCCTGGACCAGGGTTTGAACCCTTGTCCCCTGCATTGGCAGGCGGATTCTTAACCACTGTGCCACCAGGGAAGCACCCACCTTTCTTGACATACTGCCAACTCTCAAGCTACTGTCCTGTTCTCTTGTCTACACATCTGCCCCTGCCTTAACACTGAAATTATTCTCACCAGTCACCTGACTAAATTCAGTAGACATCATTCTATGCCCCCATTTTACTTAGCATAACTGTTGACCACTCTTCTTAAAATGCCCTCTTCAATGACACTGCATTCTCTTGGTCTTCCTTGATTACCCATCCCTTAAACACTGATACTCTCATCCTTAGCTCTTTCTCACTTCCAAATCTGTGTATAATCTTATATATTTCCATCATTCTGAATATATCTATTTCCTAAGGACTTCCAACTGTTTCTAGTTTCTCTCCTAAGCTTCAGTTACCCAATTGCCAACAGATGACCTCCATTTGGATTTATTCACACAGTGTCTGAGTGCTTACTATGGGTCAAATATTGTTGCTACAATTTCTCACAGAAATATCAGATTGAATGTATTCAAAGTCTATCTTCTTTCCCCCATAGTCTTCTTTTAGAATTCTTTCAGTGACTGGAACCACCTTCCACTAGGCCAGCCAAGTAGAAAATCTCCAGGTAATTTTTTCTTCTCTCTCTCTGACCATATATTAATCAAGTCTGTTAAATTTACCTCTGCAAGATAACTCAAATCTACCCCCCCTCCAGTCTCACTGCTTTTCATTCATATTTAATTTTATATATAATGTTTTGGAATGATGGACAGATCAAAGTGAACATTCCAAAGAAATGTCCGTATACATTCCAAAGCAATACTGAACAGTTTTCAAATGCTGTACAGCATGTCCAAACTAAATATCTATATAACCCCTCAGATTAAGACAGTTGTGGTAGCCAAACTCCAAGAGTCCCAATCACCTCTGCCTCCTGGGTATTCATTCTTGTGCCGTCCCTTCCCCATTTGACCTGTAAAACCAATAGAATATGGCGAAAGTGATGGTATATCGTTTCCAAGATTAGGTTGTATAAATGCTGTGGCTCCAATCATGGGTGCATTTTCTTGGATTATTCTGGGAGAAGCCAGCTGCCATGTCATGAGGGCACTCAGGTGACCTATGATGTCTCCAGTCAACAGCCTGTAAGAAACTGAGGCCTGCCAACTACCCTGTGAGCTTGGGAGCATATTCTGACCTAGTTGGACCTTCAGATTATATCGCTGACAACTACCTACAAAGCCATGAGGTCTTGAGCGAGAACCACACAGCTAAGTCGCTGCCTTAATTAATTTTTGGCTGCATTGGGTCTTCGTTGCTGTGTGCGGGCTTTCTCTAGTTGTGGTGAGCAGGGGATACTTTTCATTGCGGTGGCTTCTCTTGTGGAGCACGGGCTCTAGGCACACGGGCTTCAGTAGTTGTGGCATGTGGGCTCAGTAGTGTGGCTTACAGGCTCTAGAGCACAGGCTCTAGAGCGCAGGCTCAGTAGTTGTGGCACATGGGCTTAGTTGCTCCGCAGCATGTGGGATCTTCCCGGACCAGGAATTGAACCCTTGTCCCCTGCACTAGCAGGTGGATTCCTAACCACTGCGCCACCAGGGAAGTCCTGCTCCCTGATTTCTGACACATAAAAACTACAATAATTGTTTTAAGCTGATAAGTTTTGAGGTTAATTGCTATTAAGCAATAGATAACTTACTTCTCCCAATCAAACCAGAAGCTGACTAGTTTCTGTCAGTGGGACAAATAAAACAAGTACACTTTACACTGCTTCACAATTTCAAATTATTCACTACCACAAGATCAATGTGTTAAATTCTGGACAACAAAGTCAGTACTGGTCTAGTATAAACGCACTTGATTAGGATTTTATTTTCATAGTCAGCTTTGATTTATTCCAAACGAGCTGACAAATTTTTCGTTCTTCGATTTACAAGGGTTAAACATTACTAATTCCTCTTAATTAGCTAAAGAACAATTAATACAATAGATTTAAATTTTTTATTTATTTATTTGGCTGTGTTGGGTCTTAGTTGCAGCATGAGGGATCTTCATTGCTGTGTGCGGGATCTTTAATTGTGGCATTGTGGGAATTTTAGTTGCTGCATGTGGGATATTTTTGCTGTTGCACGTGCGATCTAGTTCCCTGACCAGGGATTGAACCGAGGACCCCTGCATTGGGAGTGGGGAGTCATAACCACTGGACCACTAGGGAAGTCCCCCATTAATACAATACTTAAACAGCTAAATAAACCTATGTTGCTATTAGTTAATGGGACAAATGTTTTTGACCCCAAAAACTTCCCCCAAAGAATACCCAAAGATATTCTTAAAGCTGCATCCAGGGCTTCCCTGGTGGCACAGTGGTTGAGAGTCCGCCTGCCGATGCAGGTGACACGGGTTCGTGTCCCGGTCCGGGAAGATCCCACATGCCGCGGAGCGGCTGGGCCCGTGAGCCATGGCCGCTGAGCCTGCGCGTCTGGAACCTGTGCTCTGCAACAGGAGAGGCCACAACAGTGAGAGGCCCGCGTACCGCAAAAAGACAAAAACAAAAACAAAAAAACTGCATCCAGCATTGCCAAACATTATACCTGGCAAGAGGAGGCAATGAATAAATATTTCTTCAAGTGGGTGTAAAATTTTACAAGCAGTCAATTTCAAAGAGCTGGAAACGTAATAGCAATAAACGTCATAAAGTGTCAGTTCAACTAATGACTTTATACCAGAACATAACAGAATTGATCTGTTTTGGGTATCCCTACACTAAAAATTCCATGTTTCCTTCTCTGCTTTCTTCCTAAATCTTTGGTGGGAAGATACTATATGAACTCTGAATAGCTCTCAGTGACTGCTAATTCAAAGCGACAGACTGACTACATGAATGGAAGAGAAATGAGACATCAGAAGACAATATGTTGCAAAAAACTGTATGAAGATGGAAAACAGATTAATAAATAGAAAACAAATTAAGGGTAAGAAGGCTCAAAGTTAAATGGCTACAGACAAAGATTAAAACTACAAGTGAACCTTAAAGACCCCTTAAAGAGGTTTGGAACTTAGAGGCACCACTGAAGTTGTGGAAGGAGCAAGGCTGAACAGGAGAACTGGTTCAGAGTCTGTTTAAGAGTTTCGGTCTTCTAGGTCCTCTCTGCCATTGTCATATGCAACCAGGCTCATCATTTCTCAGCTGTGCAAATTTGGGCACGTTTCTTAACCCCTCCAAGCACCAATTTCCTCATTTGTAATGAGAGAATAAGAAAATACCTATTTCATAGGACTATCTTGAGGATTGAGTCAATACATATCAAGTACATAGAACAGTATCTAGCACACAGTAAGCATGCAATAAAGCATACTTTATTGTTATTTTAAGCCTTTGATGCTACTTGCTTTCTAATTAATTACAGTGTACATATTACCTTGAGAATCACTAATTTAAATAAAATCACCTTTGGGGGACACATGAATGATGGAGAGATAAAAGCATTTTCAACTTGTGAACACAGCTCCGTGATGAATATATGGCAGCAACATCTTTGCTTAGTCTCAAAGCAAGACTAACAATCATGAGCGCCATAGAGGAGTACGAAGACAGGAAAACTGATGGACAAAAGGAAGTGTAGACTGAGAAGTATTAGTTGCTATACTGTAGAAAGTGAGAGAGGTGCCTCTGAGAGCTTCCCTACAACATTCTGTGAGTATAATGCCTATACACTGCTTACCTAGGAACAAGAGAGGACCAGATCACTACAATGATTAGAAGCAAAACATAAAGGAGTAGACTGAAAAGAGAACTAAAATTCAACAATCCATAAATCTCACATACAAAACGTTATCAGGAAACCTTATAGTTTGTGCTATTTGAAAAGTATTTATTGCAATGACAAAACTAGAGGTTAATTACTTTTTTATTATTGAATTAAATTGTAAAGTCTACATCTACAATTTTAATCAGGAAGAAATGCTTTGCATTTACATCAAGGACACATTTATTCTAGTGGAAGAAAACAGACACAGACAAAAGACCAAGTACACATTTAAAAAATTAAAAAAAGACTACGCGTTTTACCTGGTCCTACTTTGCTATTTTGGACCATACCTTTCCTATTAGAAAATTGATCTCACGTACATATTAAGTCTGATTTATCTTCCCACATTTCTGAACATTAAATGCAGTTTCTCACAATTTCTAATTATAAACAAAAGATTGAAAGCAATATGGGAATCAAAGTTTAAACACAAAAAAAGTAAAAGTAGACTGCTATCACTGTATAGAGGCAACGCTGAATAAAATGTGCTCCCTCTGTGGCTCATCTCAAAACACTTTTACTTGGAGAGGCAAGCATTTCTGATCTAGGAGTAAGTTTCCCACTGCCTTTGCAGAGACGAGACCTACGAATATTTCTGGTCAACTGCAAAGTGAAAAATGTCTACAAAATATCTAAAAGCTAAATATCAGACTATGGCTGATGCAAATCAAACTTGTGTGTTGGTCTAAATATACATCTTCAGCTTTTCCTTTTTAAAAAGTATCTTTTTTATTTCAGAAGATATTTTTTAAAAAACTTACATTTTTAATGTGCTTTACTGTCAATGACTGTAAAGTTGAAACTCACATGATTAAATCAAAATTTTTGTTTTACTTGATTCTACTGAAATTTCAATTACCTACTACTTTACCGAACAAAGTTATACATGAGGTAAGTTTTAGCTAAAAAAAAAATTAATCAACCACAAAGATAAAGTTAAACATTTCAAAAGTAAACAAAAATCATAATGCCCGCCTCAATTTCAGAGTTTAAAAATTTATGTATTAACTATTGTGTATCCAAGGAAAGTTTATAATGTAGTTTAAAAGCACATACTTTTTGCTTTTAAAAGCACATACTTTCAAATCAAATTAAGTTGGGAAATATGGGGCAAAAAAAAACTTGGCAAAATGCATTTTTGGTAACAGAAAATAATTCAATAATGAATCCAAATGGAACCTAAGACTGGTGTTTAAAATTTCTAACTTCTAAACACACACACACACCTATTTATCTAAAAAATATTTTGGTAACGGATTGATAGAATAAATGTTTTGCTTTAAATAAAAAGTACAAGTTTCCAATTATAGCCTTATAGCTAGCTAAATAGTCTTTAAAAACATGTACAGCCAGCTAACAGTTCTCTAAAACATGTGTAAGTTGCACTGATAGATCCCTGCTAAAAATCAACTGCATTTAAATGGGTCTTACCGAAGTAGGACATTCACAATACTAGATATCTTTTAAAAAGTGAGTACAATAGGGCTACAATAACATTATTACTATTAATAAAAGTTACAGAAGAGATTATCACTGTACTTTTCCCCATAAACACCATCAAACTTTGTTGCAGTCACCAAAACTACAATCTCAAGTTACTTTTTCTCTTACCGAATTTCACGTTTCACATGTCTCTAGTTTTTATTCAGCAGAGAATAATTCTTAAAATCTTTTCTGTAAGAATTCAAAGTATTTAAATGTGTAGCTTCACATTATACTACCACGTTTTGCCCTTGTTTCCCAAATACACAAAAACAATATACATTTTTTCTCAAAAAAGAAATAAGATGTCCACATTAAAAAAATAAAGCCTACAAAAAAGTTCCAGAGCTAAAAAAGATTATTCATATGGCACGAAGTGATCTCCTACTAGTCCGAAGTCCAAAACATTGAATGAAGTCCATTTATATATATCTTGCTTGCTTTTCAATGGAATACATTTACTGAGGTGAAATCACATTTTTTTTTGTTCTTGAGTCAAGTGTACACAAATTTTTTTAATACAGTTATTAAAAATAGGAGACCAAGCTGAATGTGCCAAAGAGATATCATTCAGTTGACTTTTTTAGAGTCATTAGAAAGAAACTTATAGAATGGATTTCCTTGGTTGGTTTCCATAGCTTGATAGACCAAAAACAAAAAAAAGGCTACGACAACAAAGAGCAAAATTTTTATCCACATGGGAATGGAGCGTCCCTTTTTTGTCTTTTCTGACTTGACATCTGCCAAGGGAAGATACTTAGGAATATATTTAGACGAAAAAGATTCCTCCATCCTGAAATCACTGAGTTCTAATGGCCGGCCGGCAGCCCCTTTGATTGGTCTGCGGCAACTAGCACTGTTGGGAGTAAAAGGAGGAAGAGAAAAACTATTAGATAAAGTCATAACTTAAATAACATAAAATGACATTATTACTCCTAATTCCAAACACATTCCTTGAGGTAACAGTAGAAAACTGTCATATAATATCAACAGTGAGATCAGTCAACCTATTTAAAAACTTCTATACATTTTTCATTTAAAGAGTTAGATTTGTATCTTTTATTAGAAAATAATATTCAGAGTATTATAAATATTCACTAAATTTGCCTTCTTAAAGGTTTTTCAAGCTAATATATTTAGGGGATAAGAGGAAAAAAATAAGGTAGTTTGGTTGTGATTCCTTCAGTCAGGAAACAATTCAACAGATTATCTAAAAGCAGTCTTTTCAAGTAGAAAAGAGAGACTCTCAGGAATAAAACCGATTTCCTTCTTACCAGGTTTCAGTTTAGATTTAAAAATAAGAATTAAAAGTAGGTAAATGATTTATTTACAACCTTTCAGCTTAACAAAGTTAATTTTGAAACTGACTCAACTTTCAAGAATATGAACTAGTTAGTGCTTAGAAGAATTAAAGTGCTCCCAAAAAGAACAGTTTACTTATGAGAGCAGAGGTACAGTAATTTTGTGAAGAATTAAAAATTAGAATTCATTTATGTATGTATATATAAAATAATTATGTTGTACACCCTAAATATATAGTTTAATGTGTCAATACACCTCAATAAAGGTGGGAACAAATAAATAAATAAAAATGCCTTAATTGAATACACTAAATAATTGTTTCAGTGTATCTGAATACCTAATTCCTGTTGGTGTAGCTGCTTCAAAGGGAAACATTTCCTTAAGAATATCCCTTTCTACTCTTCTTTCCTCTGTTTTTTCTCCCACCTAATAAGAAACAAACAAACAAAAAAACAACCAGAAGTTAAAATTTAGTGTAAATATGCAATAATTAGAACATAATTTTAAACAGAAGCTTTGGAGAACAGAATGCACTTAAATCTATCCAACTTTTACAACTGCCATTTCTGAATTCATTATTGCTTAATTATCCATACATTTCCATGGCTCTCTTCAAATTTCCTCAGTGTGAAGATATGTTCATGTTGTAATGGGGGGCACACATTCAAGTAAGTTAAAAACAAAAAAAACAAAAAATAAAATTTCAGTACAGCTATTATGGCAGTGTAAGTTCCCTCCAATGCTTTTCATTGACATTAAAAGTACATTGTTTCTTCCTCTTAATTTTGTAATAAAATAAATGATCAAATATAGAAGATATCAAATTAAGATGGATCTTTTAACAAATTTTAGTATATGCTTTTAACTAGAGAGTCAATCCAATCTTCCTAATTTAAGAAACATAAAATAATTTTTTAAACAACCTGATTGCTTTGCTAAATTACCTTTATGCCCAGATCAAAATAATCTTTGATAAAGAATCATTAAAATTATAATGTATCCATGCAGTTAGTACTTTAAAGCTTAATTTTACAGGAGTTAATCAATTCAAGTATAATACAAAGTCACTTTAAAGTCCCATTATTTGACCTTTCAATGAAAGGTAGTTAAGTATAGCTTCCCCCACAGCCCAAGTAACACTTTCCACTCACGTCCATTTTAACAAAGAGAACATATTACAAGCAGCACACAAATGAGCACTCCCTTGAAAACTGGAACTTAAAGAGGCACAAAGTAGTAGCAAGAGGATAGTATTAGCATGTCATACGATATTACTTTCCATTGTCACTAATAAAGTATGTCTTTAAGATAATATATGCACATAAATAGACACACACACCCCCACCCAACAAAGAAAGCTCTGCTCCCTCCCACTCCAAAAAACAAATATAAATATTTCTTCATTAAAAGATCAATGATAGCATCGATCTAAATTTTATTCATTTACTTCAGCTCTTGTCAATGGTTTCTTTGGTGTTCTTCTGGGTATGTCTGAGAATTCAGTGATTGGCAGAATAGGAGCTGCATGCTTGAAATTTCCAGTCACCCTATTGACAACCTGCCAAGATTCAAATTATTCAGACTCAGAATTATCCAAACATAACAAAGACACGTTAAAAGAAAAAATGATAGTCGATTTCTCTAATATTTGAAACTTTCCCTTAATAAAAATTTAGGCATAAGAACCTAGAAATACATTAGTGTTTCATATGTGAAGGAAGCCTTATTATTCTTTAAACATGTTAGCAAAAAAGTATCCTTATAACACTAAGTATTCTTGCACAATGAATTATATATATATTAAAGTGGCTACACTGAAAACTTCTAAAATTCAGAATTATATGGGGAAAATGAGTTTAAAATATGTTTAAAAACATGTGTTTGAGGTTTGCCAAAATTCGCCACCTCCCCAATTCTAAGTAAAGGATAATTGACAAAGAATACCACTTGTATAGTTTATGAAACATATTTACTAAAGTTTTGTTGCTTGAAGCCATTATAGTTTCAGCTATGGGAGTACTCTCTGAAATTATTGCACCATCTATACGAAAATGTTCTGAAGTTTCCACCTGTTAGTTTGAAAACAAAACAAAAACAATAAATATAAAATAACCACTAAAACCCTACCAATCTGAGAGCCCCATTCTAAGCAATAAGCCTTGCATCACCCTTTTCCTCGGAGTTCTTCTCGACCCTCTCGTAGATTCCCTAGTTAATGCCTGCAGAGGTCCGCCTTTTGACGATCCACTTGTCCATTCAGTCTCAGTTACTCCAGCTTGAGAATAGCTCTATTCAAGCATCAACACATTAAAAAGTCATATTCTAATATCAAACACCTTAATAATGATGGCCATATTAGCATACTGAGAATCCATGAAAAGTTCCCAAATGCCAGCATTTGAAAATAATGCTATGCCCTCAAGATATTTCAAATGTATTGACTGAATAGATATGTAGGCATAAGAAAACACTTAAAATATGGTAAAATACATTAGAGTCCAACTATAGGAGCTCACATTATTATGATAAAAGTGAGAGGGGAAAAAAGACATCAATTTATCGCTGGCTCCTTTTGTGACTTGCTGCTTACTATCTGGCTCCAGTATCATAGCTGCATCTCTAGCTGTCTAAACAAAAAAGCAGGCTGATCATGACTTGTAAGATAGTCATTTGTTATATATAACAAGTCAGTTTCCTTTTAAAACAAAATACAAATTTTATAATTGTTAGCACAGATTAAACATTATTCTTGTCGTGCAGTTAGGACTATTTAAATAGAATCAGTTTCAATAATCTATACACAGCTATCTGACTTAAAAGTTCCCAGGTGTCAAACTCATCTTAGAAACAGGTAATAAAATTGAGCAGCCAACAAAAACTTGATGGTCATCTTTTTTTGTGAACAGGCAAGCCTAAAATGTCACTGCCAGGACTCAGTGCCACTCACTCCTCACTACTGAAAAAAAAAGAAAAAATGGTAATAGGGATAGACCACTGTCCATTTCCAGTCCCAGATTTATTTCTCCTTGGAAAAGTCGATTGATTTTTCCTCATTTAAAAAATAATTTAGCAGTCCTCACATAACCATTTGAAAAGCACTAGACTAGTGCTTCTACCTGAAGCTTTTGTTAACATGCATATTCTGATTCAGTAGCTCCAGGGTGAGGCCTGAGATTCTACATTCCAAGGATCAAGTTATTCAACTTTTGAAACTTTTATTACCAGATGATTCTTTTAAATTCTTTTAACTAGAGGACATCCATCAATGATTAGTTATACTAGAATATGCTTATACTATCACTTTTGCTTTCAAGCTAATATTTTATGTAGATAACCGATGTTTTTATATCTAAGTTAGTGTCTATTAATTTTAAAGATAGATATATTTTACTCTTATCTCGGGACAAGAGCAGTCATCCAATAAGTACACTTATTTGGCTGGAAGCATTACTACCAAAACACCACAAGATACAGACATAGTTTCATACATCTGGTTTTGTATTTATCTATATTTGGAACGGACTTTATAAGAGTTTGCCCTTTGACTCACAATCTGAATCTCTGGGTTTCTTTTCCAGCTATCAATTAGGAAAAATTTGCTGAATGCAAACATTGTTAGTCAAAAGACAAATTTGTAAACAAATTACACACACATATAATAGATACTTAGTTAAATTCCTGATTATTTGAGTAGAAGGGAACACTAGTTTTAATCTTAAATTCTCAATCCCAGTGGCACAGTATCATCTGGGAAGCTTTTAAAAAATACCAAGTGCCCCAACCCCACCCTAGACCAATTAAGTCAGAATCTCTTCTAGACCGGCCTGGGCTTAATTAAATTTTGTAGCTCCTGAAGGGATTCTAAGTGCAGCCAGGGTTGAGAATAATGTAACTGACTTATGATGTATCTCAAAGCCAAGAATTTTTTTCAAACTACTTCCAACAACTGCTTCCTCTTTAATAATCAATTGCTCAATGCCAATAAAAATAATGAGAGTATTTTAAAAATATTCTAGTTTGATAGTCTACCTGGTATTAGCAATGTATACTCAGTATTTAAAAACTCCTCAAAGAATTAAAAAGAACATTAAAGGGCTAATAAAGTTATCAGTTATGCAACTAATACAATATAAAGCCTAGATATTTGACCTATGTCCATGAAGGTAAGGAGGGGGGAAGAGACATACTTTTCCCTTAAAATTGGTTATATACCAAATTCCAGGACTTTCCATTTGTTATGTTTTATTCTGAATAAATAACTGAAATAATCTCTTCATCAAAAATGTTACCAAACATCTATTGAAACTATTACACTTAATACAAAAAAAAAAGTTTACATTTTTATTAGTTATCTTTGAAATTAAAGGTGAAGTTCCATTTTAAATTTTCTCCCATGGAAGAAAACACAAGAAATTCATTGGTTGCCTGTGGAAATAGCTGGGAACAGGGGTAGGATGGACACTTTTCACTATAAATCATTTATGCTTTCTTTTGCTCAGGTTTATTAAATTCTTTGGTTGAGGACTGTCAACCAATTTTATTAGTTCTTGCCTATCATCTAATTCAGAATTAATCACCTGCACAGAGAACTAGCTTTCATACAACCAGAAAGGATACCTTGAAGACTGAAAAAAAATTCTTCTACCAGAATCCACTATGCAACAAGTGACTTTGAGAAGAAAATATAAATAAAAAACATAGTTACAATTCAGTGTTATAACTACTTAGAGTAAGATGGACCAAGCAATTATTGACTGAAAAGAAAAACTCATTGCTACATAAAATTAGTAATGCGACTGCTATACGCTCTGTGGCCAAAATAAGGACTGTAGTGTCATCTATTTTCAGCAAGATGTTCTATAGAAAGTCCTCAATTTATCATGGAGACAACAGGAGGAAGAAACAAAAAAACCCTATCAGGTAAAAAGTTATTCAGAAGACATCAGGCAGTTGAGGCACATGAGAATGCAGGAGCTGGGTTATTAAAGGAGGCTATAAATCTCATTCAGTAAAAATATAAGCTTTAACTAGGTTATAAAAAAATAATCAAGATAATTAAAAGCCACCTTACTTTAATGAACTATTAATTTAAGTAAAACATGACCAATATGGTTATTCATATTAACTTTTATTTTTTAAAAAAACAGCATCATATTCCTCCATTAGAGAAAGGTACTCCCATACATTACTTGTGGGAATGCGAAATGCTTCAACTCTTACACAGGGCAATTTGCTAACATCTAGCAAAATTACCCAGCAATTCCACTTCTAGATTTCCTGAAGATAAACTGGCTAAAACATGAAACACATGTAAAAAGGCTTTTCACTGGTGTACCTTTGCATTATTCAGAATAGCACATAACTGAATAATCAATAACAAAAAATCAAAATATCCATCAAAAAGAAAGTGGCTGAATAAATTACAGTAAATCCATAAAATGCAATACCATGCAGTGGTATAAAGCAATGAGGAAGCAATGAGGAAGAAGGCTATACTATATCTTGACATTATCTCAGGATAAGTGTTTAGATTAAAAACAGAAAAATAGAGATGTGCAATGTAGGCTGTCTTTCATATATGGAGGGGAGCATAAATAAATATATAAATCTATTATTTACTTATATTTTCAAACAGAAACAAAATATAAACCGAAACTTAATAAAAATAGTAACCTATGGATAGAAGGAACAAAGATAGAAGCCAGATTTCTGACTCTTCTTTTGCCCAAATAAAGCCACATATATATTCTCAAAAATTAAAAAATAAATATGAAAGAAAAAAATTCTTTCAAGTGACTTTAAGCACAGTATTTTGATTTTATATCCTTAACATAAGAAAAACTGCCCCCCCATCTGAAAATACAATTAGCAGCTTTACTATTAGTAGTAATGCTGTTATTTAAAAACATATATAAAATTACATAAGAAACAATATTATTTTAAGAACCAAGATACTCAGCATAAGAGAAAAGTGATACAAGTGTAACACCTAGAAATTAGCCTGCATTCATAAATTTGAGGAATTCATGACCTATCTTCTCTTTCTAAAAAGTAAGTACTCCTAGCTTTACCTACTGAAAAAGCCTAGAACAATGACAACCCAGTAGGAATGAACACCCTAGCATCCAGGCTGTAGGTAGCTTCCAAATAATACTTTCTATTAAAAGGATAAGGGGTTCTTTAGAAAAATGACTGACTTGATAAGAGGCAGGAAATATACAGCCCAGGACTTCTTATTGTGCCAGCAAACAAGAAAGTATCAAAGACAAATGGGGTCACTAAAAGGATACAGGAATCAACTCAGTAATTCCCAGTGGCTAAAGATGGTACAACTTGAATGTGAAAAAAGAATAATGACTGCAATTGATCATAAATCAAATATATAAAACCCACAGTAGTAAAAAGATATTGTTGATCGTTTTTCAAAATGACTAAAGCACTTTAACTTGATAACTGGCAAATAAAAGGCATGTAAGCGTTTATCCTGGCTTTCCTATATGAATTTTATTTCAAGGTAACTAGGCAATTCACAAGGGAAAGTTCTTTATAAAAGAATTCCAGTTACAGATGTAAAGGAATCAGAGAATTCCTAGATCCATTATTTCATTTGAAGTAATGAAATAATGGATCTAGGAAATAATCATAATGGCTGTCATAACCATTAAATGAAAGGGCGATGTGGAACTTTATAACGGATGAATCAGGCTTTCAACGCCTGAACCTATTACTAATTAATTTTAGCATCATCAAAAGGACATCATGTGTCTCTGAAATGATGCAATGTGAAGGCCACAACGCCATTTGTGAAGTATTCTTGTCAAAGTAACTGAACTCAAATCTAACCAACCCCTTAGATCTGTGCTGTACAAAATGATAGCTACTAGCCACGTGTAGTTATTTAAATTTAAATAACATAAAATCAAAATTTTAGTTTCTCAGCCATACAAGTCACATTCCAAGTATTAAGTGGCTACTTAATGAACAGCAGATATACAACAATTTCATCATCACAGAAAGGTCTATTGCACAGCCCCACTATAGTTCTAACTCCCAGTCTACAGGAAATCCAGGGTATGAAAGAGCAAATTAAACGACCCTTGAAGAAGCAATCTGCCAAATCCACAATGTGAGAAATATTATAGAGAACTAACCTGGTTTCTTCACCAAATAAACGGAGGGACAGAAAACTGTTTTAGTGGAAATAGCTACAGACTTAAAAGACAAAACAAGGGTTCCCAGGTGGCACAGTGGTTAAGAATTCGCCTGCCAATGCAGTGGACACAGGTTCAAGCCCTAGTCCGGGAAGATCCCACATGCCGCAGAGCAACTAAGCCCGTGAGCCACAACTATGAGCCCAAGGGCCACAACTACTGAAGCCTGTGTGCTCTAGGGCCTACGTGCCGCAACTACTGAGCCTGCATGCTCCAACTACTGAAGCCCGTGTGTCTAGAGCCCATGCTCCACAACAAGAGAAGCCACCGCGATGAGAAGCCCATGCGTCGCAATGAAGAGTAGCCCCCACTCGCCACAACTAGAGAAAGCCCACACGCAGCAATGACGACTCAATGCAGCTAAAATTAAATAAATTTATTAATTAAAAAAAAGACAAAACAAAATCAAAAACACCAAATGATATGTGGAGTTTGTATGGAACCTGATTTGAATAATTCAATCATAAAAGAGACATTTCTGAAACTGGAGGTTATTGTATGGAGAATGTATAAAGCTTTGAACACAGATATGAAAGATTTTATATACACACACAATGCCACTATCACTCCAAATAAAATTAATAATTCTTTCATATCTAACATATATATCTAATATATATAAATAAAACACAGCTCCAGGGCTTCCCTGGTGGCGCGGTGGTTGGGAGTCCACCTGCTGATGCAGGGGACACGGGTTCGTGCCCCGGTCCGGGAGGATCCCACATGCTGCGGAGCGGCTGGGCCCGTGAGCCATGGCTGCTGAGTCTGTGCGTCCAGAGCCTGTGCAAAAAAAACAAAAACCAAAAAAAACCCCAAAAAACAAAAAAAAAAAAAACCCAAAAAACAAAAATCAGCTCCAATCTTTTAGAAATATATACTGAAATTTTAATGTGTGAAATGAGATGATGGCAGAGATTTGTTTTAATATACTTCAGCAACAAACAACAAAACCAAAGGAATTAAAAATGCCGCAGGGTGCAGGTGAAGATAAAATAAAACTGGTAGAACGTTGACAGCTGTTGAGGTTCTGTGACTGAAGGGTCAGTAAACTCTTCCCTTTACTCTTCCATATGATTTAAATTTTGTGGGACTTCCTTGGTGGTCCAGTGGTTAAGAATCCACCTGAATGCAGGGGCCACAGGTTTGAGCCCTAGTCTGGAAAGATCCCACATGCCGCGGAGCAACTAAGCCCGTGCGCCACAACTACTGAGCCTGCGCTCTAGAGCCCACGAGCCACAACTACTGAAGCCCGTGCGCCCAGAGCCCATGCTCCGCAACAAGAGAAGCCACCACGATGAGAAGCCCATGCACCGCAACGAAGAGTAGCCCCTGCTCGCTGAAACTAGAGAAAGCCTGTGGGCAGCAACGAAGACCTAATAAAGCCAAAAATAAATAAATTTATTTAAAAAAAAAAAAAAAAAAGAACCTGCCTTCCAACGCAGGGGACATGGGTTCAATTCCTGGTCAGGGAACTAAGATCCCAAATGCCACACGCCACAACTAGAGAAGAAGCCCGCACGCCGCCAAGAAGAGCCAGTGCAGCCAAAATTAAAAAAAAAAAAAATTTGTATAATAAGGCCGTGGTCTAATCCTGCCTCTCATCTCCTAAATCTACTCTCTCCTTTGACTATTTATCCTGTCCCTCAGTTTAGATTCCTCAGGTCAAACAATTACACCTTAAACCATATTTAAAACCATCTTCCCACCCTCCTTTTAACCTCTTATCTGACAAGTCAATGCATTCTTGCTAGCACTATACCATCTTGCCTACATAAACTGGACCAAGATTCTCCATGTCTGTCCATTTCAGTGTCCTTCACCAGATTTTCCTAGTTTCTCTTGCTCTGTTATTTCCTTATTCTTCGGTGTGCCCCTGCAGCTCTTCCCTGGCAACAACAGATAAAAAGACAACAAAATATTTATTCCAGTCTTTGGTTCAATATTAAACCAAATCTTCTTTCATTCAAAGCTCTATACATTCTCCATACAGTCACCAAGCTCATTTCTAACAAATAGTTCTGAAATTCAACTTAACTACATCAAACTAAGAAAGACACATGGCTTAAGAAATCAAGAATACTTCCACTGATGATGTGCGACTTTAAAATGACAAAGAGAAAACGGAAAAGATAAATAGCCAACTAGACAAATCTTCCAGCTGGACAGAAAAAGGGTAAGGAAAATGACTCTAGGGAGAGCTGACTTGTAAATCGTCAGCCAACTCAATGCTTGATTAGTCAATAATTTGTTCGCTGTAAACTGAGTTCATTATTCCTGTGCTTATTTTCCCCTTAGTTTCCTACATTTTCCTTTTGGAAAACTGCATCTTGCCTCACCCATAAAAAGGTGAATTTTTGTCTAGAATAAGGAAAGAAAACAGTGTGGTCTTAGGATCAGACTAGCTTCAGAGTTGAGGGAAAAGCCACAGAATTATTATAAGACAGGCAAAAATAAAAGCAAAGTCAAAAATCTAGAGACAAAGACACAAATATAAAACCATTCCCCTGTTTTTTATTATATCAGAATTGCTTAGGTATTTCCACCTTTTAAAATATGTCTCTTAAAAAGCAGTATGACTGGCTCTGAACTATGCTTAGCATAGAGTCAAACACAAATGAGACATTAAACACTTGCTTTTGCAGTAAACACAGGCTACACTACTGACAAAACACACGAAGTTTAGATTTCTAGTGCCATTTAATGAATGCTTTATCGAGTGTGCTGGATTTTGGGTGTCAACTATGAACTAAAGGCAGGGACACAGGCACATCAGTGTTGTCAGAAGATTACTTATACCTGAATACAGCGACCATAAAGCTAAAGATACCTGATTGTGCTCAACTCTTCTTTGCTTGAGTGTTACCGGAGTCTTTGCTCTGCCCTTTAGTGGTTCTCTCTTCTCAAGCTTGAGCTCTATTTTAGAGTCTGGAAATAACATCGGAGAAATCATTACTCTCTGAGACACACAATAAACTACAATGTCATCCTAACATTACTCTGGAACCCTGGTTTTTTGGCACACTGATACATAAAATAAGTCTGTATATTAGTACTACCTCAACAGACCCAAACTTGTTAACTGCAATTTCTGTCTTTAAAAACTTTTCTTTTCCATTTTTATTTCATTCCATTTTTGTTTATCTCCCCCACTCCTTAATATGATCACCACTTCTTCCTGTTTATTCTTTCTTTTTTCTGGGACTAACAGCCTGAAACAAAGTAAAAACCCATGGAGGCTTTTCACTGAAAACAATTAGCAAGTGGGAAAAGTACATTAGAATACATAGTTGTTACCATTCTTTTGTCCATACAGTGCATTTTTACTACATAAACAAAGGTTAGTTATTAAATTAAAATTTAGAATATGGAAGGGAAAAAGCTATATAGAATTTTAAGACTGAAAAAACTTGTATGGTATCAAGCCGCTAATAAGTACAATGACGTTTATACATAAGTGCATTTTAGAAGTCTGTCCTTTTTTGACGTGACTATAAAAACCCTGGGTACAATTGAAGAGGTATGGAAGAAACTTGTTCACAGAAAAGTACAACCAACCACAGGTCACTTCTCCTCAGCCTCCCCCATAATAAAGTACCATTTCTTGGAAGAGAAGCTAGTGCATGTATATTATAGCAAATCACCATGACGGTTATTACCATAACAACTCAAATACGTATATCTTTTATCATAGGCTTCAATATCCCATTCTCCTAGTTTTGATTTTATCACCATTTGAAGGGCCAGACTTTTCAAGAGACTTGACAAAAATTTTAGTTAGCTTCTACATTTTTGTGGCCATTTATCATAGTATAGCAAAATTAATGTCAGTTGTCACTTCTAAAACTTCTATTACCAAAAAGTTACTTTCTTATGAGACAGAAATGGAGTCAACTCTTAAACAAAAGCTTAGTTTTGCATGAATTCAATGCAGTTGTGCTAAAAAGTAGTCAAGATAGTTATGTGTCTTGCTAAATATCTAGCCTAGTACCAGTCAGTCCAGTCTACTTGCAAGTTTCCCAAAAATAAACAGTGATTTTTTTACCATGTTAGTTCAAATAGTTCCATCTTTATTTAGGATTAAGGTATCAACTCCATCCCCCACTTCCCAGTAATTCTATTAATAGCTCTATTATCTATGGGACAATCTTTAGCATTATAAAGTCTTACGTAGAACCTAAGAATCAGAAAGCAAAAAGAACCAATAGTAGTTGAGCAGAAATTGATTAAACAAATAAGATATCTGGTTACAGAATAATTCCTCTTACAAACTTAAATTCCAATAGCCAATAAAAACATGGTCCTCATCAACTATACTTCAATTAGAAAAAAAAAGACACCCCAAAACCATTGTCCTCAAATAGGGAAAAAAAAAACCCCAAACATTTAATAATAATTTGAATATGTTCAGCTAAACCATTGGAATGTCAAGTGAGTTTCAGTGATGAAATGGAAAAGGGATGTTGTTCATCCACAAATATCTAACTTGTTGCAACTCTAAGAATAAAACACACATACAACATGTTTGTGGAGACCACACAAAACTGTTCAAATTTAACAACTTTATTGAATTTGCAAAGCATTCTACAGTAATACATTAAAAAAAAAATCACATAGTACTTAGTAGGTACATGTATACATGTACATTTCAGAAGACAAATAACAAATAGAATTACTCCCAGAAAGCTGCAAAGATGGATAGGTTAGTCTAAGAATATAGTAATGGCTGTAAGTCCCAAGGGACTATATTTTGTTTATAATTAATACTACTATTTTCCATAAAAATACAAAGAAATTCGATTATCAAGTGCCTCTACAGTTAGACTCTCTCATCTTACAATCATAGAAATGAAAACAGAGAATAATATATTGCTTTATATAGACACACAGAAACTGGGATATAGTAGGATTTCTTATGACTTAAAAAAAATAACTTAAATTTGCTTTTAGAATTTAGCTTAGATTAAGCCTAATCATACACGAATTACAACGTACCTTAAAAGTGTTACTTATTAAAAAAAAAGTCCCATCTTTCCTAATTCATCTGACTATAGTTTTACAGTGATGGGGAGAATGCACTATCCCAGAATACTATGGTCTAGAGCAGTATTTCTCAAAGTGTAGTCCACCAACTGCTTGCTACCAGTCCATGAAAAAACGAGGCATTTGCGCCAGAATGTAAATCAGCGCACTGTCTTTCCTCTACCAATAAAGTTTTACCACAAAAATAAAACCTGTCATTCATCTAGATTCAAATTCTGGTACACGCTTATCTTATCTGTGGATCAGTAACAGTTTGTAGACTGGCACTTTGAGTTGCACTGATTTGGACTATTACAAACGATACTGTAGATATCAGTAAAAAACACACAAGTGAGAAAATAAGAGAAAATATGTAGACAAGTTCTGGAAAGTAATAAAATATTTAGTAATATTTAAAACCATGGAGACTCAACTTATAATCTAGTTAATGGAATTTTCTTAGTTTTGAAGAGTTGTAAAATCTTAAAATAGGAAAGACTGAACTATTTGAGAAAAAAATGCTATCTAGAAAAGCTTTAAACTGTTAGTATCAGGCTTTCTTTCTGTGCAACTAAAAAAAAAAATGCAGATATATGTAGGCAATTACTTTTATACTGCAATTTAATTGGTAGAAGTTTGACACTTTGAAATTAGCCTATTCTGGAGACTAAAAAGACCTTAGAAAATTGTGGCATAAAAGTACTTTAAATTCCTAGAAAAGCTGCCAAGTTCCCCATATCAAAGATAAGACAGATGTCTTTATTCTTAATTTTATTAGCGTTTTTTCCCACTCTTTTTAATTACTTTGAATACTTCTCTTCCAAATAATGTTCCGCCTTTAAAGGGAGTAACAGCCAGCTTATTCTTAGAAGCTGGATTAATTTTGCAATCTTTTAGCCAGAGATACCGGCGACCTAAAGTGGAAGATCCCATGGTATAAGCAGCCATTTTTATTTCATCAAAGGCAGCTTCACAAAGAAATGAGGCCGCATCATATGTTTTGCTTAGCATCCCAAGTGCCTGGTGCACGTGACTAGGATCTGAGCTAAGAATTTGTGCAGCCTGACTAACGTCTGCCTGCATAGCCCGAACTACAAAGGCAGTATGGGTTGCAATCTGCAATGCTGATGCTGCAGCTTCATACGTTCCACAAAGTGCTAAGTCCAACTGTTTATCACAGGACTCAGGGGAAGCTGCCTGAATACCTGCTGGTGGAGTGGCTTCAGAAATAAACCCTAGGATTTCATCATCTACTTTTGGAACTGATAATATCCGTGTTGCCTCTCTGGAAGAAATTGGATACTTGCATGCCAATGAAGGCAGCTGCCTGCCGATTTGCTGCCACTCCTCTTCAATTACTTTTAAAATAGATTCATGGAAGGGAAAAGATAGTTCGGGGGCATCTATTTTATCATGCTGTGATTGCTTAGACATTTCTATGCCTAAGGTAGTCAGTGAGTGAGAGACAACGGTTTTTGCAGAAGAAGACATCAGTTCGGATCCAGGTATATTTTGAAATGCCACAGAGGAACCTGAATCCTTTTCTTCTACTGACTTTTCACTGAGTCTAGGTAATTTTCGTGGAGGAGACAGGGATTCTGTTTCTCGAAAATTAGGTGCATCAATTCTCTTCCATCTATTTTCTACATCCAGTGGGGGTGTAGAGCTAGAAGTCCCAGGCAAACTACCTACTCCACCCTGGACCAACAGAGAGCTGACGTAATCTCTGATTGCCTTAGCCAGTGGTGGAGAAACTACTTGTGATCTCTCAGACTCTTCTAGTGCTCTCCTTTCACTGGAGAGAACTGACTGATCTGAAACATGGGACCTCTCAGTACATAATGGTTGAATTCCACTTTTCTCTCCACAGTAAATATTTTCTACTATGTCTTTATAGCAAGTACTGGTGGTTTCTTTAATCAGTGAAGGAGAAGCTGCAGCAGAGACCAACATGGCAGCGAGTTCATGCTGAGGAGATGTCGAAGAACTTTTCTCTAAACATCTATCATGGCTAGACTTGGAGGAAACAAACAAATTCCCTCCAGAAGCTAACTTCTGCATCTGTTCCCTGCCAGGCAAGGCTGTGGCAATAAGAGGTTCCCTAGGTGGGTCTCCCTTAGAAGAATGTACTTTCTTAGCTGCCTGTTGTTCAGTCCTGCCCAAAGGAGGACGGGTGGAGATTTCAGGAAAAGAAATACCCTGAAAAAATCCACCAGAGGGAGTAGTTGGAAGTTCAGAAAAAGGAAAAAAATCCCTAGTGGACTTCACTTTCTTGTGTTCTTTCTTCTTTCCTGTAGAGGCAAAAGAGGCAGGAAGTTTAAGCATTACTTGTGTTTAAGCTGATTCTATTCTTTGCCTCTTTGCTAATAACATAGTGCTGTTGAAGGAACATTCTGAACAACCAATTTGACAGACTGTGCCCTGGCAGGCAATGCTTATGGAGATATAAACAATTTGAGTCATTAAATAGTCATGAAATTAACAAACAAGTCATATGAATTAAAAATTTATAAGTATCAAGTTGTTCTTAAAATAAATTTTAAAAGGTCGTTTATTTCATGTCCTACTCGAAAAATATTTATATACCATGGCCAAATTTTCTTAAAATAGTCTACTAAAAACATGTCAAAATATTTACTATAAAGTTTTCTTGAAATCAGATCTTCCAGCAAAAACTATAAATTTAAATGCTTATCAATATGAGAACAGAGAAAACATGCCGTATGTAAATACTACTGCTACATATCAATTATGAGAAATAAATCAGACACATGTAATAAATCAGTAAGAGATCTTAATATAACAGAGTAAAGAAAAGCAAGTGATAAGATTTAGCATATCACTTACACAAATTTTTTTTCAAGTACAAGATAATACCATGTATTAGGCAGATGCATATGAAAAAGTATTTAAAATCAGGCTGGAAAGATAATCATCAAATTAATGATAGTGGTTGCTTCTCTGGAGATGATACTTAGAAAGGGATAACTGGGGAAACTGTCTCTACTTGTAATACTTTTTTCTCTTAGAAAGATGAAATTTGCAGCAAAAAAGATAAAGAATGATTTTACGTGACAAAAAATTAGACATTTCTACTTTTCTGTTTCTTAGAATTCTCAACAAAAGGTATTTAAATCAAATTACTTGGAGGACTACTCTAATGATATGAACAAAATTTACATATATCTTGGTAATATTATTTAAAATTTTATCTTCTTCATGGTTACTGTATCTTATGAGACTGAAAAAAATTTGATTTTTTTGATTATATACTTTATTAACATCATATAAAATTTTACCTTCTTCATTGTCACTGTATCTGTCAGAGTCATTACTTCCATTCTGTCTTGTATTTTCCACTGAAGAAGAAATTGCCGGCAGAGGAGTAGAAGATCTAGATTCTGTTCCTTGTTCCCTCAGTTTCAACAGCTTTTTCTCATATAGCTTCCTGGTTGTTCCTGTATTAAGGCAGAATTTGCTTTATTACTTGTATTGTCTTATTTAAGATCCAGCTCAGACATTAGCTTTGGAAACATTAAAGTGTTACTTTTCACTGTTTCCTTTTCTAAACTTAAATGCTTAAAAATACTACATAATGGATTCTTTTCTAAAATAGGTGTTTTTCTGGGATGTTAATAAATGATTATAACAATGGTTTTCTGGTTTGTTTTTTTTTGTAGAATGAAATACGTAATAGATTGATTTAAGTCTTACTATGGATAACCTATTGAAGAGCCATGTATGACTGAGTATCTCTGACTGAAAAGTTTTGAACTTTGTGTAATTTCTCTAGTACTAAGTAATAGTACTTGCCTTTGTAGAAAAATCATGTTTATAAACAGAGTGTACTCCTCTGAATTATTATGATTAAAATCCCACAACTCTAAGAGACTAATATGCCTATAAAGGCCATTTAGTTATGGGAAAAGTCCTAAAAGTCACATTTTTTAAAACTGAGTATCTCTCACACCTAGCACTGAGTAAATTTAAGATGTTAAATCATATTTCAATATACTGCTGCAGTTAAAAATGACCTTTTACGGAAAATGTGTGTTACAAAGAGAAATGATTTGCCAATTAGATAGCAAAGTAAAATTGATTATAAATAATTTAGTAACATATTTCAATGACAATTTAAAACTAAAAATAGCTTTTACTTTCTGTTTTACACTAGCTATATGTCTTTCCCTGATTTCTGTAAGATGAATAAAATGATAAACATATATTTTTTAGAAACAATATGTATCTCAGAATGTTACATAACTAGTCTTAAGATGAACAGCTGGGGAAGGGGAAATAAGGAGACGCTGGCCTTAAAATTTCAGTTACACAAGATGAATAAGTTCTAGAAATCTAAGTAGAGCTTGGGCTACAGTTAACAACACTGTATTACATCCTTGAAATTTGCTAGGAAGGTAGATCTTAAGTGCTCTCACCACACATACATGCATAAAAGAAAACTCTGAAGTGATGGATATGTTAATTAGCTTGATTATGGTGATCATTTCACAATGTACATGTATATTAAAACAGCAAGTTGTACACCTTAAATGTACAATGTTTGTCAATTATACCTTAATAAAGCTGGGGAAAAAATAAACAACTGGTATATCAACATGTAATTTAATGTATGTTAATACACAATACACAGTCTTCAGCACCTCCCTTTTGTAATTTTAAATGAAAAATATACAAAGGTTATCAAATGTCTGTTGGTAATTATACTAATAGGCTTATTATCATCTCTTGGGAAGCCGTACATTAAATAAGACAAAAGAAAGTCAATATTCTAAATTCTTATTTGCAACTACACCTATAGGTAAAAAACAACCCCCAAATCTACAGTATTCAAAAATTTACAGGGACTTCCTTGGTGGTCCAGTGGTTAAGCATCCGCCTTCCAATGCAGGGGATGTGGGTTCAATTCCTGAGCAGGGAAGTAAGATTCCACACGCTGTGGGGCAACTAAGCCCACGTGCCACAACTAGCGAGAAGCCCATGTGCTGCAACGAAAGCCCGTATGCCACAACGAAGATCCCACGTGCTGCAACTAAGACCTGATGCAGTCAATTAAAAAAAAAAATTTTTTTTTTACACAACTTAGAAGATCAAATAGAACTTTCTCATCTTGAGGTTATTGCCAAGACCCTCCAAAATTAAGGCACAATCAGCCTTGCAAACTCACTGACTTAACAGTAACCAAATGATGAAAATCCAGGGTATTTACTTTTAAGTTTTCCTTTTCGGTTTGTTCTTTAGTTTTCAGTTTGTTCCTGAATTCCAATCAAGACAAGACTTTTTAATAGGTACTTTTAATGATAACTGAAAGTGGGTACTATGCTGAGAGTTGAATAACTTGAGTTCTTTTAAGAAGTCTGTCACTAACTTACTGATTTGGATTAATTTGGCCAGCTATGTTACCTCAGATTTTCCTCAATTGTCATGTAAGACCCATATGTCTCATCAAGTAGTATGACAATGGGCACAATACGAAACAATCTCAACAGAGGTAATCTTGGGGATTAATTAGTTCAATTCTCTCGTTTTATTTCCCTCATTTGTATAGTTAGGGAAACTAAGGTCCTGGTCATATAAATTATTAATGACAGACTGGTCCTTAGAACGAAAACTCTACCTGCTAGACAAGAGGGGAAAGCAGTGTGGGGTACTGCTTCATAAAAAGATATTTGAAATTTTATCAGCTTACCCACAATAGGACCAGGGTTCACTCCATATTTCACAAGCTGATCCAGAAGGTCTTCATTAGAGAGCTCGGTTACATCTAGATCATCTTTATCTTCTAGTCTGGGTTTATCAGTTTTCTTTGTGGCTTTCTGTAAACGAAGTCCAGTTGTCATTTCCACATGAATTTTTAAATGTTCATTTATTGACACTATATAAATAACACTGCATATAATAAACACGCAAATTTACCTTCAAGTTGACTTATAGTAGAGCTTAGCAATTTGATTAAATTAAAAGCAACTTATTATTCAAAAGTATTTTCTAAGTTCAGCTGTAATTATACAAACCTAATAAGCCAAGCAAGTAACTCAAATTTTAGATATTACTGTTAAAATAGTCAATTTTGGTTAACTATCTAAAGAGGTGACGGCATCAAAAATTCAAAAGAACAAAAAGTCTGAGTCTAAACATTTTCATCCAGATAACTGCAAATACAATTTACTACTGGTTTTTCTATAATCCTTGAAAGTTTAAATTAATCCAGGAAAGTTTAAGATTTTACCATAAAGGTTAATACATGTTATATATAAAAATGATTTATTTTAAACAAGCATATCAAAATTTAAGAAGCCCAAATGAATATTCTTCTTGTAATACAGTGACTTTAAAAGCCAGTTTTTGACTCATGAAGGAAGTCAGACTCTATGGCTACATATCACCTCTGACATGGCTTTGTTGCCACACATAGTCTATATGACCATTTCACTAAGACTAGCTGAAAAGCGTGGAACAAGCTTTGAGAAAAATTTTAAAGGCAGTTTTTAAAATAATTTAAGCAATGGCATTCTTTATTGGAAAAACTATATAAACTTCCAAGGTTAAACAGGGTAAGGGAGCAAAAGTATGGTTAGCTTTTAGAGTTGTGGCAAATAGCTTTACAAATATCTCAGTAATCCCAGTAACCATCAGAGGACAATCTAAACGGCTGTTTTAAATAATGGCCACAAACATCAAAGTCAATGTAGGCCCAAATTACTGTTTAAGGCAGAAGAGTCAATACTGCATCCTAGAAATATTTTATGGAAAATAGCAAAAATCATAAAGCTGTATGGGCTGTTTACTTTGCAGTAATGCTGAGGGGGAAAGAAAAATCAGGCATTATTTGTCATGTATTAGAATTTGTTTCTCAACCAAATAAAAATGTGAAATACTTCATATAAAGAACATAATAAGAACAATGATGTCAACTCATGAGAAATCTTCAATACAATTTTTTAAATGTCTGTGAAAAGTTACCAAGGGTACTTTCAGAAGGCTTTAATATTGTACTAATCTAGGATCATTAAGCTCAAATCTTAAGCAACTCACACCTTGACGTCAAAATAGCTGCCTAGAGTCTAAGAGTTCTATATATCAAATCCTTGAATTCTTTAGAAAAGACTTCTTTTTTTTTTTTTTAATCAAAGAGACCTAATCCTGTGACCTACTTGAATATTCCAAAAGTGTGGACAGGTTGGGAAGAAAAACCCCATTGTGTAACATAAATACTTTAAACAAAAAAAAGCAGTCAGGTACAGATTACTTGTAGAAAAAAATCCCTCTAACCATAAGAATGTTCAAATCCTACTCCTATAACCAAACATCCAGGAATTTCAACTTCCTGAAGCAGCGTGAGGTTTTCAAGAAATAATCTGTCTTTGGCACTAACTACATTCTGCTTTTTATTAGTTATCTGTACATATGTTTTACCTTCTCCAGATGGTAAACTCCTTGAACAATAGTCCTTAAGTCTGGCTTGTTATCAAAACCTCAAAACTTTAGGAAAAGTTGCCCCTATTTTAAAGTCTTACCCCATCCTGGGTCCTAATATTGGGCCTGACAATCTGTATTTTGATGTACAGCTCAGGTGATTTTAGATGTAGCATTTAAGAGGGTAACACAAAGCAGGAGCACTGTCATATTGTATCCCAAGCAGCTAAAATTAAAGAGTGCCTGACATAGGAATAGGCACCTGATACATGTTTTGTTGAATGAATGAATCAAAGTGCCATCTGGTGAGGGGGAAATTAGCCACTTATTCTAAAAAACCAATTTCTTATTAAGAAAAAACAAAGACTTAGCATATCCAAGCAGGAAACCAACTCCCTCACATTTTCTTAAAACATATTGAAACTCTACAGCTGTACAAGGAAATTTTAAGTAAAGGCCAATAAACTGGCATAAGGTAAGTCAAATAGAGCAGGTGCTCATAACGGGCCACCTGAGTTTTATTTTTACGGAGAAAAGCTCCAGAAAAGTAATGCCATTCTACGAAATATCAAATTTAATAAGAATAAAAATTGGGAGTATACATATTTATCAAGCCAGCAGTTTCAACCAGTAAGAAGGAGCCATTAGTTGTAATGATTTCTGCCTCCAGAGAGCTTTGTTCGTTTAAGCAAATCATGTAATCTCTTAGTTTCCTTTGGTCAAAATACCAAGTACCAGCTACGTGCCAGGCACTGTTCTCCAGTTTCTTCCCAACTACCAGATGATCTCTAATTTCTTTTTCAACTTTAAAATCCAAAAGTTCTGTGATATCACCTATGAACCACTCTTATTTAAATCTCTACCATTAGTAGCAAAGATGCTGAAGTATAACTAATTATTACTACAGAACAGATTCTATTGAGCATTTATATAACAAATTGTGTTCTAAGTGCCTTATATGTATTAACTTATTGAATCCTAAAAATCCTATGCGATAGATACTAATATCCCCATTTTACAAGAGAGGAAACAAGTCCAAAGTTGTTCAGGTAACTCGGGCAATCTGCATACCCAGTTATATGATAACATTTGAGCAGACTTTACGTATACATCACTTTCACAAACTTACCTCATCCACTTCTGAATACATTATGGTAGCACTGTATTGTTCTGGCATTAAATAAAAACAACAAAGTTCAGAAATCACATATTGTAATAGCTAACATGTGCTGTAGTTGCTGGGCACTAGACATCTTCACAAATGCAACCTCAAGTAATCCTCTAAGTTGCTATTAGATTATTCCTATTTCAGATGAAAACTGAGCATCTGATAGGCAATGCTCTTTGTTCAAGGTCATCTGAATAAGGGCAGAACTGGAATTTGAATCTATAATTCTGATTCAGAAGTCTGTATACTTAACACCTTAGTGTAGAATATAGTGGTCAATTTATGATTTAACTTTTACTACCTAACACACTCTTTACTGTTCTGTTCCATGTTATTAAATATTTCCTGTTAAGAATTCATAATTCATCAGATCAGACCATCCAAGAATGCTATGCTCCAATGGATTCCAAACAGCTACACTGCTTTGCACCCTGAACGAAAACGCAGACCATCAACTCTGTATGTAAATGTTTATTTTTGTGTTGACAATGCTGATAATTTCATCACTGGAAAATGCCGGTTACCATCAAGATGCATAAAAAGCATAGAAATAAGAAAACTAAAAACTAAAACCAAATTTTGAACATGCAAATATTTTGTCCTATCACACCAAGTGTACCTGACCATGGCAATGGCTGAAATGAAACAATTTCTCCTTTAGTTAAAAATACTCTTCATAAACCCATGTTTAAATCGAAGGTATATGCTATGTCCTTGGCCAAATCCATGTTAATGTTTGTTTTAAAATGTTAAAAATTCACCATTTAAAAAAATCTGCCTTATCTGAAACTGTCAAACATAATTTGGCTTTCTCCTAGAGCATAAATATTCTTTAAGAAATGTGACTCTATATTGTTATTACACATAGGGCTAACAATGACTAGAACATAAAACACTGTACATATAAAAGGAGAATAATTTTATATACCAATTATTATAAATGGTCTAAGGTTGTCTTCTTATAAATTCAATATATTTTTTTCCTATGCCTGATAAAAAAATGTATCAGACTCCTTAGTTAAATTAGGACTCATTTTTACTTAATGTGCTTTAAAGAGGAAAGTGACGTTAGTGACCAACTACCACTATTAGCTTTTTCAAGTTGTTGACACCACTGCACCCAGCCCAGGGTACACATTTTTGAGTTTTAAATACACAAGGTAGAAAAAACTCAAAGCTGTCTTTGACACAGTTGATATCTATATGGATTCAAACATTGAGATACATGCTACTGGACATAGGAGGTTCTCTTAAAAAATTAACTGGTGGTTGGCAGGTCTGCAGAAATCAAACTCCTGCAGTTAAGAGCGCATGATAGGAACTCAAAAATGTTGGATAATTGAACTGAAATTTAAAAATTTTACATTCAGGTCTTCTTACACCCCAAAGAACACAGGGTAGATCGGGACATACCCTCTTTGAAAAAGTTGAAGGAAAAGCATCAAAACCGAGACAGCTGTTTCTGTCGGCAGCGAATCATCATCAAAATAAGAATGAATAATCCTATCATAAACATACAACCAAATACTTCCACAGCTCAAGAATGATACATTTGCACAGGAGGCCAACATAAGGTTCTATAGAAGACTTAAAAAAAAAGTGTGCTGATTTAAATGGAAGATATTTCATTTTCAACCAAATTTTTACTAATAGTTTGAATATTACTTTCGTTTTCAGAGGAGTTGGGGAGAAACAGGTAAGGGATATACTTTATTTCAAAAATAAATTTCTTCTTATGCAGTACAGTGGCTTTCTTCAAATTCAAAAACAAGGCATGAGAAACAAGAAGGTGCGATTGATCTTTTACTTATCAAACCAATATTTATTTGGCACTACTATGTGCCATGCATCGATTTAAGACATAAGGTTTTCAATTTCTCTAAAGCCCAGGCTAAGATTTAATTAAATCTACATGTGTCTATTATATCTTTCCTTCATTTCCATCTGGGTAGTCCAGAAAATACACTGGATAAATTTTTTAAAACTAAAGTTAAGATAACTTTGAAAGAAGCAGTCATTTTGAGTTATACTAGTAGTCAGTACAACTCTAAACTCCACTTTCAATGTTTTACAAAGCATTGCACTTTACACCAGTCACTAGTTTTAACTACATTCTATTATGATTTGTAGCCTGATAACCAGGCTGATTCATACTAATAGCACATAAAACCCCAGAGAACAAAACCCAACTATTCTCAAACGAAATATGCATTTGCTGGAGCCAATCTGAGTTTACCCGGGATTAGATATCCCAAATCGCAACAATGACAGAGCAGAATGTCATGAAATAAACATTTCTCCTGATTCCGAAGCTTCTCCTTTTTTCATGCAAATACACCAAAAGGAAAAACAACCCCCCAAACCCCTAAAACCCAAGCCCTAAGTAACTAGAATTTTTAAATATTTGAGCGTCTATGATAACCACTCAAAGGTGTATTTTAAAATGCTCGTTTAATTTAGAGTAACGCTGCCCCGCCAAAAGACGGCCTGCTGTTGGAAAGGAGTAACACAAACAAGAAAAACATAAACCGTTCAAAAAGCCCTCCATATGCAAAAAACATAAAAAGGCGGGAATTTCTTTATTTCAAATTTTGGTTAGGTATCAGTATGTCACAAATTGCCCTCCAGGGAGCGCTCTGAGACCCGGTTACTAGTCATTTCTGTTAATGAAGCGGGAAAACGCTCAAACGTAACCTGTAGCCGTTTCGAACTGACCCTCCTTAGGGCTTTCGAAAAGGGCAGGGAAGTCCCTGTTCAGCTGCCCACCTCCAGCGGCCGGGCGTCCAGGGACACAGAGCTGCCTGCGCGCGCCCATCACCCGCGCGCAACCCGAGAGCAAACGGCAACTTCACACCCCCCGACACACCGCGGCTAAAACGCGCGCCCCGCGGCCTTAACTTCGGGGATCTCCTCTCCGACGCCCTTCCCTCTCAGAGCCCGAGAGCCCGCGGCGAAGGAGCCGAGCCCGGCGTCCGCAGACCCAGAGGCCAGCCCCCCGGGCGGGTGGGGGAATAGCCCCGCCGCCGAGGAGGCCCGAGGGAGGGCTGCGCGCGCGCGAGGTGGGGGGGGGGCGCCCACCGCTAAACGCCTGCCTTTGTGGCCCCGGCCGTGCGTCCTTACCCTGCCGACGGCGGCGCGGCTGCGGCCCGCGGTGGCGGCCCCGGAGCCCAGGACCGGGGTAGGTTCGCGCTCTTCGTCGCTGGAAAAGTCCGGGGGCCCCTTGCTGTTGGCGCCGGCTGCGAGCGGCGGCCGGTTGCGCGCCGTGAGGTGCTGCAGGTAGAGCTGCACGTACACGTCTTTGCGCTGCTCCCCGGCCGGGAGCGTCACATTGTTGGCGACCAACTCACTCTTCAACTTCTCTTTCGTCAGGACCGAGGGGTCTTCAAGGAACTCCGGCATCTCGGCGGCGGCGAATCCCCTTCCCCGCAGCCGTTGCACCCGCCGCTCACGCCGGCGCGCTCGCTCCTTGCCCGGGGGGGGGGGGGCCGCGCTACCGCCTCCGAGTCTCACAGCTCTCGGCCGGGACCTGAGCCACGGAGCACAGCGGAAACTCGCGCACACAAAGCCAAGCCAACGCCGGACACAAAAGCCCCTGCAGAACAAGCGGGGCCCAGTGCAGCCAAGCCAGGAGTCCGCACCAACCCCAGCGCACACCCCACGGCCAAGGGAGAGCAGCCTCTTCGCCCACGCCCCAAGAACGGGTGCCGCCATTGGCCCGCGGCCGTAGGAAGCGCGGCGGTGATTGGCGGGACGCCTCGCGCGGGTTCCATTAGCCGCGGCGCTCTGCTAGAGGTGGTGGAAACGCAGTTTAAAAGCCGCTTGGGCGGGAGCTCCGTCGCGCGGCTCGTTTCTGTTTCCCATTTCCCCATCCTTCCTCTTAGGATGGCGATAAGAGGCAAATCGTACTGCTTTTTGTGCGCCGTTTCCTCTCCCTGCCCCTCTGGCGAAGCAGCTTTTCTCTCCGGGGTCGGTCGCCGGCGAATGGGCCGGATTTCACGGCAGCTGCGAGGACCCGGGTCTGGGCCTTTCTCAATCCCGGGACACTGGTTCACCGAAGAATAGCCGCAGCCTTTCCTCTCCAAAAGCTAGCCCTGAAGGGAAAGAAAAGGAGTGAGGCGTTCATGTGGACGCTCATCTTCCTCGATTTGATTTACTTGGGGGAGGCAAGGGGAAAGCGGGCAGTTAAATCTCCGTCTCTGCTTGCGAACGCTTCTTTTGTTCCCGAAATAAGGAAAAAGCCAGACCTTGACTACGGGGCGCTTTGAACTACCCTTGAATTTGTGACGAAATTGTATTGCCAAATATTGCACTTGCCTCTTACCCTAAAGAAGGTTGGGACCTTTCTAAATTATTTCATTTAGTTATTTGGGGCTCAATTGCATTTTGTTCAGAGCCGTCTCTGGGTTGGATCCCTCCACCCTTAAGTATCTTACCCGTAACTTAAACCTAATGCTTCATAATACAACGAAATGAAATGATTTAGGAATTTCTTAATGGATAACTTACAACTGAGACAGGTGCGTTCTAGATTTTAATCTTAGGGGAAGCCTAGTGACTAATAATTAGGCCGGAAACCCTAATCAAACCCCTATTACGGATCCGAGTTAAAACTTGGTGGAGTCTCAGAAATTTTACAATAAAAATGTCTTTCTGAAAACAAATGCCATTAACGACAAACGTTTAAATACCTCTCGAATTTATATGCTTCAAGATATTTTCTTTCAAGAAAAGAAAGAAGCTGACCTTGGATTTAGGGTGTCTTAATCATTTCCCCAGATTCTGACCTCCAAACTATGTTTTATAAGCTACTTTAAAAAAAAAGTTTATCTGATTTCTGCATGGTTGTTTAAGTTCCAGTAAATTTACTGGAAATACTAAAAATGTTTCTTATGAATTAAGCCATTTTATTTTTAGAAATTGAGATATTTCTTTTAACGATAGTCTATTTTCCTAGAGGCCATTTTACTAATTATTTTCTAAAAATATCAGTATTTACATATATTTGAGCAATAGTATTCAGACCAGAAATGCAAAATAAAAATTGTATTTTAATTAGCCAGTTGTTTCGTAGGTCTGTAGGTTGCTGTGTAAGAGTTACCTTAACTGTTACCTATCCACCCCCAGCTTCACTAGGTACAGAGGCAAGGGTTTCATCTTCAGACGGTGAACTGAGCTGACAGGCGAACAACCATAATTTCGCAGTGACTGGTAACCCCATAAATGTAGTCAGTGAGTGTGGGATGGTCCCAGGCAGTGTGCCTGGCACAGTTCAGTTATTTCTTCCAGTATAGTCTCAAATTACGCGCAAGGCAAAAGTCCTGAGCAGAATATCTGCAAGGCCACAGTTAACGGGTTTATTCTATCCTATTTGAATTAGCAAGTTATCCTGTTAAATCGTTACCTTGCTAGTTGAAGGGGTTGACTTGACTGTACTAACAGTTTTTAAGAGGTAGGTTTTGCCGCTCTAACTGAAAAGGGTCAGAGTTACCAGGGCTTAGTATTTGATCTGACGAGGGTGGAGAAAATAGAAGGATCTCCAGCCTCTGATAGCTGCCCTATGGTCTGAGGATACCTGGGCAGCTAGGTTCCTGAAGTGGATCTTCAGAGGAGGAAGAGGCATCACTGACACTTTGAAAATAATAATCTACGTAAATTTGATGCCAGTAGAGTACAATGCTGGAATCACAGAGCCACCTGGAGGGACATCTGAGGGTGCTGCACTGGAACTCTGCTTTTTCATAGGGCCACTGTACCAGAAAATTTCCAGGCAGTTTAATCCTACCTTTTACCACAAGCAAAAAAAAAAAAAAAAAAAATCACCTGTTGAGTCTGAAAGTTGTTATATTTTATTTTTATTTCTGATTGAGTTATAATAAACACATCAATACAATATTAGTTTCAAGTGTTCAACAGTGATTCTATATTTTTATGCTTTATGAAATGATCACCATACAAAGTTGTTAAAATATTTTTGACCATTCCCTTATGTGTACATTACATTCCCATGAAAATATTTTTGACCATTCCCTTATGTGTACATTACATTCCCATGAAAATATTTTTGACCATTCCCTTATGTGTA